>NC_136796.1:30337158-30797556 GCF_951216825.1 Electrona antarctica | reverse complement strand
CACACTTGCAGGTGCAGCGGTCGTTGTCTCTGTCCTTGGTGCTGAACTGGGTGCCAGTATGGGTGAGGCTACTGGTGCGGCCAGCTGTCCCACTGAAGCCATCAGCATGAAGGCTGGATTAGCAAGGGGGAAAAAAGGGAGCAATTCAGCAAAAAGTGTTGAACATTGGCCTCTCTATCCTCCAGTAAAACACCTCACAAGCGTTCCTCGTCTTCTCCTAATTAAAACCAAGCAGACTTCAAAGTCGAGATTTGTTGCAGCCTACAGATCATATCAACTCACGATGTAAACGGCCATACCGTTGTATTTATAACACAGATGCATCAGCTGGTTCAACTGGGTTACATTCTTATAAGCAACCCTTTTTTTTTTTTAAAGCATTCTTTTATTTGCCTAACCCTGGAGCATGTGTGCCTCGGTGTTGGTTTGAAGTGCAGCGGACGAGAAGGTCAACCCTGCCTGCCTGCCTGTCCTCTGCTCTCCTGTCAACTGGTCTAGTTAATGTTGGACTCTGCCCCGAGTTATGTGACCTCTTGCTTGCCCAGGGCATGCTTGTCCGCTGACGAGCGTGTGAGGGATCACCAATCCTTCAAGTGAGTTTGGGGAGAGCAGGGCCTCACAGCAAAGGGCAGTCTGGTTGACAGGACAGGAATCACATTGGTTAGCTCAACTAATGCATTTAGGAGTAGGGCAAGGATGATGTCTTTGTTGGAAGCCTTTATCCTAGGAGTGGTCTTAACTATGTATAACTGTTTGGTTATGTAGATTGTTGGCCGAGAAGTTATTTTATTATTATTTCCCCCCATTTTCTTACAATGCTATCATTATGCTAATATCTGAATTCCCCACGTACTCTTGTCACAGCTGACCCCAACTCCCATCTCCGACACACATGGAATCATTCGCCACCTCTTCTCACCTGCCATTAAGTAGCCTCACCCAAGATGACCCTGCATGGTCAACATTTAGAAGTTGCTGGTACAAAGACTGCGCCGTGATTGGCTGAGCATCACGTATAACGGGTGTGCCACAGAGGGGGAAGGGGGAGAAGAGCGCAAACTCAAGTAGGTTTTACCAAAGATGGGACAGAGGACAGGACACATAGGAGGCCTTATGTTTCATCAGTTTCAATTGAAACGGGCCTCCAGCCTCTAGGAGGTCTCTACCCTCTAGGGGGCCTCGGGCCCTCGGGCCCCCCCACCCTTGCACCGAGGCCCCTCTCTCTCGCTCACTCGCTCATGCCTTGCTCTCTTCCACGCTGTTAAGTTACACCTATTTCCTGTTAATAACCTGGGTAAAATGTGTGGCATTGGGGAGACACTTTATTGTGAAGGGACGACAGGATGAGGAGAGTTGTTGTTGCTGGCGTAATTGCCAAGAGAGGGAGGGGGGGGTGATATGGGGGCCTCATATTTGGTCTTGAAACAGTCTGAAGACCACCCGGTTGCGGCGTTGTGAGTACGTCGGCAGCAGCTGAAGAAGGTGTTATACTGTGACTTGATAGTCGTTTAACACCATACTGTAGGCATCTGTCCAGGAAACCCCAAACGGAACGATAAAGACCAGGCCAGCATTCTAATAAAACTAGCACAATAAAGCACATACTCAAATAGTTATGACAACACACCAGCACCAGTTGTTGGCTACAGGGGTTGATGACACCCATTCAGGTGCGCTGCTACCCACACTGCATATCCTGCAGGGATCTAGGGAAGCTAAAGTGCAGTTTTACATTGCTTGGATCTTATTGAACAAGAGCAATCAGATACTATGTTGTTTCATAACATAATGTTATTGCATGAAACATCATGAGTGGAAAACAATAGCATTTCAGCACATCCAAATGCAATCTAACCACTGGTTCTCAAAGTGGAGTCTGGGGACCGCCAGGGGTCCTGGAATGGGTTCCAGGGGGTCCCCTGCAATAATTGGAACAGTTAAACCTCTTAACCACTAATCCTATTTTGTACTTAGGCTATTTTTTGTTTAGATTTACAATCATTTAGACCTTTTTTTTAAAAACAAATCTGCCGTCTGCGGCACGTGTTTGTAAATGGGGTTCTGCAGCCAAATACATATCAATTTGGTGGTTCTTGACATAGAGATGTTTGAGAACCACTGATTTAAACCATCCTGCAGTATGTTTGTACTATTTTTTGAAGGCCATGGCTTCAGCTTGCACACCTAATCTTGTTAGCAATCGCAAAGTTACTGTAGAGGTTTTTTTTGCTTGAGTTGTCAGTTTCCTGGCACGGCCAGGCACTGCCAACTGCTCATGTTATCCACCAGTGGACGGGGCTACCCTCGGGGATTTGCAGGGGCAGAGGTAGCCCTGGTGACGGATTGAAAAAGTGGCAGCCTGCCCTCCGCTGAGCTCATGAGTTTGAGTGACATCCTTAACAATAAGCCTAGCGGGTACTTTACTTTTGTGTGCGCCGATAAGAAAGGATAGAAGGGGGTTTTAAGTGCAGATAATGCTTTTTAATTTGTCATGGAACTTAGAGTTTTATGCCCAAAGGGAAATCGGAGATTCATTCATTGCAATTATGTCTCTCAAGGACTTCCATGAAAATGTCTTGACTGAAGGAATGCCTCTTCAAAATGTTTCTAGACAGTATTCTGACATGTGAAAGGGTTTAATTTTAATTTGGAATGCAGGTTTTAAAATGCTTTAGGAAAATGTGGGAAAGCTGTGAAAGCTTTATAGCCTAGTGCACACACACTGCAACAGGAAGTTAGAGACTTGAAACAATGAAGCATTATTTAATACACTATACTGTTGACCAGATGTGCATATATGCATACAGTCAGTACGTTGTATACCCGGGATTCAAACCTGCACGTAGAGATATTCAGACAGTCTTGCTTCAGGCAGTACTTACAATGGAAGAGTAGAGAGACCACTTCAGGTCACTTCAGAGATGTGTTATATAGTATTAACATTCTCTTTCAGCTTTAACCACATACTGTATATATGCATTAACCCATTCAATCTGGGAAAGCATCTGCAATTTTATTATTATTTTATACTTTGGCCATCAATGGGATTTTTTACTCAAATATTTGCTTCTGGTGGTCCCTGGAACAACATATTTTGAGATGGGGGGATAGTAAGTAGCCTTGCCGAGCCATGAGGCCCATAGGGCAGGAGCCTATCTCCTGTTTCTGTAGCGTGAGGCAGCTTGATGTACAAGTACACCCCCTGGACATGACGCTAGTATGTCGCAGGGACTTACCCCCAATCCAACCCTTGATGCTGAGTGTCAAGCAGGGAGGCACTGGGTCCCATTTTTTTAGAGTCTTTGGTATGACCCGGCCGGGGATTGAACCCCGACCTCCCAGTCACAGGGCGGACACTCTAACCACAAGGCCACTGAGCTGGGATGGTCAGCGTCAAATAGATATAATTTTGGGGGTCCTTCGTCCCTGCCATGAAATGGTTTGAGCATACATTTTTTTCACAAAACGGTTAGGATTTAGAAGGCATGCATACTGTATGTAGAATGGGTTAACCGGAAGCATGGATGCCTGCTGATATGTTACCTGTAGTTCTTGTCCTCTGCGTCTACGTGGAAGTGGTCGTAGTGCGAGTAGGCTTCATTGTCTTCTCCATCCTTGAGCTGAACGTGCAGACTGTAATCCTGGGAGCTGGTCAGCGTGTGGATAATATCGTTTCCCAGCCAGTGCTCCCCAGAGGGGTCTCCGAAGCCCTTTTAAATAGGTAAACAGAGTATAGAAACAAATGGGAATAAAGTAGGAAAGGGCTAAAGCGTTTTAGCAGGGGTCTGCCAAGCTCATTTGGAATTAACTAGGAATCCTTCTCAAAAAAAGTAGTCACGCACTGTGCAGTATGTCCACACTCTTTTTTTTAACCCATTTTGGGGCGGGAACCCCTTTTGGTGTTAGCATTATGTTATGCTTTAGCTATTGAAAAATAGCAGATCTACAAGCTCATAGCGCGCCACCGAGTGGCGCGCTACGAGCTTGTAGGTCTGCTATTTTTGAAAAATCGAAGAACGACATAGAAACATAGCTTTTTCAGAAAACTGTCAGGATGTAGAAGACATTTTTAGAATCTGATCTCAGGTCAAAATGGGTTAAGTTGAAAAATCAGAACTCTATGTGCCCAAACCTTTTTTTTTTTTTACATGAACTGCGGTTGCATATAACACGGCAAGAATTCATTTTCACTCATTGTAGACTAGGCAAGATATAATAAGCACAGACTGATCTGTCCAAGGACATGCTAATAATAATACTATTATAGTACTGTATTTCAAAGGTGTAATTCAATGGTTTCCCTCTTTTAAAATAGGCTTTGTGGTAAAGTTAAACATAATAAAATGCGTGTGAAAAGAATAATGTCAAAGGGATATAATATGATAATGTTTTAGTCCAAAGGGAAGGTTAAACTATATTAACAGGTGGACGGCAGAGTAATATTGAAAGTGATCTCACAAAGGTGGAGAGAGTGTGCACAGGGTGTGATTACTTTGACAGACAGAGATCATAGTAGGAATGAATAATGCACCCGAGGGGAGAATGACAATCACATTAGATTTGATTTCTATTCAAGGAGATGGGGAAGTCACAAACTAAGTTAGTTTTCTAGGTCTAAAACGTCCTGTATGAAGAACAAAGTGACACATGCCAGGCACAAGGGGACATGCCGCATGAAAGCAGATGAATATTATGAAAGAACTGAGGGATATCTTGGCTGCTTGTCATATCAATAATTTAACCGAATCTATGCCAATCCCGCAATTTCTCGGGATTCGTGCTTGCAACCTCCTTTGCCAACACGAGAAGTCTCGGGTTTGTTTAATGTCATTTAATCCAGAATTAATAGTATTTTATTTACCGTTTTTAGCATCCATCGTTAGCCTCCGGTGGCTCCCATCGTGGGTAGTCATCGAATATCCAAAATCTCCTTGTGCACGTGCATGCGCACGCACGTGATCTAAAGCATTTTAGGGCTCAGATTGAGATAAAGGACCATGTTTAGAGCTTAATAAAACATTAATTTGAGGTTGCGCTATGCATATTAATAGTTCGAGAGGCAGATCATGGCCGTGAGCGAGCCTGGCGCGACAATGGAGGGCAATCACTTCCGGGTCCGCCGGATGAGGGCTCTTCTTCTTTGCTTATGTCGCGCATTTCTCTGGCACTGGCCTCACGTTAACGCCTATGGTAACGGGAGGGAATGTGTTAAAAAAAAAATTGAAGGTCACCGCCAAATCAGCAAGTGAGGAAGATACAATCTGGTCGTTCTCAGATTGTAGGATAATTCAGTGCGAGCAGCACAATATGTTTCTGGAGCACATGGATGCATATTGCATCTAATTAATAAAGAATATACTGTCTCGACACCAATACATCTGCAGGAATCTGAAGTTACAGTAGCGTCGAGCTGCGACATTCTTGTCTTTGCGCCAATTAAGGACCTGATTGCATCTGGGCCCTCCCAAACGATATCAATAAACATGTGGGCCCTATAGTGGCTGATTATTCCTAATCAAAATGATGTGAATAATTGAAAGCATGCATTCAGAAGATATTGTTGATGCCATTTTGTTCAAACAGATGGGTAGATTCTCTCTGGCCTTTTCTTTTTCACTCAGCAATGTACAGGGACCATGTTTGTTATTGCTCTTAAAGTGAAAGCAAATATATGAAAACATGTTTTTCTCTTTTCCTTTTCTTTTTGCAGCATTCATCACTATAGGACACCAGTGGGTGGAAGACATGATAAACAATGAACAAAGATTAGGAGAATATAAAGTGTGGTCGGGGTCAGTGAAGCACATCAGTACACACTTTATCTGCCATCTACAGGGGCCCCCACACTCCCACGCTCCAGCAGGGGCCAAATATTTATCATTCTCTTGTGACAATATTGATCTTGAGAGACTTTTGAGGGGGGGGGGGGGAGCTCTCTTTTTCTTTTGGTCTCTCCCTTAGCTAGTCTCTCTCTCCCTGTCACACTTTCTTTTTACAGTAACTTTTTTTACTGCAACATAAGCTCACACACTGTCACACTGCGACGCATTGTCAGCTTTTAGATCTAGAGACCCCATCACACTAAGTTCAAACTTGCCTAGTTTTTGTTTAAATGGCTTTTAAGTCAAGCCATTTAAGCTATAACTATAGGCTAAGTTTGAACTTGGTGTGAGGTGGTGCAACTGGCTCCTGAAGAATTGTGAAGAAGTTTGAAATGCAGAAAATATCGACAGATTGTGGTACAACTTTCATTAAAAAACGTTTTTTAATGAAAATGTGGACGCCAGGGTCAAAACGGTTAACGACCCAGCCCAGCGTGTGGCAATGTTTCTACACAGGGATTATGATTTTAATGAGGGCATAGTGTGATGTTATTTAAAAAAATAAAAAAGCTTTATCTATAATGAAGACCAGAACAACAGGAAGGTGAGAACATATTTGTACAACATTGGCACCAATTTCTAGTCTCCTGTGGCCAAACCGTATTATGTCCAGGCAGTGCTCATTGCCCACGGCTATAGTCCTTGGAACCATTTCGCAACCTCATCGACCCATTTTCCTGAGCAGAATTTAATGACGGATTAAAAGAAAGTGTTATGTGAGTGATTGAAGAGTGTGTGTGTGTGCGCGCACGTGCATGCGTGCGTGCGCGTGCGTCTGTGTGCGTGTGTTTATGGACATGCAGGCTGTATGGGCGTGTGGGAGTAGGCTATCGAGAGGCAGCAGGTGCAATAACACGGGGGGTAGCAGAGAACAAACCGGCGGTCCAAATGAAACAGCCACAGGTCACCTGGGATCAGGGGGCTGGCCACGATCCCACGCCTCTCCGTGCCAAACCACCCCGTGGACAGAGATTGAAACCTCCTGCCCAGCGTCATTTAAGTACACAGCAGTATCGTTCCTTCAGGTCAAGGACCCCCAAATGTACTGTATGTGTATTTGCTAGGAACCATCATGCAGTTCACAACTCATCCCATCGCGACACGTTGTGTCGTTTAATTTCAAATAGCCGATGAACTCATTTGGCCTGGGGAGTCGGGACCCCCTGGAACCCACTCATGGACCCCCTGGGGTTCTTTCCCGGCCCCCACTTTGAGAAGCACTGACTTGTAGCACGCGCGCACACACACACACACACGCACATGCACACGCACACACACATCCCAACCTCCTGAGGTCGTGGTGTTCACTAGTGATGCTCGGCGCGTTCAGTCCAACCTACCATCTTGTAGTCCCTCCAGCCACGATGGAAGTCCACCGAGCCATTTCTGCGATGCTGCAGCACTGTCCAGCCTCCGCCTCTGGTCTTCATATCGCAGAACACCTGCATATGACGTACAATTATTATTAATTGTGCTGCACTTACAAACTCAATTCACAATCCCGTGAATTGAGTTTGTAACTGAAACCGCATCGTCAGTAAAATCCTAAGGGTTAATTTCATTATGAGGGTGTAAAATGGACCCACATTGACAATAAGGGTCAATGTCTTACTAATTCACACACCTTTTGGGGAAGTGTGAGAGAATAACCCAGAGGAGAAGTGCACACACCACCGTGTTGTGTGAGTCAAAAGGCCCAGAGACGCACCATTTTTATTTATTTTTTACTTTACTGGAGTATTCCCAATTTTAAATCATTATACTGTAATTCTACTCCACTACATCTCAAAGTTTTTTTTTATGCCACTATAATTATTTGAAAACTTGAGTTACTAGTTACTTAGGGATATAACCATTTCTGTATACTTCTAGCTCACAACGTGTCACTTTGCAAGCCTGTAGATAGCTCACAACACTCTACAAACCATAGCTTGTAGAGCAATTTTCAAAAGATGTTTATACAATTTTAAAAGTTAAGAAACGAGACATTCTGCACAATGAGTATTACTTTAAGTATATTTTGATACCAATACTTTTGGGCTTTTAACTCAACTACATTTGGAATATAGAACTTGTACTAATAACACACTTGCGAGTAAGAAAACGATGATATGACCCAGGTGGGGTGGGAAAACGATGATATGACCCAGGTGGGGTGGGAAAACGATGATATGACCCAGGTGGGGTGGGAAAACGATGATATGACCCAGGTGGGGTGGGAAAAGGAACATGTCAGAACACAGTGCTGGGAGGGAGATGGAGACATCTGCAGTCTTGAGTTACAGGCAGTGTTTTTGTTCTTACTTGACCGTGCATTTGCCAAATGTAGACATCGTTGCAAGGACAAACAGTGTAATGAATTACACCCACTCATCTCGTGACAGGAATTGAAATATATACTCGTTAGGGGAACAGCTTTTTTTAACAGCTCAGTCTCTCAGGATTCACATGTAACCCTTAACTCCACAGTGGATGAATGACTGGTTCCAGTGGTTGGTAAGATTAGATGGCGTTTTACTGTGAGCCCCTATGATCATGGAAACACTGTGCAGTCTGAACACTTCTGGCCACAGAGTTAGTTTTTATTGGTGTTTTTCAATTCTTCCCATGCAGTGCGGGCAGCTCAAATCAATCAGCTTTGGTGAGCAACAGTCCCTATTCTAAAGCGGTTATTGCAAAACACTCCATTTTATTCATTTATGCACTTCGCTGTCGAATTGAAACTACATAAGGCCGACCACAAAGAAGGCATTTGCATGATCATTTGTCGAAATGCTCAGAGGTCGATTTGGGGGGAGGGGGGGGTGAAAACAGAGGGGCGACATTGTTTTAACCCTATACTTTTTTCAGAAGATATCTGGACAAATTTGCCGAAATAAGGACGACTTCACCAATTTTCAACCTATGTTCATGAGAATGTAAAGTGGCTTATAAATAAAATGCATTATTATTATTATTATTACAGATAGCCATGTCCGAGAGAACGAGATTTGATTAATTTGCCTTTATCTGGAGTTTAAAAAAATATATTCCGTTGATTTTAGCATTGTTGTTAGCTTTCGTATTCGTAATGGTCCTTTCACATGCACGTGCATGCAGACTATGCTAACAGAATGTGCTCATAATGCACTCAAAATATGATATTCGGGGCTTGATTAAAGCTTAAAGGTATATTCAGTGATTTGACTTAATTCAAATATCACTTATTTTTTTCTGGATAATCCTCCCTACTATAGAGTGTGCTGACAATATAGGGAGTTCCTCCCTGTCCCCAGTGAGCCCCTGGGGTAAAAAAAACCCTAGTTTAAGTTTTGGTGGCGGGTGGCAAAACCTTCATCCAATCAGGATGAGTGGGGCCTTCCTCCAATCATGATCGAGTGGGGGCGGGCCTTGGTGCACATACTGTTGGCCTGTTGCACTTCCCCCCACTGTAGAGCGTGCATGTGCACATTTTGTTACCGGGGCAGACTGGGTGGTTTTCCAAATCACTGAATGCTCCTTTAACTTGACTTAGATATGACAAAAACTATGATCAGACAGAAAAATAACAACCGAAGCTGTGCTGTGAAATGGACGACTTTTACGTCCGGTTCAAACTGAAGTAACATCCGCTAGCCTTTTCTGCTGCTCGCTCAGATTTGTCTGGCACTTTTGAGCCACCGCAACCTACAGTATTCAAGGAGATAATTGGTCCACACTATTGTTCATGATAAAATATCAAATTTTTTGTCTGTGTCTCATAGGATGGCTGTGGGCAGTTCAGAAACCCCTTCTTCCAGTGACCTCATCGATGGGGAATCCAAGCTAATATAGAAACTGCGTCCGAGCACGAAAATAGCATTATAGCGTTTGTTCACCACCAAGTGTCACTGTTGCACAGCCTAACACACACACACACAGACACAGACACACACAGGCCAGGGAGGAGGGCTTGTGCAGTCCAGTGCAGTACCACTCACTTCAGACGGGTCTGATTTTTTAAATATCTGCCTTACGATGATGTCACTGGAAGACGGGTTTCTGATCTGCCCTCAGCCCTCCTATGAGACACAGACCGAGTAGAAAGTTCCTGGTTATTTTATTTATTTATTATTATTTCATTAGTGAGGACCAATTATATGAATATAGGTTGAAAAGTGGTGAGGTCGTTCTTTAATGTGGTTAACATAAACTTTTAATTAAATTCCTATATAGTGATGATATTGTGGTGCATAATTCTGCATATCCATATAGCGGTACATAAATAGGTTATGCAAGTATAGTCTCTCATCTGCCTCATGCCATTTCTTCTAACCATGCACCTCATGTACATTTTATACTATACTTTACTCCCTTGATGATTGAAAATGGTTGTGCAAACATTGTTTACTCTTTGAATTATCAAACATAAATATCAAAGCATTTCATTTGGGGGGGAAATATAGACTGTTTTATCTGACCAGAAGCAAGGAACGAAAAACGAAGCTCCACCTCTGATATAAATGCATGACCGGATATCAAAAGCAGAGTCATGCCGTCCTCCCCAGCAAATACAACCCTGGATATTCTGACCGGCTTTCAAATCATCCACCCCTTCTCATCCTCACTGTCTAACAGTTAGACCTTAAACCATTTTGGGCGGGAACCCCTTTTGGTGTTTTAAGCATTGTTATAATTTAGCTATTTAAAAATAGCAGATCTACAAGCTCATAGCGCGCCACCGAGTGGCGCGCTACGAGCTTGTAGGTCTGCTATTTTTGAAAAATCGTGGGAAAAAAATAAAAAAAATAAATCTTTTTTTTTTTTTAAATAATTTGGGGACCCCCTAAAATAATTTAGCGACCCCCCCGAGGGGTCGCGACCCACGGGTTGAGAACCCCTGGTCTAACTCACATCCTGGCTTGAGGCTCCGCAGCAGCAGAGACGATGCCTCATAGCTGACAGGTATTAGCTATAGGTATTGGTGTTTTTTTTTCTTATGTTTTTGGATACCTCCTAAAAGGGACCTCTATTTTTCTACAGTATATCTCAACTGTGTTGTGCTGGAAAAGATGTATTTTTCCAGCCACTTCCCAGAATAGGACTTCTAGGTCAACATGGCTCAATGTTTGTTTTATTCCCCCTCAGAACATTGAGACAAATTTTGTTATGCTATGATTATTTTCTGGCACATTCTCTCAATGTCAGTGTTTCTTGAATGCAACAGACACTGAATATATATATAAAAAAATAAGAGTCTCTTGAAGATCGTTTCCCAAAAGTGTGATTTTGACCAGAACCATATTTAATATTCCAAATCCTCACATAATTTCATTTTGGGGCCAATTCTATTCGAGTGCAATGCGAGAACCCAGTCAACCAGACCATTATTGTGTGCGCGCGTGCGTGCGTGCGTGCGTGCGTGCGTGCGTGCGTGCACGCGCACATAAATACATTGACAAGCAGTAGCAGAGCACTTGGACTTTTTTTCATTAGTTTGTACTTTACTATTTGTAAATAGATTCCTAGATCAATACACATACATATGGATAGCTACTGGACTAGCTACTGTATATAGGCTACGGACAAATGCTGTTTTCCAGTTAATTTCACTCGTGGAAATTATATGCATGTTTCTCTTTTGATCACGGATGCATGGCCACTATGTGGGCAAATCTGCATCCCGCATAAATATATTAGATGTGCAAAACCGCATGCTGCAGAGAAAGCAGGGCAATTTAAAGCTGCCCCACTTGAATGCTACCACCCAGTTTGTCAGCCACAAAGGAATCGCATGGCATAGATGATTGTGGGTATAGTAGAAGACGCATGCGGCATGCATCGATGGAAGTGTATTGGCCCCATCTGGCAGGAAACACATGGCACCGGCGCCAAACACCTGGCTGCTTTTGCCCACAGGAAATGAGGAGGAAGATGATTGGGTGGAAAATAGAGGGGGCAGCAAGCTAGCAAACGAGTAATTAACCCATTCTGAGCGGGAACCCCTTTTGGTGTTTTAAACATTATGTTATAATTTAGCTATTGAAAAAATAGCAGATCTACAAGCTCATAGCGCGCCACCGAGTGGCGCGCTACGAGCTTGTAGGTCTGCTATTTTTGAAAAATCGTGAAAATCTTTATTTCAGAAAACTTTTTTTTTTAATAGCTAAAGTATAACATAATGCTTAGTTAAAAACACCAAAAGGGGTTCCCGCTCAGAATGGTTTAATAACAAAACTAAGAACTTTGGAGGGCTTTTTCCCCTATCAGACCAGCACCCGTGCCAAGGTTGTTAGTTTTTAATCTAGTGCAGAGAACTGCTGGTGTGCAGGGCCATGGTTGAGTTAGCATGGCTCAGCTACTTCAGGTCAGGGCAGGGGGGAGGGGGGCTCTCAAGCTGTTCTGATTTAACATTCAACTGCACACTCAGTCACCAGGCAGCAGGCCTGCAGGGCACCGCGCTCCTGTTGCTTATTATTTCAGCGCTCCATACCCAAACATGACATTTCCATCAACCTCTACGCCATAAAAGACCAATATAATGGCATTACGCTGAAGCTGTGTGTACCTTCCGCAGTGTATTGTTGCCCCATGAAAGTGATCGAACCTCTGCGTGGCCGCATGCCGTTTGTTTAGTTTCTTAGTTAAGCCATACATTAACCGCTGACTCGAATAGTCGAGAAAATCAATCAGCCAGTGCAGCACAATGGGATAAAAATGCCTCACAATAAAAGTTCCTCATGTGAGGGTTGCCATGTCACACTCGATCCGTGTTTTATTTAGCAGAAAACGCTAATGGTTTCTGGAGACCTATTACCTTGACGGTCTGCGTGGAATTGGCCAGTCGTATGCTGTATATCCCGTTCTCTGTCATCCCTGATCTCAGAATCTCGGCGCAATCCCGGAAACTGGTTGGCTCCTCTCTGGCAGCGATCTCTACAAAACACATTCAGATGGAACGTTTGGGATAGTCACTTTATCGACTAAAACCGCTGACTGACATTAAAATCCCAGATTTATGAGGTTATTTATTTCCTTTATGGCTTTCAAGTTCAAGTTCTAGCAGTTTTATTTGACATTCAGTCCTATAGAATACAGATTTAGAGGAAGATGTACATTTCCCCCACTTTTCCATAAGTTATATTCCTTTGAGAATCACAGCTTGCAATAACTATATAACTATATAACTAATATACTCACATGTGTGTGTGTGTGTGTGTGTGTGTGTGTGTGTGTGTGTGTGTGTGTGTGTGTGTGTGTGTGTGTGTGTGTGTGTGTGTGTGTGTGTGTGTGTGTGTGTGTGTGTGTGTGTGTGTGTGTGTGTGTGTGTGTGTGTGTGTGTGATTGTGTGTGTGTGTGTTGTGTGTGTGTTGCTCATTCAAAATCTGGTCAAACGCCTTACCCACTTTGACCCTGGTGTCCCAATTTAGCGCACGTGGGTGAAATTGCTCTTCCTTTCAACATGTACAAAAACATAGCCAATCTAAGCCCACGGCACGTTGTCAGCTGGCAGATCGATCGGCTATACTCGTCATAAGGCAAAGTGTAGCCCTGCAGGACTTGAGTTGTGTTACCGTTGCAGTGGCTGACCATCGAGAGCAGCTGCTGAACCGTGGCCGAGAGCGCGGCCTGCTGCCTCTGGAGGAGGCTGCTGTTGAGGGTGGAGCTGCCCAGCTCGCCCTGGAGCTGGCTGACCAGCTGACTCTGCCTCTCCAGCACGTCTTGGAGCTGCTGCTTCTCCGTCTGCAGGCGCTGCAGCTCCCTCCCGTACTGGCCCTCCAGCGCTAGCAACCTCTGCTCCAGACCACTGGCAAACACAGAGAGGCCGGAGAGATGAGTGAGTGAGTTAGTTAGTTAGTTACTTTGTTTATCTCGGCCATGGTTTAACACAGCAGTTGTATATACAGAATAACGGTGAACAAGTTGCAATAGACCGAAAAGGAATGGGCTGAAGCCGAAGCTCATTGTACCCACCTTATTAATATTTAAAGTAGTTGTAAAGTTGTTACATTAAAAAAAAGGAAACAAAAGCTAAAAAAAAAGAAAACCAGGTCTCAACTTCAAAATGATGCTGCACTTCTTACAAATGTGGTGGGAGGTGGAAAAGAAAAGAGAGAAGCCCCCTCCCTCCCCCCCCCCCCCCCCCCCCCACACACACACACACACACACACTGCGCCCTAATCCTGTTTTATCTTTATACTATGTATACCTTTAAGTCCTTCAAGTCAGGCAACTCCTCAATCTTCGAAAGTAGATTTCTAAACCTTCTGCATATAGGAAGCTGTCATAATTTTTTTTCCTGTTATTTAAAGTATGTTTTTGAATGTCCATTTCTGCCAAGTAGCAAGCTACTGTATAGGCTTTACTTATTACTGATTTACAATAGGACTTGTGAAAAGAAAGTGTGTGTGCGGGAGGGGGGGGATTACGATTACTGTAGACATCTGCTTTATTTTCTGCTGAATTTCAGCTCTTCTGACATACAGACTGCTAGGCGGAAGCTGTTGAGAACCGTGTGAGCCAGCAGTGTGTCTCCAGAGAGACTGCTCCCTCGGTGGCATCGCCCCGGCTGCGATGAGGGATGACTTATAGACTTCAGCCGGAGAGTCTCATCGGGCTAACGCCACAGAAACACCTGTACAGCAGCGATGTTCACAGATGGGCCTGAAAGCGAGCGCTCTCAATCACAGCCACGGGGCAACGATCTGACTGTGTGTGTATGCACGGGCGCACGTGCGTGTGTGAGAGTGTTGCAAAAGGTCTGCAGCTTCAAATGAACGTCATAAATCCGTGCTGCATGATCGTTATGGCTCTGACTAATGAGTGCAATAGATATTTATTGAAACAATCCAACCATCCAGATTGAATGAGTTGCTTTTGCAGCCCTGCCCCTCCCTTCGTGCACACACACACACACACACACACACACACACACACACACACACACACACACACACACACGCAGTCACACACACACACGCACACACACATTCACACACACACGCACACACACATTCACCGATGCTAGTCAATCTCTCAGTATACAAGCTTGCAGTCTTCATGAGCCCAGGGAGAGAAAGTGTATTGTCGATTCACATAGATTCCCAAAGGCACACTTGATGAGGGTCTACTGTTGTTATCTGTTTTGTTTTTTTCCGTTTGTTCTTCTCTCACCTCGGGTGCAGAGGAAAAGGTGGTCTATACTCTCATGATACAGCCAAAGACGGTTTGATTTGTTATAGGGCCAAGTTCAATACAGAACATTTGGATTGCATTACATCATGGGTGTTCAAACTGACGCGCTAACAACCGTGTAATGTGGATCTATTGCAATTAGATGACTCCCTCCCTCTCGCCCTCGCCCTCTCTCTCTCTCTCTCTCTCTCTCTCACTGCAGAGGAGCTGCTCTCGCTGCTGCAGTTCCTCCCCACTGGTGTTTTATTTAGTCACTGTCAGACAGCAGTGGTGTAACTAAGTATATTTATTCAAGTACTTACTGTACATAAGTGCACTTTTGAGGAATGTTTTCTTTAGTGGAGTGTTTCCAAATGTCTATACTTTTACTTCTACTCTACATGTCAGAAGCAAATATTATATTTTTTACTCCACTATACAATTACTTGTACACGTTTGTTACTCGTTGCTTTGTAGATTTTAATTATTATTACAAAAGACACATTAACCACAATCAGCCCTATGTATAATATAGGCTATTTGAAAATAGCTGATCTACAAAGCTCACAACGTGTTGCTTTCCCATTGTAAAATGGGACATTCTGCATAAAGAGTGCTTTTTAACATAGTGTAACGACCGGCCACGGCTTCAGCCAATAGGAGAGACTTTGGGGTGGGACTTCCGGGACTGGGGAAGGGAAGTCCCACCCCAAAGTCTAATTCTTTCACATATTTTAACGTGAATACTTTTGTACTTAAGTACATTTTGAATACCTAGTATTTGTGTATTTCTACATTGTGGTATTGGCACTTTTACTTTAAGTTCAAAATGTGAGTACTTCTTCCACCACTGTCCAACCTTGCATCTCCATATTTTAGCTTTTATACTTGGCCGAATGAATGTGTCGTACAGAAGTAGCTACAGTTGGGTGCCACCGATATTGTCCCTTATCATTTGACCCATTTAGGCCTGACCTCAAAACTTTTAAAAATCCTTCTAAATCCTGAAAAAATCCTTCTAAATTTTCACGATTTTTCAAAAATAGCAGACCTACAAGCTCGTAGCGCGCCACTCGGTGGCGCGCTATGAGCTTGTAGATCTGCTATTTTTCAATAGCTAAATTATAACATAATGTTTAAAACACCAAAAGGGGTTCCCGCCCAAAATGGGTTAACTGTCCTTTTGCGCAGATCACGCAAACCTCAGCAAAAGAAAAGGACAATATCGATGGCCTCCAACTGTACCCTATCTACAAACTCACCTGTGTTGCATTGCGTCGTTTGCTATTTTTTTGAAAACCTTTTGAAAGCTTTGAAAGCATTTTTCTCTTATTATGGCATGCTCAAAAATATAGAAATTCTGTCTGTAGATTGTATAGAGTAGTAAAGTGTTTAAACAACGAAAAGTATTGACAAAAGCTTTTGACTGAATAATTACATTTGGACATCTTTTTTCCAATTCTTTTGTTTTGCTCGGCAGCAGCGATATGCTTCTTCTGTGAAAACTAACATTTCTATAGTTGGAAGCGTTTCACAGCCTTTACAGAATGGGCAGTGGTAGTCACTCACAGCATGCCCTCAAAGTGCTTATTTATATTGTGCCTGACCGTGAGTCCATGGCGACCTTCTTGATCGCGTATGTCCAGATCATGCCGATTGCCCTTTATAAGACGTGTTCATTTATTTACATGCCAGGGTCCATGTGTCATGAACATGAAGGATGAAGGCCAAAGGGCCATAGGGCCAAAACACGGGGCCCAGATCTGTAACAGGTGTCGGCAGAGAGCTGCGGCCGTCACACTTGGTAGCACAGATGGATGGAATGAATAACAACCCAGATAGGGAGGTATGGGGAGAGAAAACAAGTGCTTCCTTCACGCCGCCCGCCTGCCTGTCCTTAACCCCTGCATCTGCAACTGGCCCCGGCTTGACCTTGCGTTCCTAGAGAGAGGAATGGCGAAACCACTCCATCACGCGTCCGCCCCCTTCCCCTTCCTCCCACTCGTCCCCCCGCACATGCATGTGCACATGCATGTACACATGCATGCACTCGCACACACAAACACGCACATGCAGGATATATGACCATTAAGAGCACTCGCTCCCTGTGGTTCCTGTCCATGGAGCAGGGTAAGACATGTTATTACAGTTGGTTCGTCTAATTTACTGTATAAAGGACAATATTAATAGCAGTAATAAAAGTCTTCAACATGGACTTTTTTTTCTCCACTTAGGCACTTAAGACGTATATCTGGAGAATGGCAAAGCACTTGGAATATTGCTTCTATAATCTATACCAGGGTAGCGTTTACCTGTTTTTGTCATTGAGGCGTGAGATCTCCTGGGTCTGCTGGAGAATGTGTTTCTCCAAGCGGTTGGTGGACAGCGAGTACTCAAGAAGCTGGATTTCCAGGCGACTCGTTTGGTTCAACACCTACAGTGTAGATTGGTACAGACAGGGACATGGATTGACAGATAGAAGGGTGGTTAGTCAGTGTTTAGATACACATTGCATCGTGTGGGTCTCGGGATCCACAGGGGAATGGTGCAGTATGTGTAGTTGTCTTTTTGTCATCATTCACATCACAGTTACTCTGTGACATAGAATCACACCTCCACCGACCCAGAGCCATGGGAAGGAGAGTTCTGCCAGTGAGGGGGTTTCAACAGCCCGGTCACGTGGTTGAGATGGGCTGGCCATGTCTGCCACATGCCAGATGAACGTTTACCAAAAAGGCTACTGTACGGCGAGCGATCACGCGGCGGCCAGCAGAAACGCTATAAGGACACCCTAAAGGCCAGCCTCGAGAGCTGCGGTCTGGATCCTGAGACCTGGGAGGCCGATGCCCAACACCGCTCCAACTGGCGCTCTGCAGTCAGACATGGAGTAGAGGACTCTGAAAAGCGCCGCATACAGGAAGCCAAACTGAAGCGTCAGCTCCAAAAGACCAGAGCCAGTTCCTCCCTCTCACCTAGCCAGCCCCCAGACATCACATGCCCTCACTGCAATAGGACATTCCGGTTCAGGCCTTTGTCAATCATTGCCAATAGAAGTCTATGTAGTGGCAACATCTTATTCAACGACAACAAAATATTCTACGTTTTGGGTCTGAGAGGCTAATACTATAGCATGGAGAGGACGGCCATGATGACTCGTAGCTCCTCTCCTATGTCACTGGCAACTCCTGGTGTTGGCACAGGTCCAGGAGTGGGCTTCTTTTTAGTGGGCAGAGTGACGACAGGGGTGACCCTGGTGTGGTCGCGGTATAACAGTGACGTCAGGTTTTGGCACAGTAAACGGTGATGTCCGGAGTGGCGTGACAGGCTCAGATGTTTACGCGCTATCAGTAACATCAGGGACTCTTGGACTTGAACTTGTTGCAGAATTGCTTTTGTGCTAAACGTTACCGCACGGCAATTTCAAATGACTGTAGTGTCATCCTGCACGGAGCAGAGATACGTTAGCCTGGCTAATAAGCCATACTCGTATCACACAGCCACAGGCAATTATTTTTTGCCAATGGCAGATTCGCGTCTGGCTTATTAGCCAGGCTAGAGACAACAATCCCCTGTTGTTCCAATGTATAACGTTAACTCTCAGCACTGTTGTTCATTTGGTAAAGGTACTGTAGGGACCCCTTCACTATAGGCTCAGTAGGCTGCGCCAAAAGAGAACAGTTGAACATAACCTTCCTCAGTCGGTCCCGCAGTTCAGTCGGAGAGCATCAGAGAAGCACTTGTGACAGTCCCAGATGTCGTTCGGTTCACCACATCTTGGCACAGAATCCCACATTCAGCATTCACACATACTGTAAGCTGTCGTCTGTGTCTGTTCAGGATGTCTCCGGTATTGTTCAACAGCAACAAGATGAATACATTTTGTATTAAAGACCTGAGGCTGATTCTAAATCGTAACAGTTTTCTGAAAAAATCGTATCTCATATATCAGCGGTGGTCAAACTTTTCCATGTCATTCTCAAAAATGATCTGTTCCAAGAACCCCAGAAGCAAAGATTTTAGTTAAAAATGTTCATTATAAAATTTTAAATTCAAGGATTTTTCAAAAATAGCAGATCTACAAGCTCATAGTGTGGCACGAAGCTATGAGATGACCAGTCTCTTACATTGGTTATTCAAAAGATGTATACAAACATCTTTTGAATAATGTAAGGGACTGGTCATCTAAACCTGAGCCAAGACCCGGTGCAATGATGTCAGACTTAGATGTGTCACTTATCTCCATATATATGACGTTCCAGCCAGGCGTCCTGTGACGCCGTCTAAATGTATTTTCCTTTCTACTTTCTCCTGCTGCTCCACCTGCCCGGCCTCCTGCCGTGCATTCTAGTGAACGGGAAGCAGATCAAAAGCTAAGCTAACAAATCTATAATGTTGCACACTTTTCTACAAGATTCATGAGGTGCGCCTTTATCAACCCCCCCTCCCCCCCGAGGGTCATGTTTTGAAGCCGCGATGAAAGAGGAGATTTGCGGCCAAGCGGCAAAAAATGTTTATGCAGGTTGTGTTACGCATGCATCACAGGGACGTTTATGTTCACCGAATGAAAGTGCAGCGTGATCAAAACAGGCCCAATCTGTAATAACAGCTTTGTGGCACGATTAGACATCTGTGTTGTGATACTGCCTTTCATGTTTTAACCCATTCAAACCGGGATAGAATCTGTGTCATTTTAGATTTCTTTGGCTATAAATAGCAGATGTACTGTACTATTATGAGCTTGCAGATCTGCTATTTTTGAGAAATCTTGGAAATGTGTGCAAATCTTTGAATATGTTTTTTTTTTTTTTTTTTTTTAAGCAAATATCTTTAACTCAAATCTTTGCTTCTGGGGGCAAAATATCCCTGCATGGAACAAAATATTTTGAGATGGGGGTCGGCGGACAAATGCATTATGCTGGGGGTCCTACATGAAAAGGTTTGACCGCCACTGATTTGGCAACATACTTTTGGATTTAGAAGTGGATTTAGAAGATGTGTTTTTGTTGAAAAGGCCTCAGGTCTTAATGGTTTAATTGGCTTGTTGTTTATAGCCACCCTTTGTCAGCTCATTGTGTCAATCAGTGTCATGTAGAACCTATAAATACAGCCCGTTTCCAAGCAGCAGCATGGATGTCGGTATACATCTGCTCTGTGAGGTCATACTAATCTACATCTTGACCACTGACATCATGCTTCTTGAGTTTGTGTGCAGCACATGTATAGCGACAGCATGTTGTGTGATATCTCTAAATGATTTAAAGTCCATTCATTCCACTTACTGCAGGGCTTCCAGAGTATAGTCTCGCAAGACAGACTGTTGGCTCTCGCACCATTTTCAAATCGTCACTGCCGGGTGAAAACCTCATTATGTCCAAAACCGTTCCTTTTTATTATTATTATTATTATTATTATTTTTAAATGCCGATCTACAAGACGTGTTGTTAGCTTGCTATTTATAGATATTTCCACTGTTTGCCTGACACAGTTTTAGAATGAAGTATGGCATTAATTTGCGATTAAAAAAAACATAACACTTTGAAAACTGGAGATATGAGGTTTCCTCCCGAAAGCAACAAAATGCTTCTGCCTAAACCGTCTGTACATCGGAAGCACTGAAGCTTCAAGCTACTGAGACTCGACGACAACTCCAACTAGGCCTACACCTTTTTAAAAGAAAAACCTTTCCTGCTTTTATTTGTACTCGTTCTACCTGCGTCTCGACGTCCGTCAGCTTGCGAGTCTGTTCCGCCGACTGGCTGAGGAGGTTCGTCCCCATCTCCAACATGGCGGCCGTCTGGGTGTGGACGGCGTTCCTCGTTATCTCCTCCATTCCAGAGCGCACGTTCTCCTGAATGTAGTTCTCCAGCTGTGCGGGTTACATAGTTCAAAACACATGGAATACACCATGCAGTCACATGCAGTCACACATTGTAAGAATTAGTGGTTTTGCAACCACTTTAAAACCCGCCATGTGTCCTCTCGGGAAACTCATTTGTTTTTAATATTTTCACACAATTATCACTGTGACCTCACCCATTGCTGTATACAGTAGCTCGGGGGACTCTGTCACATAATGTAGCATTGCTAGTCATCCAGAATAGGAGTTGCCTGGCTTGCCTGCTTCTGCAATCTGCACAGGCTATGATGTAAAAAAATAAAATAAAAAAATGGTTTCACAGTGGATTAAAATCTACCACCCTTTTTTAAATTGGCAAATAGATCATATTGGCTGGCAGTCGCACCTCCTAATCTGGAATCACAATGCTATGTGACTGACTCCTGGAGCTACAGCGAGGGGGGAGGTCATGCATGGGACTATATAAAATAGGGTTTAAGTGGTTAGTCTCTGCAGTGACAGTCATACTGATGATGATGATATCTCAGTGTTTTGACAGTATGAGAAGGAGGCAGTTGAGGTGACATTGAACTGGCTGCTCCTCTGCAGCACGGTATCCCCCTAAGCCTTAGGGCCTAAGGCAACCTGTTAATATCTCTATCCATCAATGTATCCCTCTCTCTTCTACGCTCTGTGGCTTTACCTAAGGCAAATGGCAAGCTCGCATTAATGAAATGAACTAATATGTAATATGCACAATGGTGCAAGTGTAACTTTAATGGCAATTTCAGAAATGCAGCATGATTGCAGTGTACCCGAGTGGCTGCCGCGTGACATTTGTGACCAGGACTTAAGGGACACTTGTTCACATATCGTCGAATCAATCAACTGGCTCGGGAGCAAGAAGGGCAAATGGAAACTCATTTTATTCCATAGCTGTAGATAAAAATAGAGTGCCATCCATCTCGCAGCAATAAACAGATTATTTTATTAATGCGGCTGTTTTGAGTTAATGGCATATGTGAGACGAATCCCGCCACTAGCGTTCGTGGCGCTTTAGTTGAAACGTTTACCAGTCGTGAGCTGTGGAATTTCGTTCGGCGTTTAACGGGCGGCAGCCTGTGCCTCGTCAGAAAGCGGAGTGGGTTATGGAAGGGAAGACATTAATATTTATGCTGTTCCAGGGAGAACAGGATCAGACGTTCACTCACTAAATCCCTTTGCTGGAAAATGAAGTCACTAAACGAGTGCATATTCACAATTATCCATCTAATGAGTGGCTAATCACGAATGAGGGGCTAATCGCGAAAGAGGAGGCAAATTTGAAAGAGGCTCAATTGTTTGTTTTCTCAATAAAGAAAATGTACATTTGTGGGAATATAATAAGGCGTGACCACCACATTTATTTATTATTTTCTTATTATTGTTATTATTATGTTTTTTTCTGGGGAGTGTAAGCTAATTAGAGCAACCAATAGAGATGAAATGGCAAGTAAATCGCTTGCAGTAATCTCTTTCTCTCACTCCTTTTCACTCTCTACATGAATCCATCTCACACATTTTTGATGACTAAAGCCCGATTTGCGCTTTGCCGGAATACTGCGTTGCTTGCCGAAAATAGCCAAACTACAGGCTCACAGCGAGTTGACGATGGTACGCGCCGCGAGCCTGTAAATCGTCTATTTTTGGGGGGGCGCGTGACGGCGTCGCAAGACGGAGCATAAAATGGAGCATGAGGCATCAGTGGACCGGAGACGGATCCTTTCATGATGAATGCCATGCAGAGATTACCAGAGGATTAGAGTCATTTCCAAAGGAGGACAACTGGAGATCCGTGTGACATAATGGGCCTCCATTATTGAAGCCACTATCTGAAGCCAGTCCTCATCAAAGTGTTCCTATTAGACCCCGCCGTGATGGAGCCTCGATCGGTCCATGGCTTCACTATAGTATTCTCCCCGCATGCCAAAGACCTGATCCAAACTGGAGACTTTGCTCTTTTTTTCTCTCAGAAGTGGCAATATCTGGCCAGATAATCCATGGCGGGAATGTAGCGTCATTCTGTCAGTCATCAGTGTGTCTAAGCAGGACAGCAGGGGGGCCTGGCCGGCACCAAGGGAACGGGGGAGGAAGCAGGACAGCAGGGGGGCCTGGCCGGCACCAAGGGAACGGGGAGGATTTGTATTGCTTGATGGCTTAATTGCCGAGTGAATGATCAATGGCTTTGTTCACTCGCTCTAAGTTACACAGGCGGATGGAAGACGCCCATCTGTGGGATAGGCCTGCCAAATGTTAATGACGGATCAAGGTGGAGTATAGGATCTGATGGGCAGGAATATCACACAAGATCTGCCCGATGCTTCACAGAGACGTGACAGCGCACACACACATGTACTCCTCAATGGGAAAGAATGAGGTCATGAAGATTGGGTATTGTGCCTAATTAAAGGGCTTTTTACACGGGGAGCGATGCTACACCCGTGTACACTCACTTTGTTGCACTGTGATTCTCACTGTGCTCCTCATGTGAATAGATTAGTTTCTGCATGCCGCATAGAAATAACCTTAACACAAGTCGACTCTCGACACGGGCGGGTGAGCACGAACGTGACAATTTCACAGCGGTGAAAAAGGCAGATCTACAAGCTCCGGACGCATTGTGTGTATAAGGGCTTTACTTGCAGGAGAGGAGGAAGAGAGAGAGTGGGGAAATTAAAGCGAGAGAAGAAATGGAATGCAAATTAGCGAATAAAATAAGAAAACCCTCCTTTAGAGGCAACAGCGTGTATGAGTGCAGCCTCGATGAAGCATAGCAGAGCGAGTGAACCAGGTCACCAGCCACCTTGATCCCCTTGCAATATTACTGTGTTCGCATGATCTGACATGAGCCGTCCTAAAGCCAGTATGAAGGAAAACCCACGCACAGCACAGCCCCTCCACAAGCCCCCCCCCCCCCCCCCCCCCCCCTCAAGGAAAGCATTGCACTGTTAAATCCTCAGTGTTACTTTCACACTGAGTGTCGAAATGTAAACGTTTGTTTGCACTCTCCGAGTTAAATTAACTGTTGCTAGGCAGAGTGGAGGACTAGATGGTGGGGCGGGAGGAGGGGGTTGAATGGGGACATGTAATCTGTGCATGAAGAGAACAAAACTTTGAAGAAACTCGTAGCGAAGGAATCTGCAGCCCACAACCACTTGCAGATCCAATTTCTGAAGTGTGTGTGTGTGTGTGTGCGTGTGCGTGTGCGTGTGCGTGCGTGCGTGCGTTTTGAACAGCATCAGAGTGAGGTTCACTGGAAGTGCTGTAGCTTCGCGGGGGTGCTTTGACAGAGAGTCAGCATGTTTGGCATAAATGCACGCACGCACACATCCAGTCCACACACACACACACACACACACACACACACACACACACGTCCCTCCATAATACATAACCCAGTCTTCCTGAATGCTATAGCAACAATCAGTGAGGTGTTGAAAAGCCTTTTCCATGCAGGGTTAAAGGCCACTGTACTCGGCCTAAATATCGGAAACTTTGCACTCACGGGGTCTTGCTTTGTTTGTGTGGGAGTCCCACCAGCACAGCCATTAGTTATGCATGGCTTTGGCTTGGGCTCTGAAAAGGTGTCGAAAGGTTTCAATGTCCATGTTCCGGACGGCAGGCACCGTATAGACAAACTGCAGTAACAGACCCACAGACCTGTTTGGCTTGTGTCTCCGCTGAGCTTTCCCCTCAGATGGAAGGCATAAAACTGGCTCTCGTCAACCTCCATGACAGGTCGTATCAAGGCAGGCTGGGTGGAGGACAGAGAGAGAGCGAAACTGCCAGATGGGAGCGTTTCTTTAGAAGGGTAGTTCTTCAAACTTGTTTCATTTCGAGGACCCGCATAACTCTCAGAGTGACAGACCTGCAACGGTCCATTTGGAAGCACCTGAAGGGAGCCTGAGGCTTCACAGGACCCCACATTGAGAACCACTTTCTTGGAGCACTGGCTCTCAACCTTTTCAGGCTGTGACCCACCACAACTGGGTGTGGGTGACCCCCCCCCCCCCACCTGCACAGACAATGTTGGGAGAATGGCAGATCATAGCTTTGTTAATCCCACAGGGGAATTTCACCTATAGCTGATGGCTGTTCAGGTGGTTGTGATGAGCACGCTCGGGTTAGTGGTCAAGAATATGTTACTAAACTCCCGCGCCGCCCACAAATCGAACCCTGCGCGCGCACACACACACACACACACACACACACACACACACACACACACACACACACACACACACACACACAAAACCCACTCAAACCGTTATAATGATTGAAACCATCTCAGGTTTACACATGAGAGCCAGGTTTCCAGCTCACAGCATGGGTCTCAAACAGTCTGTGAAACCCATGCTTGGATGAGAGAGAGAGTGTGCGTGTGCGCATGCACATGTATGATGAGGAAGAGGGTGGACAGACATTTTTGGAGTTCTAACATTGTGAAGGTTTTGACAGGAAACGCACATTCATCATGAATTCGGGTGGTGATCCCATCCAGATACATAGAACAAAATAAGATTTATAGAAATGATAGTGTGTGGAAAGAGAGGGAAGGAGTTCAAAAGAAAAGGGAGTGTGGGAAGCACGTGTGATGGAGGTGACAGAAAGACGGAGAGAAAGATTTTCCATTATAAAGAAAAGCCCCAATTGTCACGCGTGGAAAGTAACTCAATTGGATTCATTGAATTGGAGAGGGATTGGTTGGCAGGGCATATTCACATTGAAATGGTTACGGATGCCACGTTGTCCCTTTCATAGTGGCCATATGAATCTACCCGTTACGCAGTCTTTGAAAGAGCTTTTCTACTTTTACCCGGGTAGTTTTCAACAGAAAGTATAAGCTTACTCCTATTTGAGTGACATTTTGGTAGTATTCAGCAGAAGATTATATTATTCCCATGCCAATTTAAATTAACAATTTAGGCATTTAGCAGACCCTCTTATTAGAATAAATAGCATGGACATTTGTAAAGAAATGACTGCTTAAAAGAAAGGAGAATACCAGGTAAACATAAAACCTAGCATCTATCTAGCAACATGCCATCTACTGTACATACTTAGCATGTGTGTGCATGTTTGATTTCATAACGTACTGTATTTGAACAAGTAACCAGCACACATCTGCAGTATGTATGACTAGCATATCAAAAATAGTCAACACAAACTGATACAAGGAATGAGGCAGGGGTGCTAGCGGTTGAGTAACTTTCAACTTCCTGTGAAGCATGAAATTGAAAATAAATAAATGACACTGCCTGTCGACTGCTGCTGCAAAAAAAGAACACTTTTGATACTCACCAATACAAAGACGATTTTGTGGAGTTGAAAGCCTACTTTCCCTAGTGGACGCACTCTGCGACACACGTATAAAAGACACTTTTTGTCCACAAAAGAAAATATTTCACCAGAAGACAAAATATGTTTTAGTTACTCCACTGCGCCCTCTACAGACCTTTCTTCCGGTGAAATATTTTCTTCTCTGGCCAAAAAGTGCATTTTATACGTGTGGTGGGGTGGCTCAGAGTGTGTCCACTATAGGGAAAGTAGGCTTTTGACACACAAAAACATTGTTGTATTATTGAGTAGCGAAGTAAATTGTTCTTTTTATTTTTGCAGCAGTCGACAAGCTGTGCTGCATTTCATGCGTGCGCAGGAAGTCCTTAACACTATGGACCAGAACTAGCGCTTGAGGTGAGCTGAAGAGATGGCTTTGAGGATTATTGTGATGATTATAACCTTAACCTATGAGAATAGAAACTGAGTGAACATTCAACGAGTCTTTGGCCGACAATAATGCAACGCTGATCCTGGGAGCTGATGACCTTAGCAGTGCAAGTGCTATTGTGAAGCCACTCATAATAAGGGCCAAGTGGCACAGCAAAGGCCAGTGGCCTGGAGACCAGACGTGCTCAAATGTGCTTCCAGCAGATAAACAAATGTGCCGTCGCGTTATCTTTTTAGAGAAGTTTAGTGCAGAGCCCATGCAGGTCAGGGGAGTGTGTGTGTAGACTTTGTTTTATAAATGAAGCAAAGCATGTGGCTGAGCCTGCAAGCAAGAAAAGTGTGTGTGCGTGCGTGCGTGCGTGCGTGCGTGCGTGCGTGCGTGCGCTGCCGCCAGTGGGGGGAACACTACTTAAGCAGGTTTAACGGTCTGAGAAGCTTTTGGCGCTCTCTGATATTACTGAACTTCTTTCATTTTTTGTCTTTTCTCTTCTCTCATGCAACAGGGATTTGAAGCTACCCACTGGTCTTAAATACTGACACACACACACACACACACACACACACACACACACACACACACACACACATACAGTACACATGGATACACACCACATGTTTAACGGAGACCCAGATGTGTCAGGGAAAATCACTGAGCATAGGGAAGGCGTGACAGATGCTGATATCAGAGAGTGAATTTCATAGACATACAGTATATCGTGAGATTGCATTTGACTCCTTGTGGTCTTTCTACTCCAGTCTAGAAATGTTCTGGCGAGAGAACACAGGACAGGATGAGGGCAGACACAGTGTACAAGCAGGAGCAGAGGAGAACGCATACACTGGAGCTACTGTAAGATTAAACAAGATAAGACTTTGTTTTGCGAGGAGAATTCGGACCACCCCCCAACTTGACCACCCCCCAGGGGAAAATTTGGAAAGATGCTGACATTTTCAACGATACAGTACAGTCATCTAAATGAGTGCACTTTCACATTGAATATTAAATTTAGTTGGAATAGTAATTAATTTAATATTAAATCTGACATTTTACAATGTGTGAAAGTGCACTCCTTTAATTGAAATATTAATTAGTAGTAGGCCTAGTTCAGCCAAAAATTACACACACCCCATGAAGCCTTAAATCCAATCATTTGATGACCGGCCGTCGTAGACTCAGACAGAGTCATCACATTTTTGGCCCAGGAATGCAACTAAACAAAAATGTCCATGAATTCAAAGATTCATGGGGTGTGTAATTTTTTGTAGGTCAACTACCGTACTCTACTACTCAACTAACTCCTACTACCATTTGTATATGTTGAATTAACGTATAGGGCTTTAATGTGTGCACGCCGTTTCGCTCTGCGCTCTCGTCCCGCCTTACCTTCTGCAGCCACAGCGTGTTGTTCTCCGTGGCGCTCTCCAGGTTCTCCAGCTTCTTCTCCTGCCAGGCGGCGGCAGCGGCTCTGGCGCTGCCACCAGCCTTGGCGTTGGCGTTGTCCCCCTGCTGCTCGGGGGCGGCGGCAGGCCGGTCAGGAGGAGGAGGAGGAGGAGAGTCCCTCTGGAGGGAGTTGGTGACCACCTGAGCGTCCTTCACGGGGCGCTGGCAGTGCTCCACCTCCGGCAGGACGAAGGTGTAACTGCAGGGGCCGTGCTGCACGTGGTGGCGCTGCTGGCGGGCCGCGGCGCCCCCCAGCGAGGCCGCCGCCGCCCACAGGTAGCCCAGGCAGGTCAGGTGGACGAGGGCCGGCGGGCCACCCATCTCGAGGGAGGGGGGGGGGGGGGGGGGGGGGGGGTGGGGGGGAGGAGGGGACCGAGGGGAGGGGGAGGGCTGTTCCACCTGGCTGAGTCAGAAAGTGTGTCAGGTGATGTTTCTCTCTCTCTCTCTCTTTCTCTCTCTCTCTCCCTCTTTCTCGAAGTTGTCCCACAAGACGTTTGTGTTCCTGCTGGTCTTGGCTCCCGCAGACTCCAAAATCTATTTTATCACTTTCTCTCTCTCTCTCTCTCTCTCTCTCTCTCTCAGCACGTCTCTGCGCGCCGTGACCGTTTTGCAAGAGCGAGTCGTCCTCTTCTGTCTGTTCTGCACACAGTTTCCTGACCCCTGCTCGCTCGCCGATTCCTCGCGAGGGCCGACGACAACACGCCACACAACAGCAACAACACAACACAACACAGGAAAAGCAGATTGTTTCCTATTGTAGTTCCAGCTGGTGCAGCTCGGTGCGGGTCAGGATAATAACAGCTATACCAACCCCTCCCAAATATTCATCTCTCCCTCTCTCTCCTGAGGAGTCACTTTTTCTCGCTCTCTCTTCTCTTTGAGCTGCTGGCATTCCACACACGCTGGGGTCGGAGGAGTGGAGTGGAGAGGAGAGGAGAGGAAAGGAGAGGACAGGAGCAGAAGGATTTGGGATGTTGGGTTAAGAGTGGTAAAGCTCTTAAAGTAGTGAGTCCACACACGCACGCACGCACGCACACACACAAGAAACCTCCTTCAGCACATAATCACTCAACCACCCTTCTCTCTTTCTCTCGCTCCCTCCCTCGGTCTCTTATGTCTGATTTGTACTTCGTTGCACGCGGGGTGTCGCACGCCAAAAATAGCACGCCTACGATAGCAGATGTTGTACACGCTTGTAGATCAGCTATTTTCGGTTGTGCGGCACCCACGCACAACTAAATATAACTCTGGCTTCACTCTCTCTCCTGTATGCAGGAAGCCACAACAAAGCACACACAATGGAACATCTCTCTCTCTCTCTCTCTCTCTCTCTCTCTCTCTCTCTCTCTCTCTCTCGCACGCACGCACGCACACGCGCACACCCTCTCTCTGTGTTTCCCTGCAAGTGCTACAGTATGACCATGCATGTGTTTTTTTATCTACCCAATTATGTTTTCATTCTCAGCCCTTTTTTCCTTTTTGTCACTACTATACACCCCCCCCCCCCCCCCCACCCCCATTGTTATCGCCAGCTGTGTTTTTATTTAATTTTTTTCATGATATGACCCCCCGTCCCCTTTTAATAGTGGACCTAGTCAGTGGAATCAATCACAGTCTGAATGGACCCAGGGCTGCATTGCTCGCATTGCAGCGGGTCAGGAGACAGCCACTTACATCCACACTGCTCCGTTTAATCCGTGGTGACATTAATTAAACAGCGCCTTTTTGAAAGAATGAGATGTGAAATTCTCATTGGCTAACGAGACAGGAAGCCACCCAGTCACAAACGTGACTATGACATTCTGTTTATTGCTTTGGCTGTGAATGTAAATCCCCCGACAACAACAAAATCTGAAGTTGAAACATCCAAGCTTTTCTCTGTCCTCTCTCTCTCTCTCTCTCTCTCTCTGTCTCTCTCTCTCTCTCTCTCTCTCTCTCTCTCTCTCTCTCTCTCTCTCTCTCTCTCTCTCTCTCTGTCTCTCTCTCTCTCTCTCTCTCTCTGTCTGTCTCTCTGTCTCATTATGTTTGGCCTTTCCCACATGAAGTCAGCCTTTTCAAGGGCCACTGCTCGACGAGAGAAGTGTACAAGTCCTAATCCCCCAGGGATCAAGATCAGTAGGACTTCATACTGCAACTCATCTCCTGCCAGAAGAAAACCTCAACTCTGTGACAATTATGTCTTTATGTCTCCCTCGCTATATCCTCCTCCTCGTGTAACCTACAGTATAGTGCAATGCTGACACTTGGACTCACAGGTATAGGGTGAACAACATTGCCCCGTAGGGCCTGTTGTGGGTTTGTTATTGTAACTTCTTGTTTTTGTGCGCAACACGGCTAGTCTAATTGCTGCATGGGCCTCACGTACACATTCAGTGGTTGGTGAGTAACTGCATAGCTGGGGGGGAGGTTCACCGGGTCAGTGGGCTTGTGTTTAAAACACTCATTGACTAGGGATGAGAGATCAAGGTGGATTTTCTTAGGCAGTTATAGCCAGGGGAGAGGGTATACTCCAGTGCAGGGTCAAAAACTAAAAGTACTGTTTGTGTGAGCTCCTCCTTTGTTATAAGATGAGAGGTCTGTTATAGTGGGGATATATAGAGCTCATGCTCTGAGAGCATGAACTAACTGTCTGTTTAGCACTGGCTTGAGGCAACCTTTCGGCAGCATGTCCATGGAGGTCCTCCTGTTCATGTTATGTACCCTGTAGACGTCCAACTCCTCAAGGCAGCACAACGGAGCCTCTGTGATTGCCCGCAGCAGAGACGGCAGAAAGCACACGGCGGAGAAGGAACATGCATGATGTCCCTCAGATTATCCTCGCCACGCTCCCTGACCGGGCTTGTTTCAACTCGACGTCATGTGTACAGCATGAGCAGGGTTTTACAACAGATGCATCATGACTTTTACAATCAGAAAGAAGCCAGGCACTCCAACAGCGAGGCCTTGAGGCTTGTGAAGTGTGCCAAAGCGAACCGTCAGCTGGGCGAATGCCCACGCGAGCAGACGATAGCTTTGCACTCCGTCCGAGTTTGCAAGCCGCGGTGGTCCGAATAGGTCAGGTCGACCCATGAAACGAGGGGGTCGGCCGTTCCCTCTGCACATCTCAGCCAATCGCAACGATTTTGGACGGTATTTTCGGCTTGGGGAATACAAGCATCTGCTCCCGCCATCACGACCCCCCCCCCCCCCCCCCCCCTCCCATATCTGGCCTTATCTCCCACAGTCATGATGAGCGGAGGCATTCCCCAGACTGTCGTATGTGATGCTTAATGACCCAGCAGGCTTTAAACCCAGTGTGTGGCCACATCACTCTGTCATGCTAATGACTACCAATCTATGGAGCCGCGCATCAACTCGCTGCGAACGTTTGCACACACAGTTCAGTGGCTGACTGCTCACACACATACGTAGTGCACACACAAGACCCCTCCGTTCTATTCCCTGAGTTGCAGTGAGCCTGCACAGCATGATTGATTCTCTTTAAAAAGAAAAACATGTAAGAAATCCATACATGTAACATGGATGATGGTAGCATTTTAACAAGCAGGCCCGTTGTTTGATGCATGTCCCTTGCAGAAGGACACGAGAAGAGGATGTTTTAATACAGGGCTTGGATCGTGGAATGGATGCATACTAGTGTGACTTGCTTAATTTGGGGCTGTGCTTCCCAGTGGATGTAAGCTAGACATAGCATTGACTGATTAATTGATCTTCAACAAGCTACTGTTCACAGCAGCAAGATATCCCTGCAGTGTTGTGCCTTGCCACGGACAATAAAGAGATATCCCTGCAGTGTTGTGCCTTGCCACGGACAATAAAGAGATATCCCTGCAGTGTTGTGCCTTGCCACGGACAATAAAGAGATATCCCTGCAGTGTTGTGCCTTGCCACGGACAATAAAGAGATATCCCTGCAGTGTTGTGCCTTGCCACGTACAATAAAGAGATATCCCTGCAGTGTTGTGCCTTGCCACGGACAATAAAGAGATATCCCTGCAGTGTTGTGCCTTGCCACGGACAATAAAGAGATATCCCTGCAGTGTTGTGCCTTGCCACGGACAATAAAGAGATATCCCTGCAGTGTTGTGCCTTGCCACGGACAATAAAGAGATATCCCTGCAGTGTTGTGCCTTGCCACAGACAATAAAGAGATATCCCTGCAGTGTTGTGCCTTGCCACGGACAATAAAGAGATATCCCTGCAGTGTTGTGCCTTTCCACAGACAATAAAGAGATATCCCTGCAGTGTTGTGCCTTTCCACAGACAATAAAGAGATATCCCTGCAGTGTTGTGCCTTTCCACAGACAATAAAGAGATATCCCTGCAGTGTTGTGCCTTGCCACGGACAATAAAGAGATATCCCTGCAGTGTTGTGCCTTGCCACGGACAATAAAGAGATATCCCTGCAGTGTTGTGCCTTTCCACAGACAATAAAGAGATATCCCTGCAGTGTTGTGCCTTGCCACGGACAATAAAGAGATATCCCTGCAGTGTTGTGCCTTTCCACGGACAATAAAGAGATATCCCTGCAGTGTTGTGCCTTGCCACGGACAATAAAGAGATATCCCTGCAGTGTTGTGCCTTTCCACAGACACTAAAGAGATATCCCTGCAGTGTTGTGCCTTGCCACGGACAATAAAGAGATATCCCTGCAGTGTTGTGCCTTTCCACAGACACTAAAGAGATATCCCTGCAGTGTTGTGCCTTTCCACAGACAATAAAGAGATATCCCTGCAGTGTTGTGCCTTGCCACAGACAATAAAGAGATATCCCTGCAGTGTTGTGCCTTGCCACGGACAATAAAGAGATATCCCTGCAGTGTTGTGCCTTTCCACAGACAATAAAGAGATATCCCTGCAGTGTTGTGCCTTTCCACAGACAATAAAGAGATATCCCTGCAGTGTTGTGCCTTGCCACAGACAATAAAGAGATATCCCTGCAGTGTTGTGCCTTGCCACAGACAATAAAGAGATATCCCTGCAGTGTTGTGCCTTGCCACGGACAATAAAGAGATATCCCTGCAGTGTTGTGCCTTTCCACGGACAATAAAGAGATATCCCTGCAGTGTTGTGCCTTGCCACGGACAATAAAGAGATATCCCTGCAGTGTTGTGCCTTTCCACAGACAATAAAGAGATATCCCTGCAGTGTTGTGCCTTGCCACGGACAATAAAGAGATATCCCTGCAGTGTTGTGCCTTGCCACGGACAATAAAGAGATATCCCTGCAGTGTTGTGCCTTGCCACGGACAATAAAGAGATATCCCTGCAGTGTTGTGCCTTGCCACGGACAATAAAGAGATATCCCTGCAGTGTTGTGCCTTGCCACGGACAATAAAGAGATATCCCTGCAGTGTTGTGCCTTGCCACGGACAATAAAGAGATATCCCTGCAGTGTTGTGCCTTGCCACGGACAATAAAGAGATATCCCTGCAGTGTTGTGCCTTGCCACGGACAATAAAGAGATATCCCTGCAGTGTTGTGCCTTGCCACGGACAATAAAGAGATATCCCTGCAGTGTTGTGCCTTGCCACAGACAATAAAGAGATATCCCTGCAGTGTTGTGCCTTGCCACGGACAATAAAGAGATATCCCTGCAGTGTTGTGCCTTTCCACAGACAATAAAGAGATATCCCTGCAGTGTTGTGCCTTTCCACAGACAATAAAGAGATATCCCTGCAGTGTTGTGCCTTTCCACAGACAATAAAGAGATATCCCTGCAGTGTTGTGCCTTGCCACGGACAATAAAGAGATATCCCTGCAGTGTTGTGCCTTGCCACGGACAATAAAGAGATATCCCTGCAGTGTTGTGCCTTTCCACAGACACTAAAGAGATATCCCTGCAGTGTTGTGCCTTGCCACGGACAATAAAGAGATATCCCTGCAGTGTTGTGCCTTTCCACAGACACTAAAGAGATATCCCTGCAGTGTTGTGCCTTTCCACGGACACTAAAGAGATATCCCTGCAGTGTTGTGCCTTGCCACGGACAATAAAGAGATATCCCTGCAGTGTTGTGCCTTGCCACGGACAATAAAGAGATATCCCTGCAGTGTTGTGCCTTTCCACAGACAATAAAGAGATATCCCTGCAGTGTTGTGCCTTGCCACAGACAATAAAGAGATATCCCTGCAGTGTTGTGCCTTGCCACGGACAATAAAGAGATATCCCTGCAGTGTTGTGCCTTGCCACAGACAATAAAGAGATATCCCTGCAGTGTTGTGCCTTGCCACAGACAATAAAGAGATATCCCTGCAGTGTTGTGCCTTGCCACGGACAATAAAGAGATATCCCTGCAGTGTTGTGCCTTTCCACAGACACTAAAGAGATATCCCTGCAGTGTTGTGCCTTGCCACAGACAATAAAGAGATATCCCTGCAGTGTTGTGCCTTGCCACAGACAATAAAGAGATATCCCTGCAGTGTTGTGCCTTTCCACAGACACTAAAGAGATATCCCTGCAGTGTTGTGCCTTGCCACGGACAATAAAGAGATATCCCTGCAGTGTTGTGCCTTGCCACAGACAATAAAGAGATATCCCTGCAGTGTTGTGCCTTGCCACAGACAATAAAGAGATATCCCTGCAGTGTTGTGCCTTTCCACAGACACTAAAGAGATATCCCTGCAGTGTTGTGCCTTGCCACGGACAATAAAGAGATATCCCTGCAGTGTTGTGCCTTGCCACAGACAATAAAGAGATATCCCTGCAGTGTTGTGCCTTGCCACGGACAATAGAGAGATATCCCTGCAGTGTTGTGCCTTGCCACAGACAATAAAGAGATATCCCTGCAGTGTTGTGCCTTTCCACAGACAATAAAGAGATATCCCTGCAGTGTTGTGCCTTGCCACGGACAATAAAGAGATATCCCTGCAGTGTTGTGCCTTGCCACGGACAATAAAGAGTCACTTATCTTATTCACTGTTGCGAAATTCCAGAGTCGGAAGTGAATAATCATAATATACAAGAGCAATACAACCCATGTGATTTCGCCAAGACGCAATGAAACAAACATTGCTGCTGTGATTGCTGCTGTGATCTCTCTCTGGCAGGACCTGTGGGGTTTTGTAAACACATGATGTTCATTTAACACTGTGTACAAATGGAACCAAATGGAGCCAATTATCACCAAGGATTTCACTGTGTGCAGTTAAATGTAAGATGGATGTACAGACTGCATGGGGTGACTATGTACAGTTAAATGTACAGTAAGATGGATGTACAGACTGCATGGGGTGACTATGTACAGTTAAATGTACAGTAAGATGGATGTACAGACTGCATGGGGTGACTATGTACAGTTAAATGTACAGTAAGATGGATGTACAGACTGCATGGGGTGACTATGTACAGTTAAATGTAAGATGGATGTATACAGACTGCATGGGGTGACTATGTACAGTTAAATGTAAGATGGATGTACAGACTGCATGGGGTGACTATGTACAGTTTAATGTAAGATGGATGTACAGACTGCATGGGGTGACTATGTACAGTTTAATGTAAGATGGATGTACAGAACAGACTGCATGGGGTGACTATGTACAGTTTAATGTAAGATGGATGTACAGACTGCATGGGGTGACTATGTACATTTAAATGTAAGATGGATGTATTGTACAGACTGCATGGGGTGACTATGTATATGTGACAGAGTAATGATTCCAACCAAACTTCTTGACACCGTAATACCCACAGGGAGACGTTTGAATTGTATTCCCCTCACACGGCTTGTATCTGGAGCAAAGGAAAAAATAGCTTCTTTCACTTTTATTGCACTTACTTTTTCATAAAAACGAGACAGGCTTGAAGGGGATTCGATGTTTTGGCAGATGAGGAAGGAAGAATATGCAGAAATAAACCCGGTGCAATCTAAACAAGCCAAATGTCGGGAGATTCCTCTGTGTGATTATTTATGGATGTGTCTGAAATGCCGAGCGCACCTCAGGTCCGCGCTGCACATCCTGGAATGTGCAGCGCGCTGTTGTATCACTTTACAGTATTCAATCACAATGTTGGGGTAAATATTTAATCTCTGACTCTGACTTGCCTGCAATTACGCAACTGGATCACAAAGGAAAGCGGTAAATTCAGTCCTAGCTGCTGACAGCAGTCTGACTCATGTCCAGTCGTTCTCCCCCCGGCGGAGAGCCCACATCTTTTCTTTGAATGCTACAGTTCATATGATCGTAAACCTGGTGGTTCTCAAAGTGGGGTCCAGGGGCTCCCAGTGGTCCTTGAGAGGGGTTTCTCTGGGTCAAAACGTGTCGCAATGCCACCATTATACACGGGAATAGAGCATGAGGGTTAAGTGGTTAATCAGAGTTAACACTTATGTGAGAAATAGTTGATCAATAATAAATAAATAAATAGCCTTGCTTCTCGATGCTTTCGTTTTAAGTCTGTTATTTCTAAATATCGGTTTAAATATATTTTCAGTTAATTGTGCAGCCCCCCCCCCCCCCCTCTATCCATCTGGCTTATTTGTCTGTCTGTCTGTCTGTCTGTCTGTCTGTCTGTTCTACCTTGCTTCCTCGCTCTCTCTCTCTCTCTCGCTCGCACGCACGCACGCACGCACGCACGCACGCACGCACGCACGCACGCACGCACGCACGCACGCACGCACGCACACACACACACACACACAGTGAATGGGAGAGCGTTGGTGATGCGTCATCATTCATTATGACTGTCTTCTTATAAATTGCATGCACAGAGATTGTAGAGGAACAGAATTACAAAATAATAGAGGCAGTAATTGCACCACAGGAACTGTTAAAGGCCTGGCCAAATACTAAGGGGGAACGCCGTTAAAATGTCTAGGACATAATAAGACACTGAGACGTTAGACTTCATCGTGTTTGTGGTGAGTTGCGTGCGACAAAACAAACCTTCCTGGCATGATTAGTCTTATTTTTCATGATTGTAAATGGGCCAGTGTTATTTTTAGCTTTTTCCTAGGAATTTGTAGGGGAAATATTTTCTCCAAGACAATTGTTATGTAACTTTGCCCAAAGTGCGTATAGTTATTCGAAGGTATGTTTCAAACTATTACTTTCTTTTAAAATAGTACATGATTTATGTAAAAAATATATATGTATAATTGTAGCTATATTTCATTGCATGTTGCAGCTCCCTCGTGGGAGTGCTGGTTTGTTTGGGTTTTACTGTCTCCTGTCAGGCTGAGGTATTTCCCACCGTTCCCAGCAGGCCCTGAGGCAAACCGCCTGCTAGATTTCGACAGTGACACCCAGCCATCCCTCCCTCAGGCCTGGGTATGAGGGCTGGGTTTCCTCCCACTTGTCACCAAACCCCATCCCTAAGGAAATGCTCTATGAGAGTGGACAGGAAGTCTGTTAGCTGTCCACTGACTGACAACAACCTTGTTCAAAGTTTGTGTTGTCAAATCATGCACGTGCTGTGACAGCAATGAAAGTAGAGTAAGTAAGAGGATCAAAACAGTCCGAAGTGCGCATACCGTATGTTGCTAAATTGAATAATGTTTTTGTATGCATTTGCACAAGCATAGATTGTGTAATCTGTATAGTATGTGGCTGCCTTATTGATTGAACGGAGAACTCATACTTCAGTAAGGGTACATTATTATGTTAGAAAGGAAAACCTTTTTTCATGTGTTTGTTTTCTTTCAGAACACAGCTCAATAATACGATTCAACCTTTTCATGAAGCCATTATGTTAAATAATGACTTCATCAAAAGTTTGACTGTTTTGTTTTGTTTTGTTGTTAGAGTGGTATATGTCGCATGAACATCAACCTTGCGATAGCGCTCATCCCAGTGGGACCCGTCACTCCACAAGACAATCTCAGCTTTCCCTCCAGGCAGGGTTGCGGGGAGACAGGAAAGACAACAGAACTGCCCCCCCCCCCCTCCCTCCCCTTTTAAAACACTTAATGCTCTCATTCACTCTGGAAACGGCATCTGTTTAAGATCGATTTGTTGGCTGGTGTCACTATCCTTACTTCTGTCGGTTTAGCACATGAGAGAAAATGAGAGGTGCAGAGCCCTGGATAGCCTGTTAAAGTCAAAATGGATGTATAAATACATTCAGACCGTATAGGACGAGTACACGTATAATTTCTAATCCAACCATAGGTCGTGGACCTTGAACGTGTATGCATGTTTTAGAGCTTTTTTATTGTTATCAATCAAAAAATATAAATTCTGATTTTTTTTATTATTTTTTTTTGTTGGCCTCTCCTTCTGCACCATACTCCTTGCTGTTTTGCGCATGCGTGCTGCCGTTCACTCCTTGTTTACGGCTCAGAAAGAATGCCTCGTATCTCCTAATCTAAGGAACTCTCCATGGTTTTGACCAAACGGGCATACTTCTGTCTTCATTTCTGACTTCAACAAGCCTCTCATTTGGAATAATGCTTCTAGAGAGACTGACTTTAGCGTGACCAGCGCGAGGTAAGAATGGAACATTATGCCTATCGGTTTTGGTGGGGAAGGGAAGTGGGGGACCTTTCAGAGTAAAATCTCCCATATCTGCTGGCATATAGTGCTCTTATTTTGAAAAAGAAAGTCCCGGCACTCGATGTGTTAATAATGATGACGGTGATGCTTTCACTTGGTCAGTCACTCTGTATGAGAGTGTCGGCTAAATGGCTGAATAGTAAATAGTAAATTGCTAGCTTATCTCTTTTGCCGGTCTAGTCTAGTATGCTGTTTCTGAGAAAGGAAGACATTCAGGCAAGTGAGACCCCTGAGGAGCAGCTTAGCAGAGAAAACAAAGATTAGTTCCACTCATTTGAACTGGAATTGAGGTGAACTTGAATGAACCGGCATTGGACAAACACGGGAGGAAAGAAGTTAGTTGGTGAATTTTGCTGAAAAACACAGACGCTATATATCCCACTGTACTCACGTCCGAGTTGGATTGTTTGAGAGAAAACAAAGAAAAACTGCTTGGAGACGATATAATCACAACGTGACAGATCCAGTACAAACAAATTTAGATTTTCAGATTCCGAAGGGAGTTGCTTAAGTGAAATGTTGCAAAAAAGAAAAAAAAACTCCTCAGAGAGTATTTGACCCTGGCACCTTTGCCTTTGTGTACACCATGATACACAATGATTGCCATGGAAATCGGGGAGGGTAGAATACGAAGAACGGGGCTTAATTCTCTGTTCTGATGCAGGCTTTCAGATGTGTTTAGCTCTGATCACCCTGCATGCGTGCATGCTATATCCCAAGGAGGAAATGCCTAAACTGGCACGACGGCTTCCGTATATAGGCCTTAAAAATGGAGCCACACCGCACAGAAAAACCACTCAAGCAAAGAAGCAGAAAAAGGAGAGGAGGCAGAGGAAATGACAGACGAGAGCTTTAGGGGAAATGCCCGTTTTCACACCCAGCTCTGCTCCAACTCCCATTGTAGAGAGTTAATTCACCCAGCTCTGCTCCAACTCCCATTGTAGAGAGTTAATTCACCCAGCTCTGCTCCAACTCCCATTGTAGAGAGTTAATTCACCCAGCTCTGCTCCAGCTCCCATTGTAGAGAGTTAATTCACCCAGCTCTGCTCCAACTCCCATTGTAGAGAGTTAATTCGTCATACACTTGGCAAATGGTCCAAATAGACAGTTTAACAACCCTCATTAAAACAGTTAACGTTACCTAAAACAGATCCAGACCCTACTGGCCTACAGTGTATCTCTTGCTCTCCATCATCCACCTCTCGAAGTCATCCCAGCCACTGGTGGGGAAAAACATTCGGCCTTCTCCCTCTCTCGCAGCTGAATCTTCCTCCCCCAATAAATGTATCCATTAATTATTATCGCTCAGTGACACGTATAGCGTTAGCTATGCCAGAGTGGCCATATTGCAGACACCCAGACACCATCATTCATCTGCCTGCGGTCTCCTGTATAACTCGCAAAAACCGCTCTCTTAATTCTTCTTTGAGGTTGGGTGCAATTAATTAGAGAAATGAGCAGATGTGTGTGTGTGTGTGTGTGTGTGTGTGTGTGTGTGTGTGTGTGTGTGCGTTCGTGCGTGTGTGTTTATACCATCGGTTAACCGCCTGCCTATTAGTTTTTTACTGCGAGATCTGAAGCACTTTCACACGCTGTTGTGGTGCTAGTTGTGTCATTGTGGGCAGTGGCTGATAGCTTGGGAATGGTCACTATGGAGACGTCCAACCCGTTAGTGGGAAATATAATTACACTTTAGATGCCGCGCCTTATGAAATATATTGATTTAAGAAGATCCCAGTGCTCCCTCCATCCTCGGTTAACTCGGTACATTTTCAATTGCTTGCTTTCGACGCAACGTGTTTTCTGCCAGCGCTCTTATTGAGCCGGCTGTGATCAAACTGCAGTGAGCCGCGAGGGACATGGTCTGCTTCATGCAATCACAGTTCATGTCCTTTAGCATGCCGTCCTCCCATTCCTTATGTGTTTTCCCCCTTCGGGCATGAGGCGTTCGTTCGGTGGCTATCCACACGGTTCATCTGTAAAGACCTGTAATGCGCTTCATATGTGATATGTCTGTTCCGTTGGCCAGGATTGCCAGCGTGCATGTGTCTCATAATACTTTCATAAGCATTCGTGCGTGACTGTGTCTGTGTGTGTGTGCGTGTATGTGTGTACGCGTGTGTGCGTGCGTTTGTGCGTGTTTCGCAGAACACCTCACATGTTGTGTTTGTGAGATTAGGTAATCCAGAGTATTTTTCGGGTGAACCGCTTATTGGAGCCAGCTGTTCTCTATGTTGTGTGTTAAAGAACCGGGAAATCCACTTCTCCCTCCTTCCCTGAAACACCCACCAGCCTAATGACACATCCTACAGGCCTGCACACCATGCAGGTCTACAGGCCTGCACACCATGCAGGTCTACAGGCCTGTAGACACATCTACAGGCCTGCACACCATGCAGGTCTACAGGCCTGCACACCATGCAGGTCTACAGGCCTGCACACCATGCAGGTCTACAGGCCTGTAGACACATCTACAGGCCTGCACACCATGCAGGTCTACAGGCCTGCACACCATGCAGGTCTACAGGCCTGTAGACACATCTACAGGCCTGCACACCATGCAGGTCTACAGGCCTGCACACCATGCAGGTCTACAGGCCTGCACACCATGCAGGTCTACAGGCCTGTAGACACATCTACAGGCCTGCACACCATGCAGGTCTACAGGCCTGTAGACACATCTACAGGCCTGTAGACCATGCAGGTCTACAGGCCTGTAGACACATCTACAGGCCTGCACACCATGCAGGTCTACAGGCCTGCACACCATGCAGGTCTACAGGCCTGTAGACACATCTACAGGCCTGTAGACCATGCAGGTCTACAGGCCTGTAGACACATCTACAGGCCTGCACACCATGCAGGTCTACAGGCCTGTAGACACATCTACAGGCCTGTAGACCATGCAGGTCTACAGGCCTGTAGACACATCTACAGGCCTGCACACCATGCAGGTCTACAGGCCTGCACACCATGCAGGTCTACAGGCCTGTAGACACATCTACAGGCCTGTAGACCATGCAGGTCTACAGGCCTGTAGACACATCTACAGGCCTGCACACCATGCAGGTCTACAGGCCTGTAGACACATCTACAGGCCTGCACACCATGCAGGTCTACAGGCCTGTAGACACATCTACAGGCCTGTAGACCATGCAGGTCTACAGGCCTGTAGACACATCTACAGGCCTGCACACCATGCAGGTCTACAGGCCTGCACACCATGCAGGTCTACAGGCCTGCACACCATGCAGGTCTACAGGCCTGCACACCATGCAGGTCTACAGGCCTGTAGACACATCTACAGGCCTGCACACCATGCAGGTCTGTCACTAACTTGCAGGGACGTGCAGAGAGTATTAGCGGGCAGGGGCTGAAATTCCATAGTCCCGCACTTTTGGACAAAAATAGTGAAATTAGCAGATCTACAAGCAACCCAGCACTCTTTAGCTAGTGGAGATGCGGTGTACGACATGGATTTCTAAACAAATTTGTTCAACGCAAAATACTGTGTTCAATAAAACTGATATTAACCGATGGCAGTATATCCGGTATTTATCTGCTGTTGATAAGCATACATTTTGTGTATTTCTTGTATTGATGATGTATTTCAGGGGTGCCCAAAAGGTTGATAGCGATCTACCAGTAGATCACAAAGGCTGTGCAGGTAGATCACATGCCATGCCCCTAAAGAATATTTAGGCCTAATTTAAAATATGAAATAATTGATTGACATTAAAAGGAGTTAGCTCAAACCCACAATGCAATATTTTGTTTTCAAAAACGTTGGTAGCATTACAAATTAAATACAAATCACTCAACCTATTCCATTTATCCCCCTCTATTTCCCATTCCAAGTGCATTTGTCTTACAGTATATGTAACGCCAGCTCCGCTATTCCAAAGCCACCTCAGGTACATTTTTAAACTATTTTCAGCAATGGTATAATCATCTTTTCGGTGGGTAGCTCTTGTTGAGCTGGTTGAGCATTTTGAAAGTAGTCAAGAAAGTGTGGGCACCCCTGATGTATTTGTTTCCCTGGCACAAAAGGGGGAAATAAAATCAATAACTAAATAAGCATATATCGGTATCGGCTAAATTGATATTTTAAACATCGGTATCGGCCAAAAAAGTCCATGTCGGTGAAATAGCAGATCGACAAGCTTGTAACGTGTTGATACAAACACGTCGAAATACATGACCATACATGACCAAAACCAGTAGCATATAGTTACTTTGAAGTGATCTGACACTGTCCTTAATTGCAGATAGCGTGCAGTGGAGTGGTAGACTGGCTACTGCACATGGCGATAGCGTGCAGTGGAGTGGTAGACTGACTACTGTAACTGTGAGTACTGGCAACCGCAGGGCCATAAGATGCTAGCAAATGACAGTAATGATCAGAAGATCAGCTATTCTGTTAATTGTAAAATCATTGACTCTTCAGTCGTCAAAGTTTCGTATCATTTTGCCTTGTTCTTGGCGTCGAAGACCTTTGAAACCGTTGGGACATTCTGTATTGGCAGGGTTTTTAAAGTGTTATGCACGTGTGTGCGTGCGTGAGTGATTGTATGCGTGCATGTGTGTGCGCGCGTGCCTGAGTGAGTGAGTGTATGCGTGCGCGTGTGCAGCTATGCATGTGGCTGTACTTACATTAGCTTACACGCGAATGACCTCTGACCCCCGCATACACTCAGTAGTCGGTTTCCCCTTCCTGACACCAGCACCTGGGTGTAGTTTTCCACTTTCACACCCTGGGGGTTGGTGTGTGTGTGTGTGTGTGTGTGTGTGTGTGTGTGTGTGTGTGTGTGTGTGTGTGTGTGTGTGTGTGCGCGTGTGCGTGTGCGTGCGTGCGTGCAGCCAGCCAGCCAGCCCCTTGCATCCGGCTGTGGAGGTGGTGACATGGCTCCTGATTGGAGCTCATTAGTGTCTGGTCTTTCACTATACTTTAGTGCACGTGGGTGTTAGTGAGTGGTGTGTGTGTGTGCTGAACACATTGTTTGTCTGTCTGCTTGTGAGTTCACACGGTTTCTTGTACGAGTGTCTAAAATATAGGAAAATTGTATGTGTGTGGGCATATACCGTACAGTAGTGTGGGCGGTTGTAATGATAATGCTATTACAATCATAGTACAAAAATGCATATGCATGCCATGCACGTTGTGTGTGTGTGTGTGTGTGTGTGTGTGTGTGTGTGTGTGTGTGTGTGTGTGTGTGTGTGTGTGTGTGTGTGTGTGTGTGTGTGTGTGTGTGTGTGTGTGTGTGTGTGTGTGTGTGTGTGTGTGTGTGTGTGTGTGTGTGTGTGTGTGTGTGTGTGTGTTCACTTATCTGAATGCAGTCAATCCAAAGGAGGGAGGCTCTGCCTCCTACCATTCAGATTCGGACCGTTATGCTTTCTTGGTGTCTGACTCTCAGTGAAACTAGACCAAAATGATTATCCTCAGTATCATTTTGGTTTTTCATAGCATGGTGAACAATGAGCCGTGGATTCTTCTCAGTAAGGTGCCTGGAATATTGAGATATTATGTGGAGGCCCGCCTACACACACACACACACACACGCACACACACAGTCGCACACGCACTCGACAGAGAGGCAGGCGTGTGCACACATGCATGAACAATTAATCTGTGCAGACACAAAACTGTACAACTCACAGACAAACATGCATGTCCATGTGAGTATATACGCACACTACACACGCACGCACACACACACATATACACACGCTCGCGCAGCATCTCGAGTGAATCCCACTGAAAGCTTTGGAACATTACGTCCCCGTGAATTATGGTTTTAATGTTCCGTCCGCTCCCATTAGACCATCCGTCACCACGGCCTCACTTAGTCATGGAGAGGTTTCATCAAGGAGAGAGGGATGGGCCCTGATAGAGAGACATCGGACGTGAATGAGCGGGCGAGACAAAGTAGAGAGAGTGAAAAAGTAGAGAGAGAGAGAGAGCGAGAGAGAGAGAGAGAGAGAGAGAGAGAGAAGTGAGGGAAAGCGGAAATGGGATCCAGCAAATGAGAAACAAACATGAATGTCCATGTGAGTATATACGCACACACACGCACGTGCACACACACACACACATGCGCGCGCATGTGTGTGTGTGTGTGTGTGCCCGCGTGTGTCCGTTGCATGGTAAGGAATTAGAGAGAGAGAGATGGTGATATAAGGAATTAGAGAGAGAGAGATGGTGATATAAGCTGAATTAGAGAGAGAGAGATGGTGATATAAGCTGAATTAGAGAGAGAGAGATGGTGATATAAGCTGAATTAGAGAGAGAGAGATGGTGATATAAGCTGAATTAGAGAGAGAGAGATGGTGATATAAACTGAATTAGAGAGAGAGAGATGGTGATATAAGCTGAATTAGAGAGAGAGAGATGGTGATATAAGATGAATTAGAGAGAGAGAGATGGTGATATAAGATGAATTAGAGAGAGAGAGATGGTGATATAAGCTGAATTAGAGAGAGAGAGATGGTGATATAAACTGAATTAGAGAGAGAGAGAGATGGTGATATAAACTGAATTAGAGAGAGAGAGATGGTGATATAAACTGAATTAGAGAGAGAGAGATGGTGATATAAACTGAATTAGAGAGAGAGAGATGGTGATATAAGCTGAATGGAGATAAAATGTGTGGATGACATGGAAGAGCAAGAAAAGAGCTGGAGAGACAAGTCATTCAGACAGAGTGATGGCGATGGTCTGATATCCCGCCATTGCTGATAACTGCTCACCTTCGCTGTGTGTGTGTGTGTGTGTGTGTGTGTGTGTGTGTGTGTGTGTGTGTGTGTGTGTGTGTGTGTGTGTGTGTGTGTGTGTGTGTGTGTGTGTGTGTGTGTGTGTGTGTGTGTGTGTGTGTGTGTACACGTACAATAATGCATGTGTGCGTGCGTGCGTGCGTGCGCAGTTACGTCATCTATGTGGGGGCTCCGGGCTCGAGCCCCTATGAAGAATTTGTAACACCTCTTTTGTCAAATGCTAATCTGGTGGCTTTTGTTTTAACCTGCCAGGTAGGGTATAAAAGATGCATACAGTACTTTACCCTGCTCACTTGTTCACAATGAAACCACCACCAGCCAAGAAGAGGTTTCCCCACTGCATGGGGGGGGGGGTGACAATTATAAGAACTCTTCGTCTATGTGTGCGTGCGTCTCCGTGCGCCTGAGACAAGAAAGACATTTAAGGAGAGAGGGAGAGAGAGATTTCCAAACATTTTTTTTTTGTCATTGTATCTTCTGATCGTAATGATATTCTCACAACTGTGGGTATAACCAACCAGAATTGTCATTCTTGTTGCTTCAGCTCCAGCTCACTGGGTGTTTAAGAGTCAGATTGCATTAGCATGGAAGGATGGAGGGCGGATTGAACCAGAAGAATGAGCATGGAATGAGGACTATTGCAGAAGTAATCACATCCATCCACACACACACACACACACACACACACACACACACACACACACACACACACACACGGCAGACATCCATGTTATTTATTTATTTTTAACCCGCGTTGATGTTTAATGACACACACTTGTGGGTACTCTATCAAAAAATTGCGTCCCTGTAGATTATCTGGGAAAATTGAGTATTGATTTGAATGAGCACATCTCCATCATATCTCCGTCACCCGTGCAGCGCCGCAGCCTCCCCATGACCAATTCTATGTTTCTAGCGGTCCAAGATAAATGGAATTCCTGTGGTGACCACCGCTGACATGGTCTTACATACTGGAATAAGTATCATTTTTAAACAACCTTGAGGGTTAGAGTGTATAAAGTCAAAACGTTGCTGACAGTTGTGCCTCTGGCGGTTTGGCAGACTTTGGATTTCAACAGAATGTTTTTTTAAGTATTTCTTTGGCGTATTTGACATCTTTTTTTAATTAAAGAAAATGAAAAATCATGATCATTTTTTGAGTGGTATTGGTCATGAGAAAATGGTAAGTGATGTGGAATAACGATGATGACGACAAGGAAAGGATCTGCCAGGACGTATTCACATTTCAGCCACTCACCGTCTCCCCAAACGACTTCAGCATACCAGTCGGCTAGAAATCTCACAATAAAACCCAAATTGTTTGCCTGAAACAAGTGGAGGCTCCACCCTGTTTGGACCATGATTGCTGTATTATCCATCCGTTGCCATGGAGGATGCATCATTTCAGACAGGCCTGTTAATGTTAAACCCGGTTGGTGGTATGGAACACCGGCCACAGAGGGATTTACTCACCCAGCAGTGTGATAGCAACGCTACGCTAACACTGCCCGATATGTCTCTGACAAACTGCGAGGGTGCATATTTCGAGGGAGAGAACAGAAACCAAAGAAATGGCTGGGAGTCGTGAAAGAGAGGACGATTAAGAGATGGATGAAGGAGAGAGAAAGAGGGGATGAGACGCACAGAGACGTCTCATCAAATGAAGACATGTAGTGAGCAGATGCGGGGAGACGGAGCGAGAACGAAAGAGTTCAGCAGAGTGCAAAGAGGGATGAGGCAGAACAGGAAGAGGGGGATCACAGAACTCGGAGCCATAGAGTGGGGGTATGGCTTTAAAAATGCCTTATCGTGTAAGTCCTGCCTGAGGGATCACAGTGGATTGAGGGAGAATATGACAGCCCTAACAGCCGGTCCGTTTCAAAGAGAGAACCGAGAATGGAAAGACGAACAGCACACGAGGAAACTGAGGAGAGGATGCTTCGGAAATATATCTGGCACTGGTTGTATGAGAAGCATATCTCAGCGTAAAGCCAAGTTCATAAGCAAAACTCATATTCGCCAAATAAACTTTGAGGAGGACACAAAGAATATCCCCTGTGACCTCCTAAACATCTGCTCAGGGTTCACCTTGGGTCTGCACAGATATAATAACAGTATAAAAGACCCTGAGGGCCTGGGCCATGGCTCAGTGGTCCAGGCACCTTGGCTGGTAACCCAGTCTGGCAGTGTGCCGCGGGTTTGACTCCCGATCCCGACGGCCTTTACTGCATGTCTTCCCCCCCATCTCTCTCCCCATTTCCTGTCAGCCTACTGTCTGTCCCTCCATAAAATATATAAAATAAAGGCGGAAGCCACAAAAAAACAACATTTAAAAGACCCTGAGTGCACTGGGTCTGAGCCATATCAGTTCAGGCCTTTCTCTCAGGTCCACATACAGTATGTAGTAACACATTTTCCCATCAGCACCCAGAATCAAAAGAGGTGTGAGCTGAAACTATCACAGCGGATGGTACAGTTGGGTGCCACCGATATTGTCCCTTATCATTTGACCCATTTTGGCCTGCCTCAAAATTTTAAAAAATTCTTCTAAATCCTCCAGTTTTCTGAAATAAATATTTTCACGATTTTTCAAAAATAGCAGACCTACAAGCTCGTAGCGCGCCACTCGGTGGCGCGCTATGAGCTTGTAGATCTGCTATTTTTCAATAGCTAAATTATAACATGTTTAAAACACCAAAAGGGGTTCCCGCCCAAAATGGGTTAACTGTCCTTTTGCGCAGATCACGCAAACCTCAGCAAAAAGAAAAGGACAATATCGATGGCCTCCAACTGTAGCATTCCTCATCTGGGTGTTTCAGCAAGTATTCCGCTGACAATGTCCGTAGACCGTAGGTCGCATTTACTATGAAAACCTGTATTTCCGTGTGTCACGTCACACCTCCATACTGTAAATGATCACGCCTCGTGACATCACACCTCCATCTCCATATATGGAGCTGACCTGTTCTGACATTCCATATGTTGATCCAACCCCACATGTCCTTCCTCTTCGATGTCTCCCTTTTGACTGATACCTGTCCATTCAAACTCCAAAGTTAGTAATAACTCCCAAAGTTATTAGTGCAGCCGCGCCCGGCACTCAAGACACTGCTCCCGCTGCCACCCTTGATTGATTGATTGAACTATTTATTAACAGTTTGCAGAATTACAGTACATTTCAAGCACAACTCAGTACAAAAACTGTTAACTGTGAGTGGTCGACACCATAAAGCATTACACTTGTTTACAAGAGGGTCCACCATTTTCAATTCATTATAACATTTAGAGACGTACAAATATACACTTCTATATAGCCAAAAACAGGAAATCATCATAAAGGAGGTAAAAAGAGGGAAAACACATACAGTGAGGGGGGAAAGGGGTGGGTGGGGGATTCAGATTTTACGGGGGCCAGTTTAGAATTGCAGCCGTCCGTAGGTGCCCTTTGAGAGCGGTTTTGAAGGAGTCAAGCGATTCACGTTTCTTAATGACAGTTGGTAGGGCATTCCACATTTATGTGGCATATGAGCGAAATTAATTTAGTCCCTTGTTTAACGGGTCCCTTCGATCTCCATATATGGAGCTGACCTGTTCTGACATTCCATATGCTGATCTGACCTCATCAAACCCTGTACACTCAAGACAAGCTCCATATATGGCCAGTACAGAATTCATTCCATCTGACCCCCCAATGCCAAAGCACCAACGCTCGCCCAGCAGTCTGGGGCGAGGTCGCTTCTTGCCCTCAAGGCATCTTACTGGTATTGCTAGGCTCCGTGTTGCTATACTTTTATGTTTTACACTTATGTTATGCTGAAAGTGTTTTAACTTTGCATGCGTGCGTGTGCGTGCGTGCGTGCGTGGGTGCGTGCGTGCGTGTTCCTTCGTGCACGTGGTTATTTTATTGACTTTATTTATATACCTTAGCCCAACTTTACATTGACTTTCCTTGTAATTGTGGTGTAGGCGCTTTCCGGAGAACCGCTGATCTGACCAACAGCACACTTGGCACATGGCGATGCACACGTCACATGAATCACATGAATGTGATTGGTTGTAGACAGTTGATACCATCTCCAACCATGCAACAACATGTTCAAGCCATGTCAGACGGCCCTCCTCATTAATATACATAACAGAGGAGGGCTGGACGCTGGAACAAGCTGTGGAGAAGGTGTGCTCAGCCAGAAAATGCTCTCTGTGTCAAACACTCGTCCCCGCGGCCCCCAAATAAAAACCTTGTTGTCCCGACGATGGTGGCAGAGTGACACGATGAAGCATGTGGTGGCGACGACTCTGGTGTTAATTAAAGACCAGACCATCATGGTGGTGTTCAACTTGCAGGTGGCATTAGTGTGTCCAGCCAGCTGTTTGTATCCTCTGTGGATATACTGTACTGTACTATGACCAAAACAACGGGCTGCGTGGCTGCGCCTCGCCTCTGGAACAGTCCCAGCGAACTTGGGTTAGCACACGGTTGTATAAGGACGACATTGTGATGACGTCGTTGCCTGATGATGATATTGATCTCTCTCTCTCTCTCTCTCTCTCTCTCTCTCTCTCTCTCAATTGGATTCGCTGATTGTTGAAACGTGGGATATTTAAGCTATGTGTAATATTTGTGTCACTGTATACTCACAGATGACTGACAGATTAGTACAGTACAACGGGTACTGACGTACATGGAATTTATTGGCCGTTGTAGCCTGTCAGTTTGTTCATAATGTCCCAAAATAATGGATGACAGTTTGAGTAATCATTTAAATTGCAGGGCCTAATCATAATTATAAGTGTAAGGCTGTCATAGTGCAGTATTTGTTTGCATTCAATTGTCGTTTTTACTGTATAAAATGGGCTCTATTTAAGAGTATTATTAACATGCCATGTGACCTATGATGTTGGCACGTTTTACAATTGAACGACACCTGTACTCAATTGCACTCTAGGCTCTCCAAGTTCTAATGCATTGATAAATCCATTAACCTAATGAGAGTACATTGGATGCTTTTCTGGCTGCCATCCAAATACCATGCATCTTCCCTTATAAATAAGCTGGTGGACAGTTAATGTTTTTTTTTATTCTAAAGCTCCATTTAATTTTTATTCTAAAGCCCCACAATTATTTACATTACATACAAAGTGAACATTCCATAGGTGTAAGCTATTCCATCTGTAAGCTGGCTGCTGAACACATCCCGTGTGTTGTTTTGTGCACACATCGCCTTAAAGCTAGATGCAGAACGTTACTGCATTTATGTTAGGGACGGGTTAGCAAGTGCAAGTTGCAATACCATGGCAAGTCGTGGGGGGGCAGTGGTGATCTTATGCCATTTGGAAACAGCAACAGGTACACTGTGAAGAAGAAAGTAAGGGTTGTTGGCAACTATGTTGTTGCTGTACATCTATCAGAAGTAGGTATAGCTATCAATTTAATTCTGGTTGTAGATCATTTAGACATTAAGTAACTATATGCCAGAGTATGGAGAAGCAAGAAGCAACACCATCAGCTTCCCAGTGAAGATCAGACAGTACAAGTCACTTGTACTCTCCACCCTACTCTATCTATGGTTGTGACAACTTGTGAGAGCTGGTCAGCTGGACACTCAGCGATCACTGAGCGCAGGATCAGTCCTTCAAAAACAAACTTGTGCTACAGAAGGATGCTACATATAGCTATATGTAGCACCTATACGGCAGTGAATGCTGGACCCTGAAGCCAACCCTGCAGAAGTCCCTTGACGGTTGCTACACCAGAATGCTGCGTGCAGTACTTAACATCAGCAAGACTGCACATGTTACTAACAAGACTCTGTATGAGGGATTACCAAGGGTGAGCCAGAAAATAGCAGCCAGGAGAATGAGACTAGCAGGACACTGCCAAAGGCATCAAGAACTGCCAGCCAGCAAACTGGTGCTTTGGGAACCAACACACGGGCATCGATCACGAGGACGTCCCACGCTAACATATGTGGATATACTCAAGAGCGATGCAGGAGCGCAAAGTACCAACGAACTGGCCAGATGTATGGAGAACCGGGATGACTGGAAACGACGATGGAGGGCTCGTCTGAGGACGACCTAGAGAGCCGCTGCCTATCATATATCATGAACACCGGACAGACGATTATGTTAGACAGATAGTCACCACCCATGGTGGAGAACAGGAGCCTCTACTCTCAACAGTAAAGTGTAGCAAACTGGCCTGGTATGGTCATGTCACAAGGCGTTAGGGCTGGGTGCAATAACCGCAATATCGCCATACCGCCGGTATACAACACATACCGCGGTATCGGGTTCGTTACCGCGGTTTTAAAAAAAAAAAAAAAAAAAAAATGTTTTTTTTTTTTTTTTTTTTTCTAAGTTTTTTTTGGCCGTGCTGTTATGGCGCCCTAGGTTCTAACCCTAACCCTAGTTCTAACCCTAACCCTGGGTTCTAGGCCTAAGTGCATATGGTTGATATGAAATAAAGTGTATCATAATAAACAGTGAGGCTCAGTCAGTCTAATCATATGCCAGCAACACCAGAGGGAGTTCAACAAACCATGTGCAACCCAGATTCGGCACAAACAAGTATTGATTGATTGATTGATTGAACTATTTATTAACAGTTTGCAGAATTACAGTAGCCTACATTTCAAGCACAACTCAATACAAAGACTGTTAACTGCGAGTGGACAACCCAATAAAGCATTACACTTGTTTACAAGAGGGTCCACCTAAATTAATTTCACTCCTATGCCACAAAAATGTGGAACGCCCTACCAACTGTCATTAAGACATGTAAATCCCTTGACTCCACCCACCCCTTTTCCCCCTCACTGTATATGTTTTTCCCCCTTTTTACCTCCTTTATGATGATTTCCTGTTTTTGGCTTTATAGAAGTGTATAGTGTACAAAATGTTATGATGAATTGAACAAGGTGGACCCTCTTGTAAACAAGTGTAATGCTTTATGGTGTCGTCCACTCACAGAGTAACAGTTAACAGTTTTTGTATTGAGTTGTGCAAATGTACTGTAAACTGTTAATACAAACTTAAATCAATCAATCAAGCAATAATGTTAACTCATGGCTTGGGGACTGGGGAGGCGCGCAGTTGCTGCGTGGTGTGGAGCGGCTGGAAGTTGAACCTTTCAATTCATCATATATTAAATCTATCAGTTAACTTGGAATTTGTTTAATATGTTTAAGATTTTAGGTTCCATGATGAGGGGACGTTTTTGAATGGTGGTGTTTGTTTCATGCGATGCGCTGCTGAGCGGGCATTTCATTGGAGTGAGAATGGTTGCCATTGCGATTCCAAGTGAGACAGTGTGCGGGATTATTTTTTTCTCTACTTCTCAGTTCCAGTTATCCGACGCACCTGTCCATTGTAGGTGTGCAGAAGGACTTGTTCTTATAGTCAGTCAAAAGATAAAAACAGTTCTGTCCGTCCTGTCTGTACAGCTCTCTCTCTCTCTCTCTCTCTCCCTCCCTCTCCCCCTTTCTCTTCTCTCGCTGACAGACATCAATACAAAGTTGAAACCGTTACGATGCGCCATTATCCATACGCTACAGCCTAATGTCTCTCTCTCTCTCTCTCCCTTTCTCTTCTCGTCTCTCGCTGACAGACATCAATACAAAGTTGAAACCTGTTACCTACGATGCGCCCTTATCCATAGGCTACACGTTTAGCCTAATCTTTCTCTCTCTCTCTCTGACGGTCTGAGCAATGCACGATGCACCTGGCTGTTACAATAGCGCGAGGTATTAATATTCTCTCAAAACAAAGTCGGACAATGTTTTAAATTAGGCTACTCCAAACCAGACCCACCTATAAATGTTGTCTTTTGTGACATCAATGGGATCGCAGGAAAAAGACGCTCAACACAACTTGTCTTGATGTGAAATGATGTTAAATCCGTTCGCTTTTTTATTTCTTTTTTTAACAGCGGGCTGCGGGAGATGTCTGACGCAGTTGATTTGATTGACACCCGAACACGTGTTGCGTGTTACCTCCTCCTGATAGCTAACGCCCCCCCCCCCCCCCCCCCCAACGCCCAGAATGGTTTATTTGGCCCAAAAGGATTTATATATATTATAATCACACAATCAAAGTCCGGATCGTTTGCAGCTGGGGTTAAAATTGCCTCGCGCTGAGCAATGGTCTTCACAATAGCGCTGTTGTGGATTTAATTTTGGTAAACTGGATAACAACAGAAACACGTGGAAAAGCTATATGAGTCGTCTTGTCTGTTGTCTCTGTAACGGTGCCACTGTGTGTGTGAGCGAGCTGTGAGGGGAGGCCGCCGCGGCCGCGCATGGAGTAGACACTGGAACTGCACTAAAGACACACAGCTGCTCTATACATCTCCGTATACGGTGTTTTACCGGATTTTGCAGACCTGCGGGGGGGGGGGGGGGGGGTGGGGGGGGGGGGGTGCGGTAATTATCGCCATACCGGCGGTATGGGGGCCGACAATAACCGCGGTAATAAAAACCCCATACCGCCCCAGCCCTACAAGGCGTACCTCGCTCTCAAAGACCATCCTACAGGGGGACAGTGGAGGGAAAGCAGAGAAGAGGCAGAGAAAGTCCTGGATGGACAACATCAAGGAATTGACCTTATGCACACCGCTGCCATCTTGCCAGCAAGGTGGTAACTAGGTGCAATTTACCATTGACAGCCCATTCATCCTAATAATCTGATTGTATTAAACAATGTCAAACTCAACAACATTGCAGCTGTACATTGCAAAGCTTATCCTCTTTATATCTGCAAAGTGTTTGTTTCATAAAAATCCACAGACAATATGTAGGTAGACATGTCATGAGCTACTTTCTGTCAAGAAATTCCTTGCAGGTGATTTGTTTTGTGAGTGTTGGAGTTTGGAAGTACTCGTTGAAGATCACTCAACGCCCCTTGCTTACCACCTGTTTTAAATTTGCACATAATGCAGGAGGCAGCAGGAGGTTGCTTTACTGATAACGAGCGCTTCCAAACTCTGACACTTAGAAAAATAATCATTTTCAAGGAATTTCTTGACAGAAAGTAGCTCATAGTCATAACATGTCTATGGTGGAATTTTATGAAACAAACACTTTGCAGATTGAAAGATCATTCAAGCTATAATTCAAGCTTTTCATACAGCTGTAATGTTGGTGAGTTTGACATTGTTTAATACAATCAGATAGAACTTTTCTATTTGGATGTATGGGCTGTCAATGGGAAATTGCACCTAGTTACCAAGCCCCCAGGAGGCTCTCCAGCATTGAAGCACTCGGCCCTAGTGGTTAGAGTGTGAACTGCAGGCGGACCCGTGGATTCATGACGAGGAAACCCTGTGCAGCTGGGCTTTAACATTGAGCGCTCGTTTGCACTTCCGCATTTGACCTGTTGGTTGGTTGGTTGGTCAAATGCGGAAGTCGACGGTTCTTCCGGGTGCTTCAAAACGCCACTGAGAAACTTCCACTGAAATTAATAGCGGGAGGGCGGTGCTAACGCTCCGGTTCGGTCTCTATCCTTTTATTACTCTATGCTAGTTACCTCCTTGCTGGCAAGATGACTGCGATGTGCATAAGGTCAATGGACAGGCTGCAGCTTCCAAACCCTGCTGCACACAGCTGAAGACCGAGAGCGCTGGAGATCCATGACTGCCCAAGCATCCACCATGACACTCCTACGGCCCCCTAGCCATGACTGCCCAAGCATCCACCATGACACTCCTACAGCCCCCTAGGCCATGACTGCCCAAGCATCCACCATGACACTCCTACGGCCCCCTAGACCATGACTGCCCAAGCATCCACCATGACACTCCTACGGCCCCCTAGGCCATGACTGCCCAAGCATCCACCATGACACTCCTACGGCCCCCTAGGCCATGACTGCCCAAGCATCCACCATGACACTCCTACGGCCCCCTAGCCATGACTGCCCAAGCATCCACCATGACACTCCTACAGCCCCCTAGGCCATGACTGCCCAAGCATCCACCATGACACTCCTACGGCCCCCTAGGCCATGACTGCCCAAGCATCCACCATGACACTCCTACGGCCCCCTAGGCCATGACTGCCCAAGCATCCACCATGACACTCCTACGGCCCCCTAGGCCATGGGATGAGTAAGTGAGTATTATGTAAGGCTAGACATTGAAGCATGCGAGCAACACGTTTGTGTAAAGTGTGTCAGACATTTACAAAACACAGACCTGTAAAAGCAGGTGCAATTTACTTGCACTATCCTTGAAGAGCACCTGCTTTTTTACTTAAAATGAACGTAAATTGAATTTTAAAAAACACTATTGTTCTCGACCCTGTGCAGTACGTATACTCCCTATTATTTATACAAGCCACTTGGGCAGACCAGGAGTCTTGTCTGGGAACAAATACACAAACATATTGAAATGTGATTTGCTATGTGTGGCTGGCTCCCAAGCTGTGGAATGACTGACTGAAAGCTGGTCCCCAGACTCCACCTCCGCTCCCAGCATTCCTTATTTATTTGTATCAGTATGTTGCCTATTTACATTTGGAGGCGTTTAGATAGTATCATTGTTTTGAAAATAAAACGGTTGAGCCACATTACACTAATACACTGGTGTTTATGATAGCGTTTATTGCCTCTGGCCATAGCAGCAATTCTGCTATGTGGTCGTGTGCATTTTATGTGCACCTTTGCTTGCATCAGAGTTGTTCATACTTTACCTGGCATGGCTTTTTGTGTCTGAATTCTTAATGTTTTCATCATGTTAAATAAACGTCTGTCAGATTGAGCTGTGATCATTGTTCAGGGATTGTAGCATTGTGACCACAACGCTGAGGAAGGCCCACTAGGCCCAAACGCGTTCGCTGTTTGCTCGTCAGAGCAAATCAAAGTGAAAAGGACATGTATTGAGTGCTGGAATTTCTTCCCTTTCTGCTGTATCATCACCTAGAAGGACTTTTCTCTAACCTGGAGTGTTGCGGGTTGTCTTCTTCGGCAGTCTTTTTCTCCTCATTTTCTGAAAATGAAAAGAAAGGAGGGGAATAGTATAATGTATCTATAACGGCATACTGTGCCTGGTACCTGCTGCATGCTTCACTTTGTGAATTTGCTTGATGAAATGCAGAGCTGATTAGTCTACTTGCCAGCCCATAGAGCCCCATTGTGAACCCGGACATGTTGAGTACACCAAGGTTTTATGTTAGAAATGTTGAGTATGGGTCCCCAGCAGGTAGAAACTGCCGGATGCTAACTTACATGTTGAGCAATTTTTATAATTGGCATAATATGTGACCATACCATTAACAACCTATAGAAGGCTCATCATGCTTAATGTAGCATGTGACGTGTCAAACTAGGGGGTTTTCATGATGCTGAATCCATTCCAAGCATTAGTTTTGCACAAAAACACTCCTTGTGCTAAAAACGGCCATAGCCACTCATGGTCACATAATGCAAGTTATCATCCGGGAGTTTCTACATGCTGGGGACCCATACTCAACATTTCTAACATAAAACGTTGGTGTACTCAACATGCCTGGGTTCACATTCTGGCAAGTGGACTATGATGTTGGTATGTAACTTTGATATATCACAGATATCACCTCTATGTTGCGTTTGATTAGCATCTGGTTCGTAGTTCTTCGTGTGTGTGTGTGTGTGTGTGTGTGTGTGTGTGTGTGTGTGTGTGTGTGTGTGTGTGTGTGTGTGTGTGTGTGTGTGTGTGTGTGTGTGTGTGTGTGTGTGTGTGTGTGTGTGTGTGTGTGTGTGTGTGTGTGTGTGTGTGTGTGTGTGTGTGTGTGTGTGCGTGCGCATGTGTGTGACCCGATTATAATTGTCTTTCAAATACAATCATATTCATGTGATTATTTTGCTAGTTTCATGCTTTTAAACCTGGCATCTCTATTTTGGGCATATTATTTCCACTGAAGCGTTGTGAGATTGTAGATTTGTTATTTCTTTTTTTCTCCCTTGTTTCTAAGCCCCCTTGTTGTTTCACAATAGGGGGCCTCAGCCAAAAGCTATGGCTATTTGGCATGGAAAGGTTTGGCATGGAATGGTTTGGGAACCCCTGTTCTAAAAGACATCTCTATCTGTATTCCCTATGTAGGCCTAAACCTGTAACGATATACTTAACTGTTCAGTGTGTGATAATTTATGCGAAATGGGATGGAAATCTGGATAAATCATTGTGATGTTCCAACAGTCTGGAAGAACATTTGGTATTTGGTATTTATTCCATGATGATTGTTTGCGCATTGCACACATATTTGCTTTGCTTTGTCATGCCTTGTGAAGTGCGCCGCATTAGAACAAGGCCATTTTCCTTCAGTACACTACACACAGATACTCAGTGTGTACTCACACAGCACACCATATGTGACCTCTACGATGGCCTCTAGACATCTGTAAGGAAACACATGCATGGTGCTACTTCACAGGACATCTCATAAGGCACTCAGACATTAGTTTGAGTCTGATCCCTCTCTCTGTCTCTGTCTCTCTTTCCCTTTCTGTACAGTTGGGTGCCACCGATATTGTCCCTTATCATTTGACCCATTTAGGCCTGACCTCAAAATTTAAAAAAATCCTTCTAAATCCTCCAGTTTTCTGAAATAAATATTTTCACGATTTTTCAAAAATAGCAGACCTACAAGCTCGTAGCGCGCCACTCGGTGGCGCGCTATGAGCTTGTAGATCTGCTATTTTTCAATAGCTAAATTATAACATAATGTTTAAAACACCAAACTGTCAAGGACAATATCGATGGCCTCCAACTGTATGTCAACGTTCTCTTTCTCTCTATCCCTCTCTCATTCTTTATACCTGTCTCTCGTCCTCCCTCGCTGTTCACGCTCTTGTACTCTCGTTCGCGCTTCACCGTCTGTCTCGATCTCTCTCTGATTTCATCGATTAGATATGTCGGTAGGTTTTGCAATGAGAGAGGACCACTGCATGGATCATCAAACCACACAGATGGTATTCCTATTCCTATGATGATTGTGTGTGTGTGTGTGTGTGTGTGTGTGTGTGTGTGTGTGTGTGTGTGTGTGTGTGTGTGTGTGTGTGTGTGTGTGTGTGTGTGTGTGTGTGTGTGTGTGTGTGTGTGTGTGTGTGTGTGTGTGTGTGTGTGTGTGTGTGTGTGTGTGTGTGTGTGTGTGTGTGTGTGTGTGTGTGTGTGTGTGTGTGTGGAGGACCTCCTCAAAGTCTAAATGCAGGAAGTGAGCATGATTGCAACACACCTGCGTGAAATTGCCCTGCCTCCAGTAATGTCATGGCACCATTTCTGCGCACCAGCTTTTAATTACCATCCAAATGGCTGTGACTCCAAAAAACGTGTATGTGGGAAGTAGACCAAAGGTTAATATTTACAATATTATTATTTCGTATTACTTCGCATTATTTTGCGTTTTTAGGAAAATTGTGTAGAAGAGAGGAAAGAGTGGAAAAAAGGACTGGACCAAGGATAGAACCAGGAAGGAAGTGTATAGGCCAGGGTTTATAAATGGTTAAACCAAATAGTGCTGAAACATTGTCCTGCTTCAAACTATATATACAGCAATAAAGGCGCATAAAGATAAGAACAGAACCTTACCTGCTCCCTGAAGGGATATAAAGTATATTCCTTCATTCATCGTTCATCAAATAGAGATAAAGGAATGTCACACTACATTTATATGGGCTCCCACAAGACACGGTTATGATTCATTTTCCTCAAATGGTTGTTATCACTGCTTCTGGACAATGATCAAGAGAACTCTGGAAGTGATGCCATTTTTAAGACCTTGTATTTCACTCCAGTTTAATAATATTTCCATGGTGCTTGTCAATTCACAACAAATGCATATTGTGCATTTTTATAATGGCATTATTTTTTGAAGGAGAAATCCACGCCAAAACACATGTACCCTGAATCAGCCTATAATCCTGTCCCAACATACATGTTGACCTTGAATTGTTTCAAGATGCCCCCTGTTCTCCATTTTCCCACCCCTTCCACAGCAAAATGCAGTTATAATGGAGCTATAGTTGTCTTCATTCTAATGCGGGTATTTTTGTAGCTCCAAACTTTATTTTTTCTTCACAAATCGTCTATTAATAGTGTTCTGGTACTCACACATGCACTGTTTGTCACCCTCGAGCTGTGGTTCATACAGAACCATGGCCCAGGCCTTCATTTTGAGGCCCGTCGAGAACTCTACCGCTGGGTTCTATAGACATTAGAAGGCCTTAATGGAGTCTTAATGGCTGCTTTTAACAACACCCGAGCGCAACCAAGTATACAATGATTAGTTTAGTTCTACTGGATCTATTCTCCACTAGTCCTTCCTTAAAGAGGGAGTGCCACAATTTTTTGTATTTATTTCATGTGTCTTTGAGATGACAATACTTCATTAGACACCCTGGAGTCGTTTTTATGTGCAATGGTGTATTAACTTTGTATTTAGGGTTTGTTCCTGGAGGCTGAACCCTTGACAGTCAAACGGGCCAATGAAATAAACGGTAATACGCTATCAGCCACTCCCCCTTTATCATACAACTACAGCTGTGGGTGCGGCTTCAGTTCAGGTGGATCACCACCCATTACCACCCACCAGGCAAACCAGGCATACTTAATGAACTGGTGTCCACATAAAAGCATGATTTTAACAAATACTGTACACTTTATGGAAAAAGTTCTTCCTCCTTATATTATAATAACACCTGATGATCATGTTTTAGGGTGGAAAAAAATCATGGCACTCCATCTTTAACATTTCAGTGTAGTTTGTATTTGTTGACAAAGTTGTCTATATAATCGTCTCAGTTTTAGTCAGCGTAAGAAAGGTAGTCCTCAAACTTTCTTTTTGGGTCATAGTTTTAGTCAACGAAAACAACACTGTTTCAGCTTTCAACACTTGCCCTCTTCCTCACTCTCTCTGCTCTGCAGTTTCAGCCAGACAGGGTCAGGTTGCAGGTGTTCCGTGTGTCCTCATGCCTAGAGATGAAAACCATCTGCGGTGTAACGACTAGACAAGACAGCGTTTTTGGTCAAAACAAGCTATATTCAACTGCCAATAACTAAAGAACGGAACATCACAAAATCACACTGTCTTTCCCCGATGAAAGTAGAGACTCTCTTCTTTCTTTTGAGATATCTGGTGTTCACATAGAACAAGATATTCTGTGGGTCCTGACAGATTAGTAAGAATGCTCCAAAACGCTGGCAGGCAGTGGCAGCTGCAGCTGCAGAGTGCAGACTGTTCTGATCTAGAGAAACTCTGGCAGTTAACTAATACCACAATATACACGTCTGCATTAAAACATTACTTGAGTAAAATTGCTAAGTATTGCCTAATTGCTCTACTTACAGAACCAAAGTATTCATATTTTTCAAACCTTATTGTAACCTTTCTGAAATTTGAAGCTTGTAGATTGTCGATTGTTTTTTGAGTGGTGCCTCCGCTCCATTACGCAGTTATGTGTGTCCCCGTATGTGTCCTGTGTCCATCCATCCGAGCACGGAACTCTCCAACACGGTAACTGTCATTTCTCGACCGTTTCGGACGTGGGAAGGCCCCTCGACCCCCCCGGACGCGTTCCTGGGGATCTGTATGTTCCGGGGATCCCCCGGGACCCCCACGTGGTAACTCTGTCATTTCTCGACCGTTTCGGACGTGGGATGGCTCACCAGAACCAGGCCGGCCCATCTGCTATATTTTCAAAAGATTTTCATACATTTGAAAACTTGAACTGAGACATTCTAGGTACTTTTGGTGAAAGTACATTTGATGCAGTACTTTTCCCACCACTGCGCCTCCCTCTGTGTGGCCTCAATAGCCTGTTGCCCTGGCTGAGCCACCCAGCTAACAACCATTATTACAGGGCTTATCAAACGTTTTAATACCAGGAGGACTTTGTTTTGGGACCCCACACTTGATTTATAGTGCAATTTCAAAGTTGAAATTTAAAGCTTACATTGGTAGCCTTGAACAAGAATATTCATTAGAAAAAGCCACGGAAAGGCACTTCTGTACGCATTTGTAAATGGAAGTCTATATCTTTTGCCAGAACCTTAATAAATAAAATAAAAACAAAGAAAATGCATCCACAGGCTATGCTTTTCAACAACATATATCTATAGAATTAGACCCCACCATCACCTTCCTGCGACCCCACAGTTTGAGAACCTCATTATCTTGTCCCCAGCTGGTCTAAAAGTGTCCCTTGAATGCACCAGTAGTGGTGTTTGCCAGTTTGCACTTGTAGCTAGGGCTGGGCATTATATCAATATTATATTGATACACAGAATTGACGGAATTAAAGATGTCCCGATCACTTTATTTTGCTCCCGATCCGATTCCGTTCATTTGATTTTGACACTTATGCCATATGCCACAATAGTACAATATCCAAAATTACAGACAATGTCCAGTCTAATATCATGAATGGATATTATATTGATACTATGTATGTCCCGATCATGTTTTTTTTTGCCCCCGGTACGATTCTGATCATTTTGAAAATTGCGTAATTGGCCCCCGATTTCCGATCATGTGATCGGTTCGGGATAACCTTAATTGTAATACTGTGATATGTATTTTCCTGGTTATAGGCCTACTTGGTAAAAATGGTTTTAAAAAAATGATCTACAAGCTCATTCGTGTCATGTTGTGAGCGTGTAGTAGGACGTCTACTATCACTATTTATTCTTTTACTTTTTAAAACATTTGAAAGAAAATTGACATCATATACTCACAATATTATATTACCACAATATCAACCTCAATATATTGGGTAAAACATTATGTAATGTTTGATTTTGGCCGTACATCAGCCACATCTCCAAGCCATGAGCTGAGAGACAAGTAGCTTTAAACCAGGAATTCTTAAAATGGGGAGTGGGGGGGACCCCCAATGGTCCTTGAGGGGGCCCCCTCAATGATCTGACAACACGTTGTGAATCATTTTGAATTTTTTAACAACACAAATCTTTTTCTCAGTAATACACATCCGTTTTGGGGCTCCTTGATGTGAACATTTTTGAAAACCACTGCATAAAATCCATTGACTGGTGGAGCCAAAAACTGTCCATGAGCCTCATGGGTGACAGATGTCATAGGTAAGATGTTAAAAATTCAAAATGATTGAATGTGTGTAGGAAATCACGCATGCAGCATGCGAGTTGCAAAAGCTAGCTTCAGATGAGAGGATGGCAAATTGTGAATTCAAGCCAACCCTTTTATGAAAATGAATTGTAGGTGCATTTATGTAGCCCCTTTATCCAAAGCACTTTACAATGTGCAGTACATTAACCCATCCACACCGATGGTGGAGGAAAACAAACATACAAGGCACCAACCTGCATGTTGGAAGCAGAACTTCCAGAATTTCCATCGAAATAAGTAGTAAAGTGTGCCGCTTGGGATATTATTTACATTATGAAGAGAGGATATATACAAAAAAATCACACCCGTGTGAACTGAGTGGTGTAAGGTTTTATATAGCATGATCAGCTGTGGTCTGACGTAATGTCTGACGTAATGAAATCACACCCGGATGTGATTTCACAACTGGCTTTTTTTGTGCAGAAAAAATGAGCATGGTTGCTACGGTCATCCAGTTCACCCGGGTGTGATTTAATTACGTCAGAAATTATTTTGAACATAGCAACCATGCTCATTTTTTTCTGCACACAAAAGCCAGTTGTAGGAGTGGTTTACACCACTCAAAAAAAACAGCGAATTAGCACAACACCCCATATCCCCATTCAATTCCCATTCAATGCAATTCATGTAGGGCTTATGGTAGGGGAAATAGCCAATAAGGAGCTTTTGCACAAAATAACACCTGGACCTCTTTGGTGGGGATGTAACAACTACAAAGAAAGGTAAGAAAGCCTTTTAGTATGGAATTCTCCTTTAAGGGTTCAATGTCTTGCTTAAGGACACTATGACACTAACTCGGGGGAATCGGGGATCGAACCGGGAACCTTCCAATTTCAAAGTGGTCTCTCTCGTAAAGATTATGGCATGAATATTCAGTTAGACATTACAATGCATTTAATTTGCTTTCAATGGAATGATATGCTTTCATAATTGTAGCATAATTTTCCATGAGTATTTTCTCTCCAAACAAAGAGACAGTGAAGCAGCCGAATGGGAACCGTGAGGTTCCAACTAAGTAAGGATCCCAGGCTGTCCTTGAGCAAGACTGTAATGCACAATCTATGTAAAGCGCTTTGGATAAAAGCACTATATATAAATGCACCATTAGATGGCTGTGTTGTGTTGTATCCCTAGTAGTCACATTTGAGAGAATGCAGAGGATGCAAATTCCTGAGGGTTCATTTAACTTTTAAACTTTTCCATTTAAATCTTGATGTGTAGACTACTGCAGGGCTGCTGGACCATGTATCTCTCCTGGCTTGTTCTTTGGATGCAGTCATCAAGACCTTGAGACTGTTTTGGCCAGCCTCTGCCTCCTGCATGCATGATTTATATTTGACTTACATTAGAGAATGTGCTTTTTTTCTGCTCTGCACATTGTTGTCAAACTAACACCATATTTTTCACATTTGCGGGGGTTTAGTCCAAACGATCCCTGACAACTAACGATTCTCTGGCTTGTGGCCGGCCTTGCCTTTGGAAAACGACAAAGACAACACGCAGTGGGATTCTATAATATAATATAATAAATTAGCCACGTTTGGCTTGCTGTTACTATGCCTGGTTCCTGCAAAAGCAAACTAAGAATATGCATGTGTAAGACACAAACAGACTGACAGACCCATAAACAGATGATTCATAACAAGAACCATGAGCATCTCTAAAAGAAAATTAAAAAAAGTGTCCAGTTACTGTATTTCACAACCACCTCTCTCCACCATTCTGGGTCTTGTGTCTCGAGGGAATAGTCTTGGCGACAGTTGTAGATGTTGCACAGATGCATGGGGATGTGTTTCAATGGTTAATCTGTCATGTAAAAAGCGTGTAAGCTTTTTCACCAAATGACAAAGCCATAGCAATATAATTTGTCTCATAAATTAGAAAGAATACAAAGCCAAAGATGACTCTTATTACAAAGCTTTCAGCTTGGAACACAAACACGAGTTCGATGGACCACATGTGTCAGGACAATAACAAAAAGTGTGACATCTTCACTTCAGCCTGGTCTCAATTTATATCCGTAATATAATAATGGAGATTGAATGGATTTACTGTTGCTTGTTTTATGACATTTGGAAGAGTGGAAATCTCTCGCTAAGGGCTCATGGAGGATTTAAAGATCAACCCTTTCCCCTTGCCAGACCTCCAATAGCAAATACATCTCTCCAATTATGATCAGTGAAAACAGCACTTCATCACCCTGAGACCTTAGTGAGTCGAATGGAGGAGGGGGCTGGTCTTTTTAGCACCGAGGATGCTTTTATGATATCTGGCTACCATAATAATGTCAAAAGATAAAATACATGTGTATGTGATTCACAGCCAAAGCAAACAGCATTAGCAAGGATTGTCTGTTGTTTGGTCGAGGAGGCGCGTTTGTCCTTAGCTTTGTGTGGTATGTCTGGTCCTCTCTTTGTGGCTTATGTCTTTAACAGCGAACCTCTAGTATAGTATAAAAGCTTCACTGGCTGCTAATGCATTCTTGTCTTTTTCTCATATTTTTCTATAGCAGCCTGGCTATAGAGTACTCTCTGCATGTACTTAGAGTACTTAAAAGAGTTGTTAAAAAGCTGTTCTAGCATTCTGTAATAGTAGTGATTGATTGATTGATTGATTGAAGAATTTATTAACAGTTTGCAGAATTACAGTACATTTCAAGCACAAACTCAATACAAAGGCTGTTAACTGTGAGTGGACGACCCAATTAAGCATTACACTTGTTTCCAACAGGGTCCACCATGTTCAAATCATCAAAACATTTAGAGACGTACAAATAGACACTTCTATAGACAGAACAGGAATTCATCAAAAAGGAGGTAAAAAGGGAAAAGAAATATATACAGTGAGGGGAAAGAAGGGGGGGGCGGGGGGGGGATTCAGATTTTACGGGGGCCAGTTTCGAATTGCAGCCATCCGTAGGTGCCCTTTGAGAGCGGTTTTGAAGGAGTCAAGGGATTCGCATGTCTTAATGACAGTTGGTAGGGCGTTCCACATTTTGGTGGCATAGGAGCGAAAAGAATTTAGTCCCTTGTTTGTGCCGAATCTGGGTTGTACATGGTTCGTTGCACTCCCTCTGGTGTTGTGGGTGTGGACTTCGTTAACATTAAGGAAGTATCTAGACAGGTACATGGGTATCTTGGTGGTGTATCGAATCTTGTGGACCAGACCCATTGCAAGATGCTGTACTCTGTCGTCGACCCTAAGCCATTCCAGCCTGTCGAAGTGGGCAGGGGTGAGGTGGGTTCGGGGGGCTAGATCAAGTAGGAGCCTGACCAGTTTGTTTTGGGAAGTCTGGAGCCTGGTTTTAAGGGCCTTTGAGGTGCTGTGGTACCAGGAGGTGCATGCATAGTCAAAGAAACCCTGTACAAGGGCTCCTGTTAAGGTCTTCAAGGTGTTTTTGTTGACCAGTGAGGAGATCCTGTAGAGGAATCTTGTTCTATGGTTGACTTTTTTGATTACGTTGGTGGCCATTTTATCACCGGAAAGATTAGCCTCCAGGATGGAACCTAGGTAGGTAATTTCATCTTTACGTGTGATAACATTGTCACCCACTTTAACCAAGAAGCCATTTGCCTTGCTGAGATTACTATTAGAGCCAAAGAGAATGGATTCAGTTTTTCCCAGGTGTAAAGATAGTTTGTTATCAGCGAGCCAGGTGCAGATTCTACCGAGTTCAGAGCTGAGGGCATTTTCAACCTGCAGTTTGTCCTTGTCCGAGACCAGCAGTGCTGAGTCATCTGCGAACAGGAACAAGTTGCAGTCACAGGCTGAAGTCATGTCGTTTACATATATTAGGAACAGTAGAGGCCCTAGTATGCTTCCTTGTGGAACGCCACAGCTCACTGGGAGGGGGGGGGACAGTGTTCCGTTCACTTCCACCATCTGTTCTCTCCCCTCCAGGTAGGATTGCATCCAGCTCACTGATGTGCTATCGAAACCAATTGCTTTTAGCTTGTTAACCAGTATGGAGTGGTTCACGGTGTCAAAAGCCTTTTGGAGGTCCAGCATGACCATGCCGCAGTATTTGCCAGCGTCCACCTCTTGTTTGATGTGGTCGCTCAAATAGAGAAGACATGTGTCAGTGGAGTGGGATGTTCTGAAGCCAGATTGGAACTCGTACAATAATTTATTAGTGGCAAGATACTTTTCAACCTGTTCATAGACTATTTTTTCCATCACTTTCGAGATGGAACTAAGAATAGAAATAGGGCGGTAGTTGCCGGGGTCTAATTTACTCCCTTTCTTGTGCAAGGGGGTTACTTTGGCCAGTTTGAAATCTTGGGGGACCTGTCCCTGTTTGATGGAGAGGTTTACTATGTGGGTGATGATTGGAGCTATAGAGATGGCTGAGTCTCTGAGAAATTTGGAGGGAATGTTGTCATGGCCTGTGGCCTTGTGGGGTTGGAGGGCACTCAGTTTCTTAATTACCTCATCAGTTGTTACCATAACTAGTTTAAAATCGTCTTTACAAACACCTAGGTTTTTGTAGAAGGTTGTAATGTGCTCTACACCAAAGAGCCCAGAGTGGGAGGGCAGTTTGTTAACCAGAGTTGTTGCTATGTTTGTAAAGAAGATATTCAAGTAGTTGGCCACATCAAGGTTGTCAGTGATGAGAGTGTTGTCAGATTTGATGTTTATGTTCGAAAATCTGGTTTTTAGTTTCTGACCATAGCTTAGTTGATTGTTTAGTAGCTTCCAGAGCTCATGAGGATTGTTTTTGTTTTCCTGAGCTTTATCATTAATGAAGTTACTTTTAGCTGATTTGGTCATGGCAGTTACACTGTTTCGTAGTTTGATTCGTTGTGTATTTAGGTTGTTCAAACGAGCTTGGCGAACACTGTCGAAGCGCTTGGCTAGCTTTGACTTGCATTTTAGAACTTCAGAGCATTTTTTGTCTCTGGCTTTCATTGCAGCCAGTATGTCCGAATTCATCCATGGTTCCGAGCGGGTTTTGCCCCTGGTGGTTCTCAAAGGAGCCATGTAGTTCAGTACTGATGTAAATTTGGTTTTGAAGCCAAGCCAAGCTTCTTCGACAAGTGTGCTTTTAAGCTCATCGGACCAATCCAGACTCTCCAATACTTGGTTAAAGACCTCACTAGAGTAGGTTTTGAGGTCCCTTGATATGACTGTTTTGTGGCAGCCGGTCTTAAGTTTTTGTATTTTGCGGGTACAGAATATCATAAAATGATCACTAAGCCCACATACAATAACCCCTTTCTTGGAGATTCTGGATTTGTCCGAGGACAGAATGAGATCAATGACAGTTTGAGTAGAATCACACACTCTAGTGGGTTGGGTAATTAGCTGACTGACACTATGTAGATCACAGAACTTACTGAATGACTTAAACACAGGTGCTTCCTTACGTTGCATGTCTGTATTGTAGTCGCCAATCAGGATTTTCTCTACACATTCCTCCTCAGCTAAGCACCCCTCAAGTATATCATAGAACCCATGTTGGTCAGGCGGTCTGTAGACGGTGCCCACTAATACTGATTTAGCCTTTTTGAAAATTAATTCAACCCACACAGTTTCAATTTCATCATGCTGTAAGTCAGTACGAGTAACATATTCAGTGTCTTTGTGAATATACATACACACGCCACCACCATGCCTGTTTCTGTCGTTTCTGATCAAGGAATAGTTCTCTATTTCAACTTCTGGGTCTTTGGTTGACTCATCAAGTTTGGTTTCAGAGAAGCTAATGATGTTCGCCTTACCGCATTGAAACATATGCCTGATTTCAGCCATTTTGGGTCCAATGCTGTTGACGTTCAGGTGAAAGATATGAAGTCCGTTGGCTCTGACTATGGTGCTTATTTCCTCCGTGGCGAAATAGTGGAGCGGAGGGCCATTGTTGATGTCTGTAGAAGCCGCGGGGTGCCGTGGGGGGAGGGTGGGGGGTGCGTGGGGGTCGTCGTGGGGTGGCGGGAGTGGGGGATGGGGTCCCTCGTCCAGGTTTGTTGAGGGCGCTGGTGGGGCCGATTGAGCCATGGTGTCGACCGGAGAAACAGCAGAAATAGCAGGTAAAGTATCACGGTGTCCGTCTCCAGCCGCTTTGTCCCCCTTGGTTGGATGTGGAGACTCTTCACGCCTGTAGATGGTGGTGTTGTCCGTGTCTTTTGCCTCGACTGCCGCCGATGTAGGATCATTCCGCCTGCTGTTGTCTGGGACGCGCTCGGCTCTTGCGAATGTAGTATTCACAGCCGGGACATCAGCGTGTATATCCAGCATGGGTGTGCAGGTTGGCTGGTGGTGAGGAAGGATGCTATCGGTGTTGTTGTTGTTGTTGGTCGTCGCCTGGCTGGTCGGCATTGGTGTTGTTGAGTCGATGGGGATTCCTTTGTTCTCTCCGGTTTCTTGTTCACTCCGGAGCAGCCTTGCCATTTGTCGTGTGTTCACGGGACCAGGGTTAATCTCGATGTCGCCAGACAGTAACAAAATAATGAGAAAGAAAGATCTCTTCCCTTTGTTAATCTGGAGTTTGTCTCTTTGGGCTAGAAGGGATTGAATAGCTGCTAAGCCGTATCCAGGCCGTTTTCCATTGATCCCGTTGACTTCTTCACTGACCAGGTAAAAGTCGCTGTGAGAATCCGGTTGAAAATCCTCTATTACGGTTTTGTTTTTCTCCATTTCACCTCGATGTAATCCCCTTGGTATATTAAGATAGGAATCCGTACACCATAGGAGGAGGAAGAGAAAATGTGGAAAAATCCGTGACTTTGAGTCAGACGCGCAGGAGCTAGAAAAAACACGTCTTGCCATGGTGAGACGGAACCCACTGTCTATCCAAAGAGTGTGTGTAGGCTACTTTGAAACTGTACTTAAAGAACCACTTCACCACTTTTCAACCTATTTTCATATGATAGGTCCTCACTAATAATCATGAAAAAATGGAAAAATGGCACAATTTCTTTCTACTCGGTCTGTGTCTCATAGGAGGGCTGTGGGCAGTTCAGAAACCGTCTTCCAGTGACATCATCGATGGGGAATCCAAGCTAATAGAAACTGCAGGCTTTCTAGTCCTGAAAAGTTGCAATGCAAAAATGGAAGCCATCGTTCTCACGATAATGAAAATCTAAACATTTTTGTAAATAAATCTGCCTAATGATGATGTCACTGGAAGACGGTTTCTAAACTGCCCACAGCCCTCCTATGAGACACAGACTGAGTAGAAAAAATGTGTGCCATTTTATCATGATTATTAGTGAGGACCTATTATATGAAGATAGGTTGAAAAGTGGTGAAGTGGTCCTTTAAGACATGGCACTTTGACTCAAAGCAAACACAATGTATGCGTTTGGGGGTTCAGTATCTTGTCTCAAGGACACTTTGACGTGAAGCTGGGAAGAACCAGGAAACTTCCCAGACGGCCGATCCTACCTCCTGTCACCTCCTGTTGCTCCACCGTGTGATTATTATTGTTGTTGACTCTCTGGAGGGTGTGAACCTCCAGGCCTCCAGGATGTCAATCCACAGAATAATGAGACGTTCCTTAAGGTCTGAAATCAGATGTGACTGCATGCGCGGCACATACACTCATTCACGCGCAAGCGCGCGCTCAAACACGCACTGTGTATACTATACCCTACCAAACCATCCCCGCCAAATCATTAGCTCCCCGAATAGACAGCCAAATCCGACCGCAACATGTCTTCACTCGGGGGGTCGAATTCCCCTACCGCAATTTCCTAAAATCTGAAGCTCTAACCTCGCGGCCTGCTCCACGGTGATTTTCTCTCTGAGAAATTAGCCTTGTGAAATGCCCTAATGACCATGTATCATGCTCCGCAGACCAATATCCACAGCCTGTAGATCATCAGCCTGTCAGGGAGTGCCTCCCACTCCCCTGTGTTGCGCTCCAGCCTGGTGGATGGAGAGTGGTGGGCCGGCGGGATGCGGATTAAAACCCTGCTGGGTTGTTAATGACCTGCGCTCTCTTATCAACTCGCTCGCTGTTACACTCTGTACACCTGCACACTGCAATAATATTTATCCTGTCCGTCAGGATCAAGGTGTGTGCGTGTGCGTGTGTGTGTGTGTGCGTGTGCGTGCGTGCGTGTCTCCGTCAGATTGCTGTGATTGCTTCCATTCTCTCGTTCTCTCTGGCGTGTTATTAGGGAGGGAATGGACACAGCCTGTCTGTGTGAAACAGATCTTTCTCAGGAAAAGGGGGGACCGGAGAGCAGGATAGCAGTCCAGCGCACAACCAAAAGTCTCCCTGGTCACTCATAAGATTTCAATTAAGCCCCGCTGTGATGCTATTTCCTCTGGTGCGTGTGTGTGTGTGTGTGGGGGGGGGTCAATTCATTGACGTGCCGGGGTGGGCGGTGCATGCACATACATTGTGTGTGTGTGTGTGTGTGTGTGTGTGTGTGTGTGTGTGTGTGTGAGAGAGAGTATGTACATGCATGACTGTGTGTGTTCGCCTTTGCCTCGGTACATACACAGTGCATAGCTTATGCAAAGAAGTGGGTGCTTGTTTGGAAGGAGGGTATGTGAGCGTGCCTGCTGTTTTACGAGGGACTGTGTGAGCACATGGCCATGTGTATTCATGCAGCTCCACAGTGTACATATCAGACACTGTGCTGTATCATGTATCCACCCATGGACCAGATTGAACTGTGCTGTATCATGTATCCACCCATGGACCAGATTGAACTGTGCTGTATCATGTATCCACCCATGGACCAGATTGAACTGTGCTGTATCATGTATCCACCCATGGACCAGATTGAAACTGTGCTGTATCATGTATCCACCCATGGACCAGATTGAACTGTGCTGTATCATGTATCCACCCATGGAACAGATTGAAACTGTGCTGTATCATGTATCCACCCATGGACCAGATTGACAATATTATGTCACACTTGCACTTTAAAAAATAAATTAATAAAAAGGGTTAGGTCATTATTCTCCCCAGTGTTGTGAACCTAAACCAAGGGGAGACAAAAAATAAGACAAATCGAGAGAAAAAGAGCGAGATGACAGAAAGTATGACAGAAAGACAAGAGATAGGTTGATGAGAGGCTGACGAGAGAGAAAGATGTATGCATTGCTTATTTATGGACGTATGACGGTGTCATGCTGAAAACATGCAAGCCAGCATAGTGAGCTCGTAGATTGGCTATTTTCGTGTCACGTGTTTGGAGAGCTTGCTGTTTTCCACGTCTGTTTTCTACGTTAAAGCTAGCGGGGGAACGCTATGTAACGAGAAACACCGCCAAGTGATGTCCTTTTCTCTCTTCACCGCTGGGGATCCACACCAAGCATTGCTTTTAGACATTGTATTGCTGTCGGGCAGAAACCTTCCTATGTCCATATTCATAACCTTTTGTGTTGTTTCGTAAATGAACGCCCTGTACTTCATCACACTATACAGTGTCACACAAAAGCATCCAAAGTTGCAGATCCACAAGCTCGTTTCGAACTTGTAGATCTGCTATTTTTGCCGTTTTGGAATTTGGATCTTGAAAAGTAACCATTTGGACCTATGAGGTTTCCACCCATTCCCATGTCTCTCCCCTTGTCCTCATGATGGTCTCCCATTCCCATGTCTCTCCCCTTGTCCTCATGATGGTCTCCCATTCCCATGTCTCTCCCCTTGTCCTCATGATGGTCTCCCATTCCCATGTCTCTCCCCTTGTCCTCATGATGGTCTCCCATTCCCATGTCTCTCCCCTTGTCCTCATGATGGTCTCCCATTCCCATGTCTCTCCCCTTGTCCTCATGATGGTCTCCCATTCCCATGTCTCTCCCCTTGTCCTCATGATGGTCTCCCATTCCCATGTATCTCCCCTTGTCCTCATGACGGTCTCCCATTCCCATGTCTCTCCCCTTGTCCTCATGATGGTCTCCCATTCCCATGTCTCTCCCCTTGTCCTCATGCAAAGACGGTCTCCCATTCCCATGTCTCTCCCCTTGTCCTCATGCAAAGACGGTCTCCCATTCCCATGTCTCTCCCCTTGTCCTCATGATGGTCTCCCATTGCCATGTCTCTCCCCTTGTCCTCATGCAAAGACGGTCTCCCATTCCCATGTCTCTCCCCTTGTCCTCATGCAAAGACGGTCTCCCATTCCCATGTCTCTCCCCTTGTCCTCATGCAAAGACGGTCTCCCATTCCCATGTCTCTCCCCTTGTCCTCATGCAAAGACGGTCTCCCATTCCCATGTCTCTCCCCTTGTCCTCATGCAAAGACGGTCTCCCATTCCCATGTATCTCCCCTTGTCCTCATGCAAAGACGGTCTCCCATTCCCATGTATCTCCCCTTGTCCTCATGCAAAGACGGTCTCCCATTCCCATGTCTCTCCCCTTGTCCTCATGCAAAGACGGTCTCCCATTCCCATGTATCTCCCCTTGTCCTCATGCAAAGACGGTCTCCCATTCCCATGTATCTCCCCTTGTCCTCATGCAAAGACGGTCTCCCATTCCCATGTATCTCCCCTTGTCCTCATGCAAAGATTTATCATGCTTTGCTTCAGTGGGTTTGATGTTTAGACCGGAGCAATCATGTGAAAGGAAGGAGTGCAGCGTGGTTGATCGCAGAGCACATCTAAAAGCGGCACTGCTGAGGAAAGTCTCATTAAAATGTGCTGCAGGTGGCTCACTGCCTGGCAGCTTTTGCACCGTAAATTGCAGATCTCCAAGCTCACAACGCAATGCATTGCATCGCAATTCACGCTGTGTGAGCTTTGTAGATCGTCTATTTTTCATCAGGGTGCAACTAAATGTAGGTTGGTATAGCTCTGGTGCATGTGGGCTACTGCATGAGTGTTTTTCTTTTTCCTTTTTTCTGGCAGCAAATGTGTGTGGCCCAGTGGACAGCAAGGCTGACTTTGATTTGGAAAATCATGTCATTCAGGCCACACTGAGAGCAGGGACCTGCAGAGAGTGTTAGAGAGGCAGGGGCTGAAATCTCGTAAGAGGGCACTTTTGGACAAAAATAGTGAAAATAGCTCACAACGCGCCACACTGCGACGCGTTGAGAGCTTGTAGATCAGCTATTTTCGGGGCGCAACCCAGCACTGTACTGTATCTACTGGAGATGAGGTGTACGACATGGATTTCGAAAAAAAAATTGTTCAACGCAAAATGGTGCGTTCCAAGTTCAGGGCGCAAGTTCGGGGCGCAACCCAGCACTCTGTATCTACTGGAGATGCGGTGTACAACATGGATTTCAACGCAAAATGGTGCGTTCCAAGTGAATGCTGCCTTCCGGTGTGGCATGGAGAGGAGGGCATTTGCATTTCTTTCACCATAGTAAATGCTGCATTCATGGTCTAGAGAGGGCAGTTGTTTTTACAGACGGGTAAAAGGGCAGGGGCTGAAGCCCCCTTTGATGTCTGTGTGTGCACGTCCCTGGATGATACTAATAATGTACTAGTGCTTTTCGAGTGCTCTACAAAAGCATAACACAGAAGAGATAAAAGACAATCAAAACATAAAACAATTAAAAACCAGGACAGCATGGGTTTATAACCGCATGGCTTTCCTGTTGATCTCTGCGGAAATGGCAGTCAAATATGGTGCCTGAGTTTATGAATTAATTATTAGGTGAAAAATATTATTTTTAGGTGAAAAATAGTCAAGGATTTGCTTCATTGGCCTGCTGGTGTGCACAAGAAAGGTGGTACTGATCAGTGCTTTGCAAGATTACCGGATTGCGGATTACCTATACCTCTAGACTGCACATTGTTCAAGGTCTTGAACAATGCATTAAAGTAAGAAGCTGTATATAGCCTGTTGAAACTGAAACATGGAAGTGTCTTGAAGCTAAACATTTGACAGTTTATGAGACTATAATGCATTGAATGCTTTTGGTCATATATACAGTACTGAATTTGAACCGAAAGAAATAGCTTTTTAACTTTTTCTCGATATGGGTTTTATTCCCTGTGCAAGAAGACGCTCTGTTGCATGCAATAAATCATCATTCAAGCAAATGTTTTCCCCTCACAGTCTGCTCAGTAATGTCTGCATGTTCCCCGAGGAGGACAAAATGTGGAATTGTGTTGCACAGTCAAACACTGCAGCAGCAAAGAGGATAATCTCAGAACGCTTTTAGCCAACGTGCATTTGCTGCCATCTAGTGAGCAGCATGATCATTGCTCGTTTGGATTTAATATGTGTATCTGTACTATAGGGGTCACTATAGGGTCATTTTTCACTCTTCCACAAGCATTGTTTATTCATCCCTGAAAAGGTCTCTTTCTATTACTGTGGGAACGGAACTTCAGTTACCAACACAACCACCAGATGGCAGTAGTCACACATGTGCATGGTAAAATGCAATGTCATGGTTCAAATGGGTATCTATCTAAGTTGTTGTTGTTTTTGCTAGATGCTTTCTAGCAGCAAAACAAGGGCAAAATGACAGTTAACAACAGTGGTGCAATAAATACACATTGTTTCTTTTCAAAATACTGTCCACAGTGTCGACCTTACTTCTCCCCCAATTTACCTCTAGCCTACTTTATATGCATCCTTCCAGTAGGAGCTGTCTCATTCCTTAATTAGTTCCTCGGTCAACGTTGTAGAAATGTGGCAGAAATGTACATAAAACATTTAATTTGCACCGCCATGCTAGTATCAACCTGGGTGTGATAGTAAATACAATAGTAAATAGTACACACATGTGGAGAGAGGGGGGGGAGAGACTCTGGCATTTAGGCCCGAGTTTGAGACCTGAGAATCAGTGGTGGAAAGTAACTAGGCTACTTTTACTCAAGTACTGTACTTAAGTACAATTTTGACCTGAGATCAGATTCTAAAAATGTCTTCTACATCCTGACAGTTTTCTGAAAAAGCTATGTTTCTATGTCAGTGGTTCTTCGATTTTTCAAAAATAGCAGACCTACAAGCTCGTAGCGCGCCACTCGGTGGCGCGCTATGAGCTTGTAGATCTGCTATTTTCAATAGCTAAAGCATAACATAATGCTAACACCAAAAGGGGTTCCCGCCCAAAATGGGTTAGTACAATTTTGAGATATTTGTAGGCCTACTTTACTTGAGTATTTCCAATTTCCAATACTTTTACTTTGTGAGCTTGTAGATCGGCTATTACATTCTGCAATTTGAGCACTCTTACTTTTGGTACATTAAGTACATTTTGATACTTTTGTACTTTTACTTGAGCACATTTTGAATACAGGACTTAATTCTACTTGTAACATCTACATTGCAGTATTGATACTTTTACTTAAGATAAACATTTGAGTACTTTTTCCAGCCCTGCTGATAATTGGCTTTCCACTCTTGTTTCATTCACTCTGTCGGCAGGTAGGAGGAGTTATAGGCATAGCAGCTGACTCATGGAAATATGCATTGAATTGGACCATTCATAAGGCAGTAGGTATGTGCCTCCAATCAGATTGCACGATTCTTGCATGCGTCATAGGCTATGATTGTGTGTGTGTGTGTGTGTGTGTGTGTGTGTGTGTGTGTGTGTGTGTGTGTGTGTGTGTGTGTGTGTGTGTGTGTGTGTGTGTGTGTGTGTGTGTGTGTGTGTGTGTGTGTGTGTGTGTGTGTGTGTGTGTGTGTGTGTGTGTGTGTGTGTGTGTGTGTGTGTGTGTGTGTGAGAGAGAGAGAGAGAGAGAGTGTGAGAGTGCCTATAGCCAATCTACAAACTTGCAGATCTGTGGATCTCTGGGGGGGGGGGGGTAGTAAAACAAATAAGCCATAATAAACCATAAGTGTATACAGTATGTGTGCACATGCGTGCTTGTGTATGTGCTGCATGGCATGCATGGATGCATGCACGTGTGTGTGTGTGTGTGTGTGTGTGTGTGTGTGTGTGTGGGGGGGGGGGTCTCCTCAGGACCTCCTGTGTTCTCATGGGCCGTCTGTAGCGCAGGGTTCTCCCCAGTGGTGGAAAGTAACCAAGTACATTTACTCAAGTGCTGTACTTAAGTACAATTTTGAGGAATTTGTACATATTGTACATTTGTTTACTTGAGTATTTCCAATTTCCAATACTTTTACGTCTACGCCACTGCATCTCAGAGGCAGATATTGTACTTTTACTCCATTAACATTTATTTGAAAACTTTTGTTACTTTGTAGATTTTTGATTATTATGACAAAACATACAGTAACCTCTTCTGCTCTATACACATTCCGGCCATTTGAAAATAGGCGATCCTGCGCTTGTAGATCTGCTATTTTCAAAGGATTTTTATACATTTTGAAAACTTGAAACGGGGCATTCTGCGTAACGAGTACTTTCTACTCTTGGTACATTAAGTCCATTTTTATTCCATCATGGCCCATAGCACTTACCCTACCCCCCTTAGACAGCACTTCTTAGACTTATATAGCATTTGAAACAGACTTATAGCATGTCATGTAGACAGCACAATAAGTGCATTGTATGTAGTCATAGCACTTCATAGTATATATGTACAGCATAGTATAGCATATATGTGTAGTTTATATGTATAGTGTCATTATATAGATATGTTCTATTTATAGTTTATATGTATAGTGTCATTATATAGATATGTTCTAGTCACGTTCTTAGCTTACGCATGTTTCGCGATAAATGCATTTTTACATATGTGATGTATTCTCATGCTTTTTGTTCTTGCCTATTGTAAATCGCTCTGGATTAAGAGCGTCTGCTAAATGCCTAAATTGTAAATTGTAAATTGTATGCCAATACTTTTGTACTTTTCAAATTTTTAATTGCAGACTTTAACTTGTAACAAAGTATTTCTGCATTGAGTATTGTTACTTTTACTTAAGTAAACCATTTGAGTTAAATTGGGTACTTTATCCACCTCTGCTCTCTCGTTTCACCGCCCTCCCCTCCACCCTCCCCTCTCTCCACACGCAGCTCTCTCTGCCCCCTGAGTGGATTCCTCTTGGTCAGTGCACACAGAGCCCCCCATCCATCCATCCATCCCCCACACACCCTCCTTTCGGGACAGCTTCAGCCCACAGTCCCGCTCCTCACCGGCCAGGGAGTAGGAAGCAAGCAGAAGAACGGGGTGCGAGAAGGAGGTGAAGAAGAGAGGATTTTTGTGCACCAAGGAGAGTGGTATAGAAGGAGAGAAGAAGGGGAACCATGGCTGCGCTCTCTGCCTTGTTGAAGAGCTGGGTGATTCTGCAGACCCTCTGCCTGGCCCTGGCCCAAGTGGTGAGTGCGTGGAGAAGGCTACAGGTTGGGGGTATAGATAGAGGTCTAGTCGGGGCTTATAGCTTGCTGATTTTCTGGGGGGGTTCGGTGGTTGTGGTCGAGGCCCCCGGAATGGGTCCGCAGATTACTGGATGGATGTTGTGTTTAGTGGGAGTTTTCTGGTGAGAGCACGATCCTGTTGTTTGATTCAGGTGTTGACTGCTGCAGGTTGAATTAGCTTAGCTTGATTGTGTGCATGTCTAGAGAGAGGATGATTTATTTTGTTGTTCTGGCTTGAGAATGCAACAAAACTGTGTCGCCGGAGGACAGACTTTGCATCGTGTGAGGAGTATCTTGATGGATATCGTGTGAAGTTTTGACTGAGGATCCCATGTTCTTTCCTGGATTAACTTTGTGCCTCTTGAAGACTGAATGAAAGTTAAGGATGTTTTTTTCTTCCTTTTTTTCTTGGATTTAATCAAGACATCGGCCTTGACAGAGTTGGATATGAGCCAGCCAACACATGTGCACGTGTAAGCGCATGCATGTATAGGTTGCGCGCGCACACACACACACACACACACACACACACACACACACACACACACACACACACACACACACACACACACACACACACACACACACACACACACACACACACACACACACATAAACAAACTTTTCTCCTGACTGTGAAAGGCCTTATTCAAAGAGAAGCACACAAAGAATGTGTGCCCTGGAGAGTCAAGCATCACACCTAACTGCTACCCAGTGGAATCCACCAATCCTGTCGAGGATTACATTTTACTTTTCTTTTTTTCCTTTTTTTGGCCTAATTGAATAGCAGATTGAGGATTCTTTATTCAGGCCGGAGCAATGGAGGGATCCACTGACAGTCTGACACAGGTCATATTCCCTAGAGGGGGGGTTGAAAGGCCCATGGAGGAAGTGGGGCAGGGTGGGTAAACACTGTCAGTCCCATGACACCCCCCCCCCCCCCCCCCCCAGTCAATCCTCCAAAACCTGCTTTGTTGCATTAGTCATTGAGGTCCTCGGTTTACATGTTCTGATATTTTAAACTTCCAGTTCCATTTTCAGTTTTTGCAATATGCTTTCATGGACCCTCAAGGACGTTTTAAAACCTGAACTCTCACACCGTCGACAGAGGGGGGGGGGGAATAAATAATGAATCCTAGCTTTTTATCATCTGACTTACTAACATTATTGCTTTCTATGTCTATTGATATCCAGATATCCCCCTCATGTTTCTGTGGGAATAAACATACCCCCCCTCAGCCTATTCAAAAGCCTATTCAAAAGTTATTTTGTCTCTTTCGGGAGCTCAAACTGCAGATCCCCGACAGCTACGATATGTGATTTATTTCATCCTTTACATTAATATTATTTTATTATTTTATTTCTTTCAGAGAGGTCCAGCTGGACCACAGGGCCAGACTGGTCCTTCAGGCCCTTCAGGTACCCCCGGGTCCGACGGCATGGATGTGAGTACACACGCACACGTGCACACACACACACACACACACACACACACACACACACACGCACACGTGCACACACACACACACACACACACACACACACACACACACACACACACACACACACACACACACACACACACACACACACACACACACACACACACACACACACACTCCCTCCACCAGACTCCCAACAGGTTGTCACAAAGACCATCATTGTATGGCAGAAATAGCAAAGCAAGAGGTGCTCTGCAGTACCGCAGTCTTGCCACCAGAGGGCAACGTGCATGACAACATGCGTGCACAAAGGAGCACTGTTCACAGCTATAGAGAGGGGCTTTGAGGAAAGGGCCTTAACTCTGCTCCTTCCTGAGAGGGAGGGGCTGCATGGGGGCTAATGTCGCAGTAATGTGATACATTCAAGATATTCTTAGGTTAACCAGAGGCAGGTTTTATAAACATACTGGGAATAGAGCAGTCTGCTGCTAGCTGGGCCAGTGTAGGAAACAAACTGCATATGGAATAGAGCAGTCTGCTGCTAGCTGGGCCAGTGTAGGAAACAAACTGCATATGGCGAAATCTGCTGCTTTAACTTAAAGGGAAACTTCTCCCTTTTTGCAAAACAATACATTAATGACGTTTAGAAGATTTAGAACACTTTCCTGGGGGTCTTTGTGTGTGTAATATGTGGTTTTAGATATTTTAGATTTTAGCAGTGAGCACAGTGTCTCTGATGTCATCGACACTGGGCTCACTTACTTCCTGGACTACATGTTGTCCCAGTAAGACAGCCCCTCCCCCTATCCACAAGGAGGAACAGTGCACCAAAGCATTATGGGAATTATAGTCCAGGAAGGAAGTGAGCCCAGTGTCGATGACATCAGAGACACGGCTCACTGCTAAATCTAAAATCTAAAGATATTGTCAGTCAACCAATAGAAAAGAATCACACCCGTGTGAAGTGAGTGGTGCAACTCTGTGTGGGGGTCCCCCGGGGAGGGGGGTGGTTCCAGACCCACAGGAACGCACCCAGGGTGCCGGTCCGATTCCGGCGAGCCGCCCCACGTCCGAAACGGTTGAGAAGTTACCGTGTGGGGGTCCCTCCACTGTACCCTCTGTACTGTACTGTACTGTAACTGTACTGTACTGGCATACCCGAAATCACCATATATACAGTTAATATGTGAGCGTGTGTTTGTGTGTGTGTTAGGTTGCGCACAGGTGGTGAAAAACAACCATGCTGTTTTCGTGCTCAGACACACCTAGCCACCCACCCACCCACCCACACACATAGCTCCGTAAGGGAGTGGTTGCACCACTCAAAAGAAAACATTGCAGACACATGGGATATAGGCCTATCTTGCGCCACCCCTTACCCCTCATCCCTAAATGTATTTGTCGTATAGCCCCTCCTATGCCCAGCTTTGCATGTTTGTGTAAACACAAACATTGAAGACAAAAGTGAGGACAATTGTGTCGGTGTGATTTTTGAGTGGTGCAACCACTCCAAGGAACAGCAATGTCCGTGTTAACCTACCTATGTGTTCATGTGTCCGTTCACCTACCTATGTGACTATGAGCACCAGTACCAATGAGTACCAAAACTGGCGCTGTTGTGCCAGAAACAGAGAGAGAGAGATAGTGCTGCACTGTTGCCTGCTAATGAGAGACAGAGAGAGAGAGAGAGAGAGAGGGGGGGAGTTGCACCACTCAGTTCACACGGATGTGATTCTTTTTAACTATATTGAAACATTTTAGAATAGTTCAAATAGCTGATCTACAAGCTCACAGTGTGTTGATTTAGATCGGCTAATTGAACTATGTTTTTTCAAGAAAGTAAAATATAGCAAATAAGGGGTTTAGGGATAAAGGTGTGCCCTAGATAGGGCCATAATTATTAGAGTATCAGGATAAATGCCGCCACTGTCACTTTGTGTCTATGACTGGAGTGGGTCTGTATACATTACATTATAATTAGGGATGTCCCGATACACCTTTTTCATTTCCGATCCGATCCCAATACCATCCCGATACCGAATACCGATACCAGTGTTGTGATCTCGTGTTGTGTTTATAGCTATCTAGCTATATATCTCGTGTTGTGTTTATAGCAGACTCCTCACTCAAATGTGCACTTGCAGTTTGGGCAACTCCAAAGCAAACTCCACATGCCCCAACATTTTATTTACTTGCCATAATGTCAACCCCTTACCCCTGTGTCGGATCGGTGGTTAGACTGGCATAGTTGCCGATACCGATATGACCCGATATGACAAATAAGGGCCGATACAGATACTTTTCCGATACCGCTACAGTATCGGGACATTTCTCATTATAATGTATACTGACCCTCTCCACTCAGATATTATTCATCTGTTTATTGTTTATTGTTTATTACGGATCCACATTAGTCCTCATTACAGTGAGGACTAAACACTCATACAATCAAATTAAAACATAATACAATGGAATTCTGCCATTACATAGTTCAAAACAAAACAAAACAAAAGTAGATCAGTCTTCATGCCTTCTAGAAAATATATTACATTACAACAAATGATAAACTAAACATTGTATATCCTATTACTAATTGAAATCAAACACTCAACAAGCTATCTAAACATGATTTCTTTCCTAATCACTGCTGCCTTCAATTTCTTTTTAAAGCTTGATTTATTCTCTGTTTATTATATGTGGCGGGAGCTCATTCCAATGTGTTCCTGCTCTATACATTACCGTTCTCTTAAGTGCATTTGTTCTAGGTATTAAAGGTGGAGTAAAGTGACGACCAATAGCCTAGTCTGGTGGTGGCATATAGCCATGTCTAGTATTGGTGGGTTGTATCTGTAGAAACAACTGTGTAGGTTTACCACAATGATATTAACACATTTTGTGCCCAAAACGTCTGTGGACGTCCTGGGTATTACCGCACGTTCATAGCCCAAGACGTCTGTGGACGTCTTTGAAAAAAACACGTGGTGCCAAAGTTTGTGTTTTCGCCATTGAGAATGCATTTGGCGTTTAAATTAAATAACTCAGAAACTATAAAACATTTCAAAGTAAAAAGTTCCAGCATGTGTCTCCACAGTCAGCTGAATTATAAAAAATGTGAATGGATTTTCTAGGTGAAAGTGATTTTGGGCAGTTTTGCGTGGGCTCTCAATGTGTTAAACAGAAATGTCACAAGGCTACAAGCCAACCTTTGATCCACTCTCATCCATGACAGTGCAGCATGCATCCACTCAACACTAGTCTTCCCAGAGCAGTGTAGAACGAGGCGTGCTGCCCTGTTCTGAGTAAAGCACTAGACCAAATTGTTGGGCAGTAATCAAGACTGGACAAAACTAGTGATTGTAATACAAGTTTAACAGTTGAACTAGTCAACAGATCTGCTCCTCTTCTTATCATTGAAATGTTTCTACTCATTTTAGATACCATTTTACTAATTTGCATCGACCACGAAAGTGTTTCATCAATAATCACGCCCAACAACTTGGCCTCTTTAACCTGTTCAATAGAAATGAAATGATTACTATATTTACCCAGGGTATCTGGGCTAAGCTCAAGAACTTGTTTCCAGCCAGGCCCTGCTCATAGAACATTTCATCGTAGTGGTTCAATGCCTTGTTCAAGGGCACTTCAGCGGTGGTAATTTTAACGTGTCGGACCGCTGATTCGAACAGGCGACCTTCCGGTATCAAGACCGCTCCGCAATCCGTTCGGCCACCTCTGCCACTGAGCCATAGTAGTAGGCCTACCTTGTAAAACAAGACTCAATTCAGGATTAGATCTCAGCATATGTCTAGAACCCAGCATAATACTCTTTAAGCATAGCATAGCATGCTTTCTAAAGTCTACCCATGATGCTTTGCTCATTCTCAGCCTTATACAGATGGGTGGGGCATGTGGTTTGGGGGTTGTTGACTTGAAATGGAATCACGTGTGTAGGCTGAATAACACACTATCTTTTTTATGCTGCTGGGATTTACTTTTTTTGCCAGTGTTTAAGTCTCCTGATGTTTATTTTGTGTGTGCATAATTCATATTGTTATGTTATTCATATTATTTGGTATCTGGTGTCACTCACCACCATACTCAGTGATCGTATCTACTGTAAGTGATATAATTTTGTTAAAACAAAAGCTTTTTTTTCTTCCATCTATATATTCTAATCATTGCTATAGAGTGTTAGTTCAGTAACAGAGGTCTCCTCGCTTCTCCAGCTCTTTAATACACATAGACAATACATTTTCAGGTGGCTCATCAATTTCTCCTAATGAGGAGAGAGCACCATTTATTTATAGTGTTCCAATTGTAATTTTATCTACTCATCTTTTTATTTTGTTTCACTTCCAATTTCACTAGTTTTTCATGTATATAGCCATGTTTTCCCTCCTGGCTGTATGAAATTGGTATCCCGGCCTGAAAATGCACTTGCTGTTTACTTAAGAGCTGGAGAGACGGCCGAGACCCTGTACTAGTGAACAACAACTCTATAGCAATGATTACTAGGGCTACTACTAGGACCCCCTTTAAACATTTAGAAGAATAGGCCTTGAGGGAAAGAGGTGGACATAAAAAATAGTTCTTATATTTAGTTGGAATGCACCAACCTCGCCAACTCAAAAATAGTTTTGATTCTGATGTTTATGTTTATGTTTATTGAAGGATCCCCATTAGAGACACATGACTGAGCCTCTAGTCTTCCTAGGGTCCTGATAGTTTGCATACAGAAAGCTGATCTCTGAATGTCTCAATCCACTTGTCCAGTGATATTTGCAATGTGAGAAATAGTGATGGGGCTGTGAAAGCTTATAATGATAACCTTGAACAGTGTAGGACAACTCTCCCACCGGGTCAAAAACCGTTAGGAGTGGGCACGGCACGCTCTACTTGAGGAGTGGGGAGTCTTGAGGAGTAGTCTCAATAAGTGGGTGCAGATCCTTGAAGATACATAGAGAAAGGAATATACCGACCTGATATCCGCACTCTCTTGAGTAGTCATAGTAGTAGTTTCGGCACGTCGGCCTTGAAACGCTGAGGAAGGCCGGGGTGCCGAAACGCACCTGTCAGCTCTTCGGGAACAGCGTCCATTTCTCTAGATAGATAGACCGCTGCTGTGTGTTTGTTGCTGAAAATAAAGAGGTTCATTAGAAACTATGAATATTAGTGTGAATATTCCTTTCTCTATAAACCTTGAACAGTGTATCCTTTATTTATAGAGTACATTTAATATGTCCAAGATCAACCAAAGTGCTATACGGATAAGAACAGAACAAGCTTAGGCAACATAATACAAAATATTATACAAGCAAAACATTACACTGCAATAGGGCAAGAGCATAGAGAGCCAGACTTAACTGTAATCAAAGGCCAGGGAAATCCCAGACTAATATCTATGCAGTGGTATTAGTCTGGTCATGCCAGGCTAGACGTCAGAGCTCTGGATGGGCTGTGTGTTTTTGTTTGTTTGTTTGTTTGTTTTTGTAGAAATTCTGCAAGGAATGGGGGAGCCATTAATGGTTACCGCCCTGCAATGTTGTGGTGAAAACATCAGGATTTTTCTTTCTATATTTAGTTTAGCCAATTATTTTCTACCCCCCTTTTTTCCTCCCAATTTAGGCGTTATGCCAATTAATTCCACATACTTCTGTGTTGCCACTGGTGTTGTTTGTACCCTACTGGCTCACCTGCCAGTGAGGAAGGAGCCCCCACCGGGAGGACATAGCGCCTCCATCCAACTCTTCCCATTCAACTGACAGGCACCGTACCAGGCACAGCGACAAACGTCTACCTCTCTGCCCGGCATACCTCGCCTGAACACAATAAATTGTGTTCCTATATAGACACTTCGGACAATGCGGATTCACCGTGGTGGATTCAAACCCCTAGACTCGGTAGTGGTGGGCACTGGGCAGGCACATTAGCTCATGGGCCACTTTTAACCTTCTGTCTGTCTGTCTGTCTGTCTGTCTGTCTGTCTGTCTGTCTGTCTGTGTCTCTGTAGCTAATCTCGCAAGTCATCTGTGGCATATTTCTTGTGCACACTGGCAGTAGGGCCAGTCACAAAAGTATGTTTTGACAAAAATAGGGGTCTCTGATCAGCTGAAACGCAGCCCAAATTTGGAGTCCTATATTTATTGCAACCGTAGGCCTAGGTCGCAGTTTACTATGAAAACCTGCATCTTGTGTCCGTCACACCTCCATATATGGCCAATACAAAGTTCATTCCATATGTTGATCTGAGCTCATCAAACCCTGTACACGCAAGCCACGCTCCATATATGGCGCGAACCACACTGGAGCCACGTTGCACATTGCATTCCATTGATTTATTTTCAGAAACATTCTCCGCACTACACCACCACCACCAGTTTAAAATAAGTAAGACTTGGCCAAGACGCTTAGCTCAACCGTCTGGGCACCTAGGCTGCTGAGCCAGCCTGACGTCGTGCCGCGGGTTTGACTCCCGATCCCGACGGCCTTTGCCGTGTGTCTTCCCCCCCCACCTCTCTCCCCATTTCCTGTTAGACTACTTTCATCCTATCAATAAAGGCAGAAAAGCCCCAAAAATATCTTAAAAAACAAACAAGTAAGACTTTAAGGGCTGAAAAACCAAAACATACATTGTTTATATGTGGGTATGCTACATGCATATACATTACAAAGAAGACATTGATTAGGTGAGTTCACTAATATGAACTGCCTCAAGCTGATGTTGATATCTGTGTACCCGTGTCTCCTCAGGGAGAGAAAGGACCTCCCGGATCGTCCGGTCCTCTCGTAAGTCCTTTCTGAACTCTACAGTGGTGGAAAAAGTACTAACGTGTCTTACTTAAGTAACGGTATCAATACAGCAATGTAGTTGTAGTCTCTGTTACAAGTAGAAGTCCCGTATTGTACTAAAGGTGGCCTTACACTAGCCGATAATCGGGCATTTCTGACGCTCGGGGGGTGCCCGACTCAATCGGGCACCCCCCGCGCGCGATCGGGATCGGCCCGATCAATATCAAGAATGTTTGATATTTGCTCGGCCCCGCTCCGATTATCCTGTAGTGTGTGGTGCTGTCAGATTTCAAATGCCCGATTATCGGCTAGTGTAAGGCCACCTTTAGTAAAAGTACAAAAGTATCGTTGTCAAAATAGCCGATCTACAAGCTCACAATGTGTCGCGTTGCGACGCATTATGAGCTTGTAGATCTGCTATTTTCAAATGGTCGATTTAAATCTCCAAGGTAACAAGTAACTAAAGTTTTCAAATTATTGTAGTGGAGTAGAAGTGTGCTCAAGTAAAGTATACAAATACCTCAATGGTGTACTTAAGTACATTACTTAAGTAAATGTGCTTAGTTACTTTCCACCACTGGAACTCTTATGTGTGGATGAATGTGAGTATAATTATGAAGTATTGTTTGGTTGTATGAGAACGTACATTTATGAAGTATTTTTTGGTTTCTGTATGAAAAGAACGTACATTTATGAAGTATTGTTTGGCAACTGTATGAGAACGTATACATTCCCTATGCCTGTCAGTTGTGTTGTGTTGTGACCACAGCATGTGTTTTATGACTATACAGGGAGCCAAAGGAGATGCTGGGGAACCAGGTCCTGACGGGACTCCAGGATTGAACGGCATTGATGTATGTCCCTCGACAGCTTGTGTGCGTGCGTGCGTGCGTGCGTGCGTGCGGCCGTGCGTGCGGCCGTGCGTGCGGCCGTGCGTGCGTGTGTGCGTGTACTCATGCATTCGTACCATGCCAATTTGCAGAGTTGTGAATGTGCTGCAGATAGGCGTAGAAGTGACAGTTGGGATGTTCACTATGCCGCCGTCTCTGCCATTTCTTTGGGTCCTCCAGCAACACGTATACAGTAGCACATGTCAAAACACATCAGGAATGTATACCCCTTCAAGAGCTTCAGGCCTTCGCCCAGTCTAGCTGGACAGAGACAAACCTATATACTGTACATTGCTGGGGACATTTCGGAAAGGCTAGAGACAAATTATTTACAAGAGGAAAGATAAAGTGTGACATATGACAAGAGGCTGGTAGGATTAACAAGGAAAGGTTACAGAGAGAGAGTTTTTGTGTGTGTGTGTGTGTGTGTGTGTGTGTGTGTGTGTGTGTGTGTGTGTGTGTGTGTGCGTGTGTGCGTGTGCGCGCGTGCGTGCAGCATAATATGGAGATAATGACACCCAGTTAGTTAATGATACACAACACACTACATTACTTTTTCTACAACTTTAATGTAGCAGAGCTGCTATTGTAGCTTGCTTCAGTGCTGACCATAATGGGTTTACGTCTCAAAGTGTCATGATCACATGCCCACACGCACACACAGACATTCTTCAGGGATTTAAAGTGTAAATCCGGCCTGGAATTTCTATTCTCCCCTCGTAATTACTTGCAAGAAATGTGTCCGCTTCAATTAAGGGCTTATTAGCCATATTGTACTCTGAATTCAGGTCATACAGAGCTTGTAGGTCTTCCGTAGCTGCAGCTGATATCTTGTTTTGTCTTCTGTGACATATTTTATAGTTTCTCTAACACTATCCCATGTTTCCTGTATGTCTCTGTCTGTCCACACCCATCTGCGTGGCTCCATGTCTTCAGGGTTTGATTGGAGCAAAGGGTGACCGCGGTCCTGTCGGGAGTGCTGGGCCTAAGGCAAGTGTCTTCATATGACCATGTGATACAAACCCTGGTTTGGATCACAACTTTGTCTCTTTGTCAACTTTGTCTCTGAGAGTATATGAATTGAACTAAATGGACCCGTAAAAGGTCTGTCTGTCTGTCTGTCTGTCTGTCTGTCTGTCTGTCTGTCTGTCGGTCTGTCGACATTATTTGGTCAATTGGACGTTAACTCTTACCTTTGCCTCAGGCCTGGGGCAGAGACCTCAGGCCTGTTAATCACATGAACCCTAATTGTGTCCCGAATCTGGGTCATTATAGGGAAGCATTAGACAGAAATAGGCAAACATTCGAATAGGTGAACAAAATAACAGATCTACAAGCTTGTAGATATTTTGGCTATTTTGATGTGCAGAAAACCATGTAGGGTTTTAGTGGTTAAACCCATAATCACATAAAATAAACACAAGCTGCAATTTGCCCAGCATCCTTGAAATATAATGTTCTGCTGGTGTTACATAGTTAGAGCTGTCTGTTTCCAGTGGTGTAAAAGTAATTAAGTACATTTACATACTGTACTTAATACTTTCAGCGCCATTGCCGTCGATTAAAGTCAATTGAAGCCTAATTTTGATACTGACGCTTAACACCATTGCCGACGGCCTTCGGCAATTGCGCTTTTATGGCGCGTTCGATTGCTCGAGCCATAATGCTACTCACGTTAGCCGGTTAGCTAGCTGTGTTGTTAGCACAGCACTGGATCGCCCATCTTAGATCGTCGTCGCCATAATAATCCATTCTATCCATTTCTTTCAATCGCCTGTATCTCCTATTCCTTGTCCCAGATGGCATTTTGGTCAAAACAGCGTTTCTTTGACAGAACAGATATGACGATCTGGAGCTCTGAAGAGCTCCGGTCTGGCTTTAGATGGTAAACAAGGCCTGTCCGCTCCGTGTAGTTTCCTAGGTTATGACTACTGCTCATGGACCGGAAATGGCGGCTTTTCAAAATAAGAGCTCAAATTAAAAAAATGCTGGCGTGAATTAGATCCTAATTTTTCAATAAATGATAGCGGCCTAAGTGTTAAGTAACATTTTGATGTATTTTTACTTGTACTCCACTACATCTCAGATGCAAATATTGTGCTTTTACTCCGCTGCAATTATTAGAAGACTTTAGTTACTAGTTACTTTGTAGATTTTGATTATTCTTATTTCTCAACTCAACATACATGAACCATTTCAGCCCTATATATACTGTACAATCCGCCCATGTAGGATCTGCTATGCAAAGGATTTTTATACATTTCGTACAGTTGAAAACGTGTGAAATGCATGGGACATTAAGCATATTGCGTACATTCTACTTTTGTTACTTGCTTAAGTACATTTTAAGACAGCCAGCGAAGCGATAGTTCATTGAGACATGGAAGTCAGAAGGTTACTACTTCTAATTCTCTCTCCCTGGAACCCCCATTCATTTGCTAATAGTTCATTTACTCCCACAAATCAGTCTGTCTGTTTGTCATTAGCTTCAAGCTAACTCACTCACGCCCACAGTACAATCAGGTGGTCCTTTTAAGCAGTCACTACACTGGTTCACTCTAGCTGACACAATGGTTGTTCAGATGTCAGCGTTCAAATTCCCTCCACCTCCCCGGCCTCTTCCCTGTGGCATTTATTTAGTTCTGTAATGGTGATTATAATGTGATTGTGCTATCTAGTTCTGTTATGGGTGATTCTGTGATTATAATGTGATTTATGGATTGTATTTTGATCATGTGATAATACTATCTATGTGGTATATGGAATTCATTGAAAATTATGATGTTCATGCAATGTTATGCTCTGCTCTGGGGTTTGTTGTTATCAGAGCTGTGTCTCGGTGCACAGATAATCTGAGATATCAAATGTGATATGATATCAGACACATGAGCAGAGCCACACCGCCATACTAAATGCAATAGCTTTGCAATAAATGGTCAATCTGAGCTGAAGAGTCTTAATTAATTATATACTGTACTTTTTTACTCAAGTCAATTTTGAATTGCAGACTTTTAACAGAGTATTTCATGTTTCCATTTACAGGGCGGACCTGGACCAACTGGAGAACCTGGGCCTCCTGTGAGTACATGAAGCATGATTTAATATGGAACATGGTATTGTATGTGTATATGTACACTACACACTCCTAGCCAGGCACCATGCTGTTTTAGCCATGAGACCTAACATCATTGACATGATATATTGTTTCAATCTTATGGTATTGACTATGAACCTGACCTGAAGAGCAACCGCAGATGCATAAAAGATTCATCAGAGGTGTTTTAGACAGTCAAAACGTACTTTGAATATCTTAATATTATTAGTATTTGTATTTGTAGAAGTTGAAATGTTTTTGTAAATGTCTATGGGGGAAAAAAATAATGGCAGATTGTTATGCCCTATATATGATTCTGGAGAAATGTGTTCAGTTCATGTTCTTGTCCCGATTAGTATTGAGCCTTGTCGACACCTGGAGCACAGAATATGGAACAATATGGCCCAAAACAGATGCAAATGGTACCATCCAGAGTAGATGAATTAGTTTTAGGCAATCTAATCTTTCATTGTCATAAGCATAGCCTGGTTCCCTAACAAATATGCTGCAAGGACAGCTGTTCTCTGAACTAAACTCCTTCTCCGAGTTCCAATTCTCCATGCTTGAATGGATGACCAGCTGTGCCCTCTATTGGTTTGAGTCTGGCATACGTTTTATGGTGACAAACATGAGCCATTGTCTCTTCGTCCCTAAAAGCAAGAACAATAGCCTGTTGTCATCTGCTTCTTTGAATTATAGCTTTAGTTTGTTATAATTGCACAGCTTCAAATGGGGCCGTTATATATTTGTGCATAGTGATGCCGAGAGAATGACACTGGTACCAACAATGATGCCACTATAGCGCCACTGGTCAGCTGCAGTTCTCCACCGTGAGCACTAGGTGGTGCTGCGTGTTCATTTATGGGACATGGACCAAAGCGCTCAGCCATTATGATTGAAGCCACCCAATGACACGGTTGAGTGAAACACTATTAGTTAAAGCCTTTTAGCAGGCGGTCCGGTCCGTCTGCTGGGTGTACTTATTCATCAAGCTGCCTCACAGTCACAGCACAGAAACAGGAGAGAGGGGCTCTCGTCTTGTGTCGTGCTACGGCGACTTCCGAGGAGGCTTTACTGACTTAATGACTTTTGTGGAATATAAATTCAAAGCAGAGGACAGTTCAAACAGCACACGATGACTTGTTCTGTGTCTGTGTTTGACTTGCATAGACATGTTTGTCTTGGGTCTGGCGGTGCTGACACAGTGCACAGTGCACACATATTAAACTGAAGTTCCTCTGTGCTACTACATTTGCCCCATACGTTAGGCAGCCCAATCTGGGATTTAGTTTTGTCATTGTTAATGTTAAGTATACATTATGTGGGTTATAAGCCTACGGTATTCACATTTTGCACATTTTACCAAATTTGGTCTGTCTGTCTGTCTGTCTGTCTGTCTGTCTGTCTGTCCTTTCTTTCTTTTGTGCGTGCGTGCGTGCGTGCGTGCGTGCGTGTGTTATGTGATTGTACTGGTGTTGTGTCCTGACTGAGCTGAAAACCACAATGTAGCCTAATCTACCAAAAGACCGAAAATTAAAACAGTTGGCCATAAACCATGATACTGAATAACTGAATATGGTTAGTATTGTGTTTACAAAAAATTACAATTGATAATCATTAGACTGGTTTCAGTTACAGTTTAGGTCTGTATCTGACACGCTAAATTAATCCAGAGAGACTCGCAGTAGAAATGCAACCAAAGCACAACACGCTTCAATTTGCAAACAGTAATAAGAAATGCACGGTCAAAATTATTCGATGATCCCTTGTGATTATTATCATGATGTGATTCCTGTGATCATAGAGGATCACAGGAATATTTTATTTCTGTTTACAGAGATGAGGGCAGCTAGGGCAGCATTTGATGAAGAGAGGAATAAGTTTCAATAGATGAGGAATAACGCAATGTAACCCCTCTGACCTTCTGCTCTCTACACACAGGGACCTGGGCTTCCTGGACTGGCTGTAAGTGGTTTGTATGCTATAGTTCCTAGTTCCCTTATCGATAACTTTCCTTTGAGATATTAGACTAGCTTGAACATGGACGGGGATAGGGATTAAGGATGCGGTATGGAAACACCTCTCTTCTCTCTCTCTCTCTCTCTCTCTCTGTGTTTTTAGGGTGCTCCTGGTCCGATCGGCCTACCTGGTGAGATTGGAGCAATAGGACTCAAGGTACTGTACAATATTGTTTGACTTGTCTGCACAGTAATAGTTTATAGTTAGGCCTATAGTGACATTTTATAGTTTATAGTAATATGTAATAATATCACAAGTAATCATATTAATGAATACCTAATAATTAATCAGAAACCATTACTTTCTTTTATTCGTGACTTACATTTGTCCTTTCCATGTTTTTTCCTTGCTTCTTCCAGGGTGATATGGGGACAGCTGGACCTGCAGGACCTTCTGGGCCTCCTGGCAAGCCAGTAAGTGTCAACCCAAGACTACACGGTGTTAGATGAAAAAGCATACAGTTGGGTGCCACCGATATTGTCCCTTATCATTTGACCCATTTAGGCCTGACCTCAACATTTTAAAAAATCCTTCTAAATCCTCCAGTTTTCTGAACTAAATATTTTCACGATTTTTCAAAAATAGCAGACCTACAAGCTCGTAGCGCGCCACTCGGTGGCGCGCTATGAGCTTGTAGATCTGCTATTTTTCAATAGCTAAATTATAACAATGTTTAAAACACCAAAAGGGGTTCCCGCCCAAAATGTGTTAACTGTCCTTTTGCGCAGATCACGCAAACCTCAGCAAAAAGAAAAGGACAATATCGATGGCCTCCAACTGTACATGTTATGGAAGATCTGTTTTCTTTCCCCTGGTCAAATCTAGTATTATATTCAACTTGCCATGCTTCACATATTACCGTATATACATAGATGCATAGAAATAGAATATGCCCAGTTTGCCCACTTACACCTACAGTATCAACCTAATTATTTGAGGTGCACGAAGCTTGCATACAGTCTGTACTGTATGCAAACTATGTTTTCACACAATTTGATGGTAAATTAGGTGGGCACTATTTTGTCCAAAATGTAAACAAAAAAATCAAGTAAAGCATAGTATCATACACGATTACAACATGCCTAAACAATCAACAATTCAGGTCTAATATTGCTACAATAGCTACAAAACTGTATATTTTTCATTTTGGGACATAAACAAGAAATGTAAGGATAAAAGTAAGTCTGATAATGATGTATCGTGCATGTTCACATCATGTATACTATTTTCAACATTTGTTGGGGGGGAAATAGCATTTGTTTGTCCAAAACGTGGCCAGATGTCCCTACTCCCTAGTGCCCACCTATCCTGTATCCATTTGATCACCAGAGGGTGCTGACGATGTGTCAGGCTGAACAAAGCCATGTAACTCAACTGCGCACACCTCCCAAGCGGGAAGCACACCTGACGAAGACCCACGGGGATCTAAACACTGTAACCTAAATAAAGTGCTACAGAACCCGTGTACGAACTGTCGTCCTCCTTTACACCTCACGGTCACCTTGGAAATGTTCATGTAAGCCTGAGGATGGAATCTCAGAAACGCCTATGCCCATCACAGTACACCTAGTAGGACGTGGCAGTCCTTTTCTGTTTTCTGTCACTTATTTCATACTTAAGATTTTGAAAGATTATCAAGAAATTATCATAACAACATATACTGTATCACAAAGAATATTGTGATATACTGTATGATATTGATCATATCGCCCAGCCAATCTTCTTTCATCACAAAATATACGGTGCCCGCCCCTCTATACCAGAAATCACGATGGCTGGGCCAAGCTAGTGAGCTTGTAGATCAGCTATTTTCGGGGTGCAACTGCGCACTCTTTAGCTATAGTGGAGATGCGGCATATGACATGGATTTCTACACAGAGGACAAATCCCGTCAACGTAAAATGCTGCGTTCAAGTTCAGGAGAGTTCGGACAAAAAGGCAATTTTCCTGAATTCTGCCTCCGGGTATGTGTGTGCACGTGCCTGGATGCAATCAATTATAACAGTGCAGGATAGCAGAGGAAAAGGGGAAAAAACAGCCGACATTGTGGAAGCGCTCCCTCTTCCTCATACTACAGCCACAGGGAACGGAGTGATGGCGGAATACCGTCGCATCACACTCCAGGCTTACACCATATAAGTGTATTCTCAACGGTGTATGTTGTGTACTCTCCTGTGTGCATCCCTGCATCCAGGAAACGGTGTGTGTTGTGTATCCCTGCATCCAGGAAACGGTGTACGTGTGGTGTGTCAGTGTGTGGGGGGGGGGGGGGGGGGGTTGTGGGGGAAGGGGGGTCGACTTCATTGAGAGTGATGCTCCCTGCCCAGGGGAGTGTATTTGTTTAGCTTTAGTGCTGTCCTTGGGTAAATAAAGTCCCATTAGATCACTGGGCTGTCTCAACGGACTGTGGCTGGGATACATCAGCTTGCATACACATACTTTACTTTCTAACTCAATCTATAAACAGAGGAGATAGCGGGGGGGATGGAGGGAGAGATTAAAGGGTGTGCCTCTGTGTATGAGAGAGAGAGCGAGAGAGAGAGAGAGAGAGAGAGAGAAAATGCTGGCTCAGCTAAGCAGAAAACAGCCTATGTGTTTACTTACTCTGACAATGTGATTCCGTGTACCCAGTCAGAATGTTGTCTGTCTGTCGGTCGGTCTATCGGTCGGTCTATCGTACATGTAGGCCTACATGTTCATAGTGAATCTACTATTCATGTCTGTCTCTCTGTCTGTATGTCTGTCTCCATATACCCACCCCTGTCTCTTTGTGTCTGTGTAATTCTATAGGGTCCCCCTGGCAAGTTCCTGGTTGGTGAAGAGGGCAGTGCGGACTTCCAGGTAACCCAAATGAGCATCCTCTCTCTCTCTCTCTCTCTCTCTCTCTCTGTCTCTCTCTCTCTCTCTGTGTCTCTCTCTCTCTCTCTCTCTCTCTCTCTCTCTCTCTCTCTCTCTCTCTCTCTCTCTCTCTCTCTCTCCTTGTCCGTCTAATCTGGCATCATGGACACGTCTACACAATCATGTTTATGGTTTCCTCATGTGACACACATGTAACCCTCCTCATGTGACATGCATGTAACCCTCCCTCCCTTCCCCCACACAGTGTCCATTAAACTGTCCAGCAGGATCCAAGGGCCCTCAGGGAATACAGGGAGTCAAGGTGAGCAGTCGCCATGGAGTCCGTTTCTCCGGCAAATGAACGAGTCAACAATTTATCGTTTATTGTTATGACGAAGCTTTATTGTCTCGGTGGTGGTTCTTTTTTCCTTCCAGGGACACAAGGGACGTGCTGGCATTCTGGGAGACTCTGGTAGCATCGGATCCACGGTGAGGGGAACAATCTCACCATTTATTCTTCTTTATAGTCTTCTCCTTTAACCACATCAATACTATAGCGTCCCTATTCGGTCCATGTCATAATAGGTGAATGTTCTGCAAGAATTATTCCAGTGTACAGCATATTGCAACATGTCGTGATCATGTAGATCGGACCATTTTTGGTGTTGAAGTGTCCTTGAGCAAGACACAGAAAGAACCCCTAATTGCTAAGCACGTTGGTGCCTTGCATGGTTTCCTTCGTCATTGGTGCATGAATGTGTGTGTGAATGGGTGAATGTAGAGCCTTCTATTGGAGAGTTGTCAGTGAGAGGTCAGAAACAGCGCCGGTCACGTGGTTCATGTAACCGGAAATAGTGACAAGCGATCATTGACTCTAGTGCATTCCCTAAACTTCGGTTCAGGATTTCTATATAAGATCTGACCCGATGAAATCAACAAAGGTTCAACTCGCGCAACTCTCGTTAAATGGCTCTGGGTGAATGTAATGCACAATCGTAAAGTGCCTTGCCTGAAGATTTGTATATATTGTGTAATATTAATGCAGCATTTACCATTTAAATGCGCACACATTTTCGCATAACAAACACACCCACGCACGCACGCACGTGCACACACACACACACACACACACCACACACACACACACACACACACACACACACACACACACACACACACACACACACACACACACACACACACAAAACACACACACACACACACACACACACACACACTCACAGGGATTAGCGCTAATGAACCAACCGCCATCCCGAGGCACATGACTGGCACTAATCTGGCTGTGATTAGTCAGGCCTGGGCCCTGACCTACAAACAGCGCGCAGGGAGCCAGATCAAAGCAGCAGTGAGGTGTCAGGTACATGAAGGGCTAGATGAGAGAGTGAGCGAGATGATGGCCTCTCACCTTACTGTACCGTACTGCGGGCGGCTAATGAGCACACCGTGGCCTCTGAGAGAGAGAGAGAGAGCACTTCCTTAAGCATGGACTTCATGGCCTCTGATCTCTGATGCGCCAAGAGCCGGTTACATGGACAACCACACAGATAAACACTGTGAAAACGCACCAAATTTAATTAATCTCTGCTCCAGGCTAGTGTCTCTCTCTCTCTCTCTCTCTCTCTCTCTCTCTCTCTCTCTCTCTCTCTTTCCCCTCGTCTCAGCCTTTGGCTGGTTGTTTTGAGGTGTTCGAAGTGAGCGGGCCGGCGCTCTTATCATCGTACATCGCATTCCGTGCTCAGCCAATCAGCTGAGCACATTCCCTGCTCATACAGACACACATACACTACTGTGCATACAGGAGCCGCTCAAAAACACAGATAATTATAGCCCATTCATTTGATTGACATACTACCCGCTACCTCTTTTTATGTGTGAGTCATGCGTGTATTATCTCCAAGAACACGTCTGCTACATCTCCATTATGGCATGGTAATGCATATAATAGACAGAACCTGCACTGAATTATGTTTTATATGCCTCGTTGCACAGCAACAAGGCATATAAAAGCCTCCTATATACATTGCTGTGCTGAATGTTCTGTAGCTCCACTAGGCTGCACCTGCTCTACAGCCACGGGCGCACAATGAGAATGACTGATCAACCTGCTGTTGTCTCTCTCTCCCTCCCCCAGGGCACCAAGGGAGAATTGGGCATCTCCGGGGAGCAGGGCATCCCAGGACCTCCGGTATGCTGATGATGATGAATCTTCAGGAAGTTTTGCACACAGTAGAACCTAGTAGAAAAACCTAAAGCCGATGTTGTGTTTCTGCTAAACTGCTTTTACTGACAGAATTGACTTGTCAAACCCTCGTTGCCCCAAGCTGCTGAAGCTGCAGTATATGTGATTTTGTTTTCTCATCCTTCTGTTTTTATTTTTTATTTTTTTGACTTCCATCTCAGGGTCCAATGGGCTTGAGAGGCTACCCGGGAATGATGGGGCCCAAGGGGGAGGCGGTGAGTGCCATGCATCAGTCTGTTTGTTACTTTCTGTCACATTTTCTCCATCCATAGCACACCTTCCAAAACACTCACGCCATTCCTCTTGTGGACATGAAGAACAGCCGTACTCTCCTCCCTCCTAGGCCAATGCCAAGAAAGGCTGAGCTAGGCCTGGCCCCTCTATACAAACATTATCCATTACCAGCAATGGGGACATATGGAAATGATGCTAACACAAATCTCTCCCCCACCCTAATGAGTCGGGGTTGCCCGGGTGCACGTTGCCTCCATCTGTAGTTAATGATCCGCGGTAGCCATCCGTCTTACTGTTAACATTAGCCACGTTAGCCAAGTTAGCGCCCCGGCTCAGAGCCAACGCAAGAGGAGTAGCTGGCTCTTTGTGTACCTCCCATTAGCAAAGTGAGTTAAGCGCTAATTACCTCTTTATCACAGTGAATTGTGGCCCCACCGTGAGTTAGCATCCTCCTTAGATCCCAAGTGATTGATACGACTTTTTTGTTGTTGTTGTTGTTTCCCCTTAGGGGCCCCGTGGTTACAAGGGCATCGGAGGACCTGTTGGCATTCCTGGGCCACCAGTAAGTACTGACACGCACGCATGCACACACACACATACACATACACGCGCACGCATGCATGCACAATGGCTGCTATAATTGTCTCTCTCTTGTCTACAGGGTGAGGAGGGTCCTCAGGGACCACCAGGAGATGCAGGAGATAAGGGAGACATCGTAAGTACAAGAAAAAAAGTCCCCTCTTTCAAGTACTATTCTTCAAGGTTATTTTGTAAGGAGTGGGCGAGGCAGCAATACGTCCTAACAATATCTTGTCTGGGCACTTGAACGATGATGATGATGATGATTAGGATGATGATGATGATGATGAGCGTACTCATGACGGTGATAACGGTGATGAGTTGTGTGTGTTTCCGTAGGGCAACAGAGGCATCCAGGGCCCGCAGGGTGCTGTTGGCAAGAAGGGAGAGAATGTAAGTGAACGCGAAAGACACACACACACACACACACACACACACACACAAATACAAAATTTTAACAATGTTTCTGACCGACGGCAATGAAATACACACTCCTGGCAACGACACGCTCGTTTGGCAAATACAGCCCATTGCATCCATCTGCCTGTTTTCATTTCTTTATTTTATTTTATTTTTCAGGGCCTACCTGGTATTGATGGAAAAGATGGCACTCCTGGCGTCCCGGGGATCAAGGCGAGTGGTTTTTTTGTGGCAAATTTGATGACAGTGATGCTAACAATGATGCGTTGCTTTCATCCTGTCTAAATGAGGAATGTGTTTCTTCTCTTCACTCTGCAGGGCGGCCCAGGGAAGGCTGGCATACCTGGTCCCGCCGGTCATCAGGGAACCGCGGTGAGTGTATTTTTAGTTAGTTTTTTCCAAAAAAGATGTTTTAGCAAATTCAACATAAACAAGGCGGAACCAGGGCGGAACAAGGCAGAAAGAGCCTGCTCGTTAGTCTGTCAGGGACCAATCAGAAGGCTGACAAAATTGTGAATTGGACGCTTGCAGGTCTGTAACATGCACTGAGAGTGTACAGTAAACATGGAACCAATTGGACCCTTGCGGGTCTGTAACTCAGAGTGTACAAATGGGACCGAATGGACCCTTGCGGGTCTGTAACTCAGAGTGTACAAATGGAACCGAATGGACCCTTGCGGGTCTGTAACTCTGAGAGTGTACAAATGGACCCCTGCAGGTCTGTAACTCTGATAGTGTACAAATGGACCCTTGCAGGTCTGTAACTCTGAGAGTGTACAAATGGACCCTTGCAGGTCTGTAACTCTGACAGTGTACAGTTTGTACAATCTGAATCGCCCCTCAAGGTTGTTTGTTGTGGTGATTGTTTAACTAAACAATGCCCGTCCCACGTACACATGCAAACAAGCCTCGTCCGCATCGGCTCATTGTCGCCCAGACCACGTAAGAGGTCAGACTGCAGAGAGCTATTCCACTATTCACCGGAGTCGGGAGCAGTCGGCAGAGAGAGAGGCAGGGAGGAGAACAAGCCAACAACACGGCCAGCCTGCTGCTATGCATTTCTTTTTGCCTTGGGTCGGGTTTGTTTTCTGGGCAGTCATCCAGCTTTAACAATGACCCCCTCACCCGAGCTGTTTTAGAATTTAAACCACCTTGAAATAGCCCTCTCCCTCCCACCGCGAGCGATTTATCACCATCAAACCAGGTTGTATGAGAGTATAATATAATGTGTGTGCGTGTGTGTGCGCGCACACTTCCAGTTAGGCGTGTGTGTGACTGTGTGTGTGGGTGTGTGACGTGCGTGTGCACGCCATTGACCAAGGGGTAATGGCGCATGAGGTGTACACTCATGGTCCATGATTGTCACTGCCGTGTCACGGCTGCAGACTCACAACGTAACGTAGCCTGCCATATATCCTGCTGTCCTGTGGCAAAGCTCACATGCACGTAGGCTACACGTTCATGTACAGTACAGTACAGTACACACACACACACACACACACACACACACACACACACACACACACACACACACACACACACACACACACACACACACACACACACACATTCAGGACTATCACCGTAAGGCAATATTTCAAGCTATGACCGGGGCTGTCACATCAAACCTGTGTTCTTCCTGTAGGTGTAATTGATATATAACCACGCACGCACGCACTTCCGTGCATTCGCAGTTTGCACACTGATTATCTTAAAACACACTTCCCGCCAGCATTAATTAATCCCTCGATAGCGTATTGCCAAGGTTTTATCACGCGTACCACTTACTTTGAAGAGCCAAATATCCGTAATCGCATGTTACAATGACAAAATGCTGTGTGGTGTCATGACCGGTTGTTGTTCTCTCGGTCGGTGGTGGAAAAACCTGACCGCGAGTATCACAGCGCCTGCTACAGGCCGTTGAAAAACCTTGTCTTCCCCAGAAACGGCCCCTCAATGTCGTTTCTGAGATAGAGGGCTTTGAATGCAGCCTATACAATGCAAGTGGATGCGCGCGCATCTTCAAAATGGCCGCGGCCACTGTCCCACTTGGTTTGTTGTGCTAACGAACGGTAGCTAACGATTCGATCGGATAAAAACATGGATTAAAGAATATAAACCCTGGAAAACGAGAAGTCCGGGTTTGGCAGGCTAGGGTACTAATTTAACCCTACGGTTTCGCCGGGTTTGGTTCATATATATAGTAATTGCAATTTCTTTAAACACAGAATACAATGCAGAGAGCATTTTAACATTCTGCTAGCATGTTCTTATGTTGCTCCTTGTGTTTTCAGGGCTTGCCTGGAAGCCCAGGAACAAAGGGCGGGCCTGGAGGGAAGGTAAGGCCATGAGGTGGTATACTGTATACACCTTTTTATTGCTTTTTCACTTTGTTGTTTACAGTGGTGGGAAAAAGTACTCCATTTTGTTACTTAAGTAAAAGTGTCATTACTGCAATAAAGAAATGCTCTGTGAAAGTAAAAGTCCAGAATTAAAGATGTACGCAAGTAAACGTACATGGCAAGTATACCAAACGTATTGGCATCAAAATGTACTTAAAGTACCAAAAGTAGAAAGTACTCACTATGAAGAATGTCAGATTTCAATATATACAAATATTTTTAAAATAGCAGATCTACAAGCTCACAATGCGACGCATTGTAGCTTGTAGATCACATCTTTTCAAATAGCTGAAATGTATAGGGCTGAAGTGGTTAATGTATGTTTGGTAATACAAATCAAACAAAGTAACAAACTACAAAGTAACTACTATAGTAACTATAATTGTAGTGAAGTAAAAGTACAATATTTGCCTCTGAGATGTAGTGGAGTAGAAGTAAAAGCACTGGAAATTGGAAATACTTGAGTATAAAGTAACTCAAAATTGTACTTAATAGTAGTAGTACAGTGCTTAAGGAAATGTACTCGGTTGCTTTCCACCACTGTGTGTTTCTTTACAACATCTTTGTTCTTCTCTCTCGTCAGGGGGAGCCTGGACCCAGAGGTCACGTTGGGTCGGCCGGCGCCTCAGGACCTCTGGTAAAAAAACACACACTAAACATCCACGTCCTACGTCTGGGAGGCGTGTGGGTACAGCAGATCAGATATTGGGTCAACTTGACCACTTAACCACAGGTCCTCCACCATCTTTTCACTTTCCTGACAACTAGAGCCCGAGAAATGCTATATTTTGTGGGGGGTCTGATGGCGATCCAGACCACCGACACAAAATAAATAGCAATTTGACAAACTTAGATTTGTTTAAAGTTTCTACGGTAGTTTAAAACATTTAACTTAAAAGCAAATACAAATACTTTGTCCTTTTTCTCGTATAGGGCGAGCCTGGTCTTCCTGGTGAAGCTGGTATGGAGGGTGTTCCTGGACCTAAGGTAAGGGGATCTAGAAATGTTCTGCAGACGTTGAATTCACAATTTAGGCATGTGGTAGATGCTCTTAATCCAGAGCGATTTACAGTAAGCAATAACAGAAACATGGTAATACATCAAATACATCAAAATAGTCATCATGACTCATGAGCTAAGAACCTAACAGTGGAATGTCTATATAATGAAACTATGCGTATATACTAGAGTAAAGCCTACATAAAATGCTATCTATGTTGCATAAGTTTAGCCTTTTCATACGCCTGTAAGGTTGCTGGGGCTATGGCAAGTGCTACGGCAAGTGCTCATACGTCAATTTGGTCATAAGTCTATGGTCATAAGTGTGTGGAAAAAAACAGTTACATAAATTAGGGCTGGGCGCTATGGACTGTTCCATATCACGCTATTTTTGACCAAATACCGTGATATCGATAACGTGAATCGACATCCCCTGTCATCAGTGCATGACAAAGCTGCAAAAAAGAATAGTGATTTTGACTGCTTCTATGTTGTTTCTGCCTCTTCCCTATAGGGTGACCGAGGTCAGAGAGGAAACGTTGGGCCAGAGGGAATCGTGGGCAAGGCTGTAAGTTATTAGACCTATTATTTGTGCACAAATGTATACTATATGTAGTGCGTGCGTACGTGTGTGCGTGAATGTGCTTGTGTGTGTATATACACATGTACGCATGTGTATGTATTATAAATTTGCATACCAGAATTAAAATGGTGTCACGACAAACTTAAATGTATATGATACGTAGCTGTGAGAGAGCGAGTGCATTTTCCGGCAGCGGCATCTGCCGCGGAACACCCGCGGCAGTCGGTAGTGTTTCTCGGTGGCATCAGTCCGACACTCTACCCCAAACCCTTACCCTAACCATAACCGCAAGCACGGCGCAACGCATGTCGGACCACACGCACTGCCGCGGAAGCGAGCGGCAGTCGAGTGTCATAATCCCCCCCCGGCAGCTGCCGCCCCTTCTCCTGGCAGCACCACGGCTGTTATACCAGCTGTTTACCGGCAGTTGCTGCGTGAAGCGGCGGCCACGAGTTGGAGCGGCAGTGGAGTGACATAATCCCCCGGCACATGCTGCCCCTCCCCCCGGCAGCGCCGCGGCTGCTACCGGCAGTTGCGGCGTCTGGAGCGCGGCTGCCGAATGGACCGACAGAGCAGTGGAACGGAGCTGTCATAATCCATCCACCTACTCCGGCAGCTGCCGGTCCTCCCCCCCGCGCCTCATGCGTTGCCGGATTATGCACTGAGTTAGTTCAGTCAGATATACTCAAGCGGCTTCATGCTATATGCTCAAGGGCCCACACATATACTCAAGGGGTTAATATGCTGCATTACTATGTGGGTGTATACAGTGTTTGCAAGGCCCACATGTCATACGCTGATATGGCAGTCAGCTGACCAATTGGGCGGGGTATTTGAGCTCACCTTCCTGCCTTCCTTCTGCATATGGTTCCTGGTTGTTGTTATGTGGTGTTTGCTCCCACCACCACCCCAGCACCACTGGTGGGCTCTGTTATTTCTGTTCCCCATGGGGGGTTGTTATTGTATAGTATCGCCCTGCTCTTAAAACACAATCAGCGCCGGGATTTCTTTCAAAATAACAGCTCGGGGTGCCGCGCAGATATGGTCGCTTTTACTTTGTAAGCCCCCCCCCCCTTCCGTTCCGGACAAAAAACGGGAGAAATATTTTTGCTTGCTTACCTCGCTATCATTATGATAAAGTCGCTGAATAATCCCTCGCGTTCATATTTTGAACGAGAGGCATGTTGAAGTCAGAAATGAAGAGCTTAGTATATCCATCTGGTCAAAACTACGGAGAGCTCCTTAGATTAGGAGATACGAGGCATTCTTTCTAAGCCGTGAACAGGGAAGTGAACGGCAACGTGCATGCACGAAGAGCAAGGAGTATGGTGCAGAAGGAGAGGCCAACCCCCCAAAAAAAGAAAAAAAATCTGAATATGTTTCTCTCGTTGTGCGCTAGGATCCTAGCAATCCGTCGGTTGGATTAGTTATGACGTTTCCACTCGTCCTACGGTCTAAATGCGTTAATGTTTAATGATGGTGTTTAATTGTGCCGAGCAGGGAGGAAAATGTAGCAGAGCCGAACGCCAAGATAAAACATTATATGCAAACTTGTATTCTCATTATATAATAAATATTGGTTAAATCTATTCATGAGTTATCTGACTGAAATGTGGCTTATGTGCTTAACCGTAATCATGTACCCACGAGAGGCAACTGTGACGAAACAGTTGCCGGGTAGAGCACGACATGACATTACATAGTTCATGTATTGTGCATATGTGGTCTCACTGTCCATTCCTCATTTCTCCTCACAGGGAATCAAGGGAGAGAGAGGACCGATGGGCGTTCCAGGTGCTCAGGGCCTCACTGGAACCAAGGGCGACAAGGTGTGTGTGTGTGTGTGTGTGTGTGTGTGTGTGTGTGTGTGTGTGTGTGTGTGTGTGTGTGTGTGTGTGTGTGTGTGTGTGCGTGTGCGTGTGCGTGCGCGTGCGTGCGCGTGCGTGCGTGTGTGTCTATTGATTGCAGGTATTGACTCAGTTTCATACCTTTATCCATTGGGGGCAGTGTTTACCCATAAATATCTCCCTCATACATTGACAGAGAATCACTGAACGTGCATTGGGGGCAGCATAAGCAATATAAATGATAATCTTACAGTCATCATCTCTCATGTTTTCGAGACGAAAGTGTATCTTTCTCACTTTGTTGGTCTGTGGCAACACAGGCTTGAATCAATATTGTGTCCTTGCCTTTCTTCCGTGTGACTTTGTATTATAGATTACAGATTATTTGTGACTCTCGTCCCATCTCTCTTTTCCCATGCAGGGCTTCCAAGGGAAAGTCGGTGGAAAGGGCGACTTTGTGAGTAGTGACCTTTCATGCATCTCAACTCCGTACTGAAGTCAGTCAGATAGTGTTGTTAAGGTCAACACACCTGTCCTTAAACGACCACACATGTCCTTATCTGACCAGGCCACACACATGCATGCACACACACGCACGCGTGCGCGCGCACACACACACACACACACACACGCACACAACACACGCCTGTCCTTAACTGATCACACATGCCTGTCCTTCAAGGGATATTTCACTTTCAAATAAAATTCACATTAAATCATATATAAAATGAAAAAAGGAATGGAAAAATCACGCACCCTAGCATTAGAATGCTCTTCTAAAGGGCAAGGGGGGCCGTGATTTTCCCATTACTTACCTTTACTTCACTTTCAAATAAAAGTTTGAAAGTGAAATATCCCTTTAACGGACTACACACATGTCCTTAACCCACCTGTCTCTTTCTCTGTGTGTGCGTTAGGGTGACCCTGGTGTTGAGGGATTGGAGGGGGAGAAAGGTGAACCGGTAAGACAACCCCATTAAAAATCCACAATGACAATGCTCAATCATTCATTCCTTGATTTCAGGAAACTTTTAATTAATGCTTATGTACTGTACAACTGTAGTCAACTGGAAATCAATTGCTGTGCAAATCACCTGCATTGTTTGAAAACAACCTCTTTTCATCGGAAAGCATCCAATTACAACGATTTAACAGAACAGAACATCCTGTACAAATATATAAGGTATCAAGGCAGTGAAAAAGTATGTCCTCATCATAATCCAGATGGTGAATGGACCATTTACAGTACAGTAAGATCAGTGATGCATGCTGGGTCTTTTGATGATGTTGAAACAAATCCCAAGTCAACTGTAAAGTTGGTTTGGCAGTACATTGATTGACTGTTTAAAGTGCCAGTGATTTCAGTAAAAAAGGTGTTTCTTCTTCCTCTTTTCAGGGTCTGTCTGGTGAACCCGGTCCCAAAGGACAGGTGAGCACAGTTTGAAACACGTTGAGAAGTATCTTTCCAACTTATTGACAGAAAGAAAGCATGGAGTTTGCTTTGTCGTACCTTAGATAAAGCGAGGATTGGGTGTAAGAATGATGGATCCTTCCTTATGACCGTCCTTGCTTTATTAGTCCCTCCTTTCCTCCTGTCTCCCTCCCTCCCTTCCCCATTCCTTCTTTCCGTCTTCCGTGGATGTTCTACACAGTGTTATAACGGCTTTCCTTAATTACAGTAGATGAGCCGTGAAGTGAATGAAGTGAAACTATTGGAATGAGGCTGCCTGTTTGTCTGTGTACTGCATGTATTTATGTCACTCAGCCTGCAATGAGTCACTATACTCGGTAAGGCCATGAAACCTCATGCATTGGATGTCTGCAAGTGCACATATGAGTGAGGAGTCTGCTATAAACACAACACAAGATATATAGCTAGATAGCTATAAACACAACACGAGATATATAGCTAGATAAACACAACACAAGATATATATAGTTAGATAGCTATAAACACAACACGAGATCACAACACTGGTATCGGCTAACACAGAAATTGTGTTAGGTTACCAACTCCATCATATAGCTGGGGACCACCTGGTACCCCCTCAAGGACCACTGGTGGAAAACCACTAATGTACACCATGTTGCCCTTGTTCGTTCGTATACCTTGTTTTGTTTTCAATGTTCAATTTCCTTCAGTGCTCCCTACGGCCTTCTAACATACTTTTCCTCTGGTCTTGCAACTCCATCTATTAACTATTACCCCTCGTTCTCTCCTTTCTTCTCACTCTCACTCTCTGTCTCTGTCTCTCTCTCTCTGTCTCTCTCTCTCTGTCTGTCTCTCTCTCTCTCTCTCTCTCTCTCTCTCTCTCTCTCTCTCTGGCTGCTTCTCCACAGCAAGGAGTGCGGGGTGATCCTGGACACAATGGCCCCACGGGTGACTCTGGCAAACCAGGAGACCAGGGCCCAGCGGGTCTACCTGGCCCGAGAGGGCTCAACGGGGAGAGAGGTGTATCCGGCATGTCAGGCATCCAGGGATCATCGGTGGGTTTGGGGAGACTGCTACCGACTACATCACACAATGTCCTGGAATATGGCCATGCAGTGTGATGGAGTGGTCACTGAGTGGGTCAGTGCATGGGCCATTGATGGGGCAGTAAGACAGAGTTACAACATTGAGGGGGCAGAAAACAGCCCGGTCACGTGACGTGGTTCATGTAACACTGTAAAGCCTATAGACGCCAATGCATTCCGTAAACTTCCGGTTCAGTCCTTTGTCACAATTCACCAATAGAAGTCTATGTAGAAGAGCCGCCATTGGACTGGCCCCATGAAGTGAACGGAGTTGTCGTAACTCTGTCTTACTACTATAGCTCTGGTCTGATATACCTTGGTCCAGTGTGTTTGGGGAGATGAGACTGTTTATTGGATTACATTAGTGTAAAGCTCCCTCCCTCTCTCCTGTATATTGGTCAGACCAATATATTAAAATTTGCCTAAAGGAGGGGAACATAACCATAAACAAACTCCATACGCCCATATATAGGCAAGACCATGGTCACGTCACTCTGACTCAGACATAACCATAAACATACCCGATATACTGTAAATCATTTTGCTTGTTGTCTATGCATATAATATGATCATGCCATTAGACAGACATCAGAAATCTCCATATATGGGCACAAAAGGAACACAGAGGTACAATGTGTACTCGACACACTATGACTCAAACATATCGGTCGGATCGGCACCCACTACGTAGGTGTGAGGCCGCATAGCGGCCCGAACTCTCGATGATAGAGCTCTAGTGATACAAAACCCATGTAAGCCAGATGTATATCTAGTCGTACAATGCTGAATAGTGGAAAATAGTAGATCTACAAGCTCACAGCGCGTCACATCAGCTTGTAGATCTGCTATTTTCACTATAATTGAAATATGGCTTGAGATGCTCATCCCCGTTTGGTTTCTCTCCACAGGGCCGAGACGCGTCAGACCAGCATATTATAGAGGTGGTGCTGAAGATGCTGCAGGGTGAGCAACAAGACTATCCCAATATTCATCTTTCATGTCAATTAGTCCCATTTGATGAGCTCATTTACCAAAACCACTTTAATCTTCCCAAGCAATCACGTTGGCCCTCGTCAAACGTAATTTCATCTAAATCGCTTTTTTTGGGGCAGGGTTTTCACTATGAAATAATGTGCCCGCTATGTCTTCCTTTCTCAGAGAGGCTAGCGGCAGTAGCAGTGAGCGCTAAGAGGGCAGCGCTGGGAGGAGCGGGCGTCATGGGACCCCCTGGCCCTCCTGGGCCCCCGGGGGCCCCTGGCTCCCAGGGACCGCACGGCCTCAACGGGGCTCGCGGCATCCCCGGCATATTCGGAGGACATGGGCAGATCGGAAACAGCGGACTCAAAGGTAGATGTGTGTGCTTGAAGAAGCTATCGGAACATTTACACGACATTGGCAGCTGTAGTGGAGTGGGTGTAGCGAGGCTGTTTGTGTGAGTGCTGTGATTTTTTTATTTTTTAACAGTTTTTGATATGAGTTGACAGTACTTTGTTAGACCCATTGGTGTGGTTGCTGTGTGCAATGATGTCTTCCCTTTGTATTTAGGGCTTCTTCCTGGAGGCTGAAACCGCTGAAAAGCGGGGACATTCCCTTGAGTGTACAGGGTTTGATGAGGGCCGGGCCTTAATTTTCGAGCCTGTTGAGAACTCTAGCTTTTGCCGGCTTCCGGGTGCGGCTGCACTAAAAACTTTTAGGGCAGGCCCGTCTAGAGTTTGAATGGACTGGTATCAGAATAATAATACCATGATGATCATGTTTTAGGGTGGGAAATTTTTTTTGTTTTTCAGTTGACCGGGGTCTGATACTTATTTCAGTAGTCTACATCTCTCTTTGCCCCCGAATAGTGATGCTAGCCTTCATGTGCACCCACCCATCCGCGTGCTCATCAAAGCCATCAGCTGGGTATACTGCCTTTCATCCTCTCCTCTTGCGAAGTTTGAGAGGACATACATTGTCAAGTTTGAACATTCATGTGCCTTCCCCTCCCCCAGGAAAGAGAGGACTGAAGGGAAATAGAGGAGATCCTGGCAAACCACACCCAGGGGCACCTGGACCTCCAGGAATACCAGGTAAGATCTATGCACTCCCACAAAAAGTCAATGTATGTGGATCTCGGGATTTGCGTAGGAACAGCGTGGTTCCAGTGAAGTTCAGACTTCAGGTCCCTCAGTCATTTATGATGTCAGTCAGTTGAAACTGAGTTTTCAGAAAGTATAAAATGTCAAAGAACAAACACCACTGATCCAGCAGTTTGCCAGATTAGCTCCGAAGACACAGGCAAACACTCACAAATACACACAGACACGCTCGTAGACCAGTGTTGATTTTTCACAGCACATTTCTATTTAGTTTTAGTCAGTCTTTTGAATAAAATTCCATTTGGTTTTCGTCACATTTTAGTCATCTGAAATGGTTTAGTTTTAGTTGACTAAATATAAGATTGACATATTACAGATACAGATTTTGTCAACAAAAACAGATTTTGTCAACAAAAACAGATTTTGGCGGGCCTTGTTGGCATCGTAATGGCTGATTGTACACTTGGTTACATGCTGAAAATAGCGGAAACAGCCATTCTACTGAATTAGTTCTGCTGGATGTTTTCTCCACTAGTCCCTCCCTAAGATTTTAGTCTAGTTTGAATTTGTTGATGAAATTGTCAATAAATGTAGTCATAGTTTTAGTCAACGAAATTAACCCTGTCGTAGACGGGTGGACTCTTGCAGAGTGAAACCGCAAAAAAGGAAATGGCTTAGCTTAACAGAAGCTAAGAAATAAAATATGGCTACAATACTAATGCCACAGGCGGCCTGCCTGTGGCATTAGTATAGGGGGTGGGCGGGGTTCCAGTGGTTGAAAACAAATGTCAAATAAAATAGTACAAAATAGACAGTACACACACATTCATGTAATGGCAGTGCACACATGCACGTGCCCATGCATGCCCACACAGATGTGTGTGTATATACGGTACATTAAGTAGTCTGCATCATTCCAAATAACACATTCCAAACAACACATTAACGATGTGTTCCTTGTCATCTTCTCTGACAATGATTGATCTTAAATTGATATTCAGTAATATGAATATTGCTGTTATTAGCTTTCTCAAGGCCAATTAACTTGCATCCTAATCATCCATAGAGTCAGTGGAAATACTCCCTCCCTCCCTCCCGCACGCACGCACGCACGCACGCACGCACGCACGCACGCACGCACGCACGCACGCACGCACGCACGCACGCACGCACGCACGGAGAGGCCAGGGAGAGAGAGGCTTGTACAGTACAGTACAGTACAGTACAGTACAGTACAGTACAGTACAGTACAGTACAGTACAGTACAGTACAGTACAGTACAGTACAGTACAGTACAGTACAGTACAGTACAGTAGTAACAGCACCACTCAGTTCAGACAGGTCTGATTTTTTACTTACATGAACGTACATGAATGTAGAAGTTCTCTGTTACGAGTAAAAGTTCGGAATTCAAAATGTATTTGAGTAAAAAAAAAAATTGTCATCAAAATGTACATAAGCCCCAAAGTAAAAGAAGACTACTACTAAGGCTATTATGCAGAATGTCCCGTTTCAAGTTGTGGAATTTATGACCTAAGTAAATCTTTTTATGGAAACACTGCATTCAAATAAATGCATTTTCCAACTCCGCAGGTCCTGCCGGTATCGACGGCGTGGCTCGGGACGGCCGGCCCGGCGAGAGAGGACCTCAGGGCTCGGCCGGAGAGGCTGGTCTCCCAGGTAAGGCGGGTCCCACAGGCCTCCCAGGGTTCTGCGAGGCGGCGATGTGTCTGGCCGCGTCAGCCTACACCTCCCCGAGACTACAGGAGGCTGGCAGGATCAAAGGATAGAGGGGAGGAGCTTCCCTTTATCCGACCAACACCTGCGGACAAGAGCGCGCGCAAAAGAGAAATGGAGAGATCAAGGGAGTTATGGACAGAGAGAGAGAGCGAGAGAGAGACCACTCTTTTTGGTTGGACAACATCGAGAGTGAGGGGTGGGGGTCATATTAACGATGACTGACGTTGCCCCCCTGTCCCCTTCCCCGTCCTCGTCCAGAAACAAGCATTCTGATTCTTACCGGTTCTGACGACCGGTGGGACGTACTCTGATATTAAAGTATCTCCATCAGCCGGCAGCCCACAGCCACCTGCATTCACCAAGTCCTGCTATCGGATTGGATCAGGTCAGTGTCAGTCACCTCTAAAACTCCCACCCCTCCCAGAGGATTGAAAGGGGGGGCAGGACATGCCATAATTGCATTCCCTTTTCAATAATAGTATTTATGGGCTGTGAGGAACAGAAAACTAACTTTGAGTCAATTGGAAGGTACCCATTATTTTACCATGGTCACTTCAATAATATGGTTTTATATCTGAAATATTTTGAAATTACAATGTCCCTGCCTATCGTGTGACATCGCACCAGCTGCCTTAAAAGTGTACAAAAAGGAACAATAAATGATTGCAATCCATGTACTGCACCTGTATGTACCTTTATACGATGTTCTGTTGATGAATGGCTTCTTCTGTAAGCTTAAGTGAAATTCCTGTTTTTACCTCATGTGTGTACATTGCACCCCTCTTTCTACCCAAGTCTGATTTTTAGAAACTAACGGCTATAACTTTTTTATCTCTTCCTCTTGTTGCCTGGTAACAGAATATCCCGATGGGCACCCATCTCCCACAATGCAGTGCTGTAAATCTTTTTGTAAATGTGTGTTGATTATTATGTAGAGGAAAAGGAATGGGTTACGATGTGCACCGACAAAGATCCTGTGTTAATGAATTCAATCAGTGATATAAAAACAATCCTACAGAAGTAACTGCTTCCAAAACCAATCAGCCACAGTAAGAATGTGTGTCCTATGCCACTGTCAACTTTCCACAGGGTTTCAACTCTTTTCTAAGATAATGACTGATTATATTCATTAACAGACGCTATTTATTGTTCTTTATATGATTCAAATGTAAAGAAAGTGTTTATTATTTTTTCTTTTTTTCTTCTTTTTTTTTGTTCGTTTGTTTTTTCCTGGTCAACCCAAATCAATAAAGAGGAACCTTTTGTAAAATCCAATGTTCTTCTGTATCATATGGGGAATGACAAAAAGAAAAATCTTAAACTAAGCTCAGCTCCTTTGGCTCGCTTTTTCATTTAATCTGTCGAAAGTTTTTGGCCATATCCGTCCTATTATCTTTTGGTGCCTGCAATAAAATCTCTTACTCCCAAAGCTGCAGAGGCTCAGCTTTTGTCAGACTTTCTTTCTCTGCCAGGGCCAAAAGTTCTAACTGTACGTGAGAATAAATTGAAAAGTTTGATTCCTGAGATTTTCCCCAAAAAAAAACATTAACTTAATTTAACTTCTTTGTAAAATAAAATGGTACGGGATATCTTGGTTGACATGAAAGACATGAAGAGTCTTACGTGATAGTGTGTAGCTCACTGTTTTAAGACAAGATATGTAGGTTGTGTGTTCAAATCCCACTAGGCCTGTTCTGCTCTTTATTCAGAAGCATGTTTTGAAGACTAACATCCAGAAACTACACTTTAAAGCACTGCAACGTGCAAGCAGGTCCTTCGTGAATAGGCTTAGGCTTGATACCACTCTAAACAGGGCCAATGCAGGTTCAAGTCCAGCCAAGGCAGTGATACTCACTAGCATACCAGAGCTAATCGATGTAGCAGTAAAAGACAAGTATACTTATATACTGTTTCGTGTTCTATATCTATAAATGCACCATGTCTCTGTACGTCATGTCTGTCTACAGGTACGTACGTGTGTACGGCTGTAATCCACGTAACTAGTGAACCGTTCGCCCCACCGACACACGCATTCCACACCCCCACCAGGGAGACCCACGGTTGTCCAGAACCGTCTCAAAAGGCCTCTGCCCGGGCTCTGGACAGGGCCCCTGCCCAGGGTCCATATATGGAGCTGGCCTGTTCTGACATCACAATCACAACACTCCATATTTGGGCATGCCTGACACAGAACTCCATATATAGAAATAAAGGGACACAGAGAGACGCATACATAAATCTCCATATATGGGCATAAAAGGGACACAGACAGACGGGTGGAACGGGTACTCTGACACGGGTACAACGGGTATTGCACAGCTGGGTGGGGCATGGATCTCCAACTTCCACCGTTACCGACTCTGTGCTCTACAGCCGGGCACCGGTCTGGTTGATTAAATGCCAAATTGAAAATGTTCAATGTTAACGTAAATGTGAGTCGGTGGAATTTTAGATGTGTTGTGTTTTTGGTTGTATTGTGATTGTTGTGCTTTTGTTGTGTCATACTTTTGCATGTTTGTTTGAAATTGTTTTCTTTAATTTGCTGTGCGTTTGATAGTTAGTGTGTGATTTTGTATTTAACTTTTGTTACATGATATTTTTGTAGGCCTATAACTTTATTTTTCCACTGACTGGTCGCCTTCACACCAGAAAGCTTTACTGCGATTAAAACGAATCCTGCTGCACATTGTCGGAAAGTGCGCTTCGTTTGGCATGTGTGAAGGCTCATTCGAATCCTAATGCGCATCAAAGAACCGCATTCTACTCCGCCAAAAAACGGGAGTTTCGCTTCGCTTCCAATCACACTTGATTTCGATTCGGGTCAGGTGGGAATGCAATCGCATCAAATAAAGGAAATTAAGCAAACAATGTGGCGGATGAATGAGGAGTAAAGTTGGAGACGGAGAACTGATATTTTACGCATCGCTAAGATGTCCCCTTAACGTGAATAGACGTGATCGAATGAGGAGACCATCGAAATATGGTCAGATGAGCACATCAATCAATTGCTTAAGGAAACACATAAAACACTGCAGTGTACAGAGTATTCTGTTTGTCTGTCTGTGCGTAAACATGGAGGGCTGTCATCCAAGTGCTGGAGACTTTCTTCATCTTGTTTAAATATAAATACTGCAAAATTACAAGCCTACCTTTCTAATAATAATTAGATCTAACTATTTTTAGCAGCACTATGTTTGTGTGACACTTACAATTAAGTGTATGTGCACAATTGTTGTTTTGTTTTTATGTTATGTACTTATGGTTTGTGTGTTGACCACGTAAGCTTCCGTTCCTCCGACAGGTTGCAGCCTGCTTTGAAGAACGCAACATAAATCTCCTGTCTATATTTTCCCTGTACACCACAGGACATATCTTCTGCCATCAGGCAACTCAATCGTGAGGCCTGTAACATGGTTTGCGTGGTGACCACGGAGGCTTCCGTTCCTCAGACAGATTGCAGCCTGCTTTGAAGAACGCAACATAAATCTCCTGTCTATATTTTCCCTGTACAACAAAGGACATATCTTCTGCCATCAGGCAACTCAATCATGAGGCCTGTAACACTTCTCTTCCCAGAGAAGAGCAGTCAGGGGCTTGACACATTGCCAGGACCAGGATTCAAACCCTGGACCTTCGGCTTGCAAGGTAGCCTCCCTATACCCATTCAGGTGCCTCTTCTTATCCACACAATTATTCTCAAACATCTTCCTGTCAAGGAGACTCACTCAAATGAATAATAGGTATTTGGCCACACATACTGTTGTATTGTCCTTTTACCACATTGGGGGATATTTAATAGATAATGACAGAAAAGCCAGTGGTTCATAAACATTCAAATATCTAGATAAATAACAACACAACAAACGATAGACAAATCTCCTGTTATTTTGTTTTGTTGTATCAATGTTGTTACTCAAATGCAAAGGAAGTTGTTGTGGCAGGTAACAAGTATCACAGTGGGTTAGGACACATGGCTACATGATCAGGAGGTTGTGGGTTCAGACCCCACTCAAGTCTTTACTTTCAAGGCCGATTTCCAGAAGAACAAAACTCCAATAAAAGCAGTGCGAATTGTCTAGAACCGGTGGGGCAGTGGGCTAATCATACGGGACACCACAGGATAACTCGACGTTTCAAATCTGGTGTCAGGTACTAAAAAATAACCCATGGACGAGTGAGCAGTGGGTGCAGGGAGGGTGCAGGGAGGGGTGTGTCTGCCCTGTGGTTTCCAGACAATAAAGTGTCCTAAAAATGGTGGAAACGCTACCATGGAGTCCATTCCATTTTCGGCTTTTTTTTCTTTCTTTTTCTTTTGCCATTTTTTGCCTCAAAATCGGTGGAAAAACAGTCCATGCTTTTTCGTGATTTTCGTTTTTTTTCGAAGCCTCGAAATCGGTGGAAAAACGACCAGGGACTATAGCCCATGCTTTTTACGTGATTTGAAGCTTTTTTTTCAAAGCCTCAACATCGGTGGAAAAACAACCAGGTCCATGCTTTTTTTCGTGTTTTGAGGCTTGGGGAAGCACTGAGGGGGCACTGGGGAGGCACTGGGGGGACACTGGGGAGGCACTGGTGGGACACGTGGGGGACACTGAGGGGGCACTGGGGAGGCACATCCCTAGTGCACATCCCCTAGTCCTCCAAAATCATGAAAAACAACAGAACGTTGTCGTCACGCTTTTTCGTCATGCTTTTTAAAGACGAAAATCACTCGAGACAATGGACTATAGCCAAGGGGCCAGTGAGGCGCTCCAACGTTGAAGCACTGGGCCCTAGTGGTAAGAGGAAGGACTGCAGGCGGACCCGTGCTTTAACACGTAGGACCATCACTCCCTACGTCACCCATACGTCACCCCGGACCTCAAATTTGAGGTCCGGAGGAGGTACTTCCGGCAGTCTTCCGGGTGCTTCAAAACGCCACTGAGCAACTTCATCGAAATGAATAGCTTGGGGGCGGGGCTAGTGCTCCAGTTCGGTCTCTATCCTTTATATACTCTATGACTATATAGCCCATGGTCTCGGACGGCATATGTTTGGCATAGCATGCCGTTTTTCCTCCTGCATGGTCTCGAGTGATTTTCGTCGTTTTTTCAAATCCTCAAAAATTAGGAAAAACGGCGTGCTATGTATGCCGTCTGAAATGGGGAGGATTAAAAAAAAAAGACGAAAATCACTTCGAGTCCATTGTCTCGGAGTGTTTTTCATCATTTTTGAGGATTTGAAAAAAAGACGAAATTCACTCCGAGACCATGGGCTATAGTCCATTGTCTCGGAGTGATTTTCGTCTTTTTTTCAAATCCTCAAAAATGATGAAAAACGGCATGCTATAGTATGCCGTCCGAGGCCATGGGCTATAGCCCATGGTCTCGGAGTGTTTTTCATCATTTTTGAGGATTTGAAAAAAAGACGAAAATCACTCCGAGACCATGGGCTATAGTCCATTGTCTCTGAGTGATTTTCATCTTTTTTTCAAATCCTCAAAAATGATGAAAAACGGCATGCTATAGTATGCCGTCCGAGGCCATGGGCTATAGCCCATGGTCTCGGAGTGTTTTTCATCATTTTTGAGGATTTGAAAAAAAGACGAAAATCACTCCGAGACCATGGGCTATAGTCCATTGTCTCGGAGTGATTTTCGTCTTTTTTTCAAATCCTCAAAAATGATGAAAAACAGCATGCTATAGTATGCCGTCCGAGGCCATGGGCTATAGCCCATGGTCTCAGAGTGTTTTTCATCATTTTTGAGGATTTGAAAAAAAGACGAAAATAACTTCGAGACCATGGGCTATAGTCCATTGTCTCGGAGTGATTTTCGTCTTTTTTCAAATCCTCAAAAATGATGAAAAACGACATGCTATAGTATGCCGTCCGAGGCCATGGGCTATAGCCCATGGTCTCGGAGTGATTTTCGTCTTTTTTTCAAATCCTCAAAAATGGCATGCTATAGTATGCCGTCTGAGGCCATGGGCTGAATTTGAACCCACGACCTGTGGTTCACATAGACAGCAGTTTATCACAGAGGCCACCATGCTCTCTGAGAATCTCCTCAGCTTTCCATCTCTTTCCAGTTCTCTTCTGGATGTTATTCTCCAAAACATGCTGCAAAGTGAAATTAGCAGGAACTCAGCCGGATTTGAACTCACAACCTCTGGCTCACATGGACATCATCTTAACAAGGGTGCCACTGAGCTCTCAGTGATTTTAAGTTGTAAGTTGTTCTTCTTGGTGTGACTTTTCAAATGGGGCCTTGGGATCATGTACAGAGCATTTGAATGGTGCTGTGCATCAAAGGTGTCTTTAGTGCTTTTAAGTGTTATCGTGGATGTTAATCAGATAATACAGAGGAGAAACCATGACAGGACACAGACAGCCTCCCCATTGGTGGATGTGATCCTGGCAGCCAGCCCAGGTGTGTTCTGGTCCTGTTGATTGAGCTGAGAAAAACTATATATATGGGCTATAGTCCATTGTCTCGGAGTGATTTTCATCTTTTTTTCAAATCCTCAAAAATGATGAAAAACGGCATGCTATAGTATGCCGTCCGAGGCCATGGGCTATAGCCCATGGTCTCGGAGTGTTTTTCATCATTTTTGAGGATTTGAAAAAAAGACGAAATTCACTCCGAGACCATGGGCTATAGTCCATTGTCTCGGAGTGATTTTCGTCTTTTTTTCAAATCCTCAAAAATGATGAAAAACGGCATGCTATAGTATGCCGTCCGAGGCCATGGGCTATAGCCCATGGTCTCGGAGTGTTTTTCATCATTTTTGAGGATTTGAAAAAAAGACGAAAATCACTCCGAGACCATGGGCTATAGTCCATTGTCTCGGAGTGATTTTCGTCTTTTTTTCAAATCCTCAAAAATGATGAAAAACAGCATGCTATAGTATGCCGTCCGAGGCCATGGGCTATAGCCCATGGTCTCAGAGTGTTTTTCATCATTTTTGAGGATTTGAAAAAAAGACGAAAATAACTTCGAGACCATGGGCTATAGTCCATTGTCTCGGAGTGATTTTCATCTTTTTTCAAATCCTCAAAAATGATGAAAAACGACATGCTATAGTATGCCGTCCGAGGCCATGGGCTATAGCCCATGGTCTCGGAGTGATTTTCGTCTTTTTTTCAAATCCTCAAAAATGGCATGCTATAGTATGCCGTCTGAGGCCATGGGCTGAACTTGAACCCACGACCTGTGGTTCACATAGACAGCAGCTTATCACAGAGGCCACCATGCTCTCTGAGAATCTCCTCAGCTTTCCATCTCTTTCCAGTTCTCTTCTGGATGTTATTCTCCAAAACATGCTGCAAAGTGAAATTAGCAGGAACTCAGCCGGATTTGAACTCACAAACTCTGGCTCACATGGACATCATCTTAACAAGGGTGCCACTGAGCTCTCAGTGATTTTTAAGTTGTAAGTTGTTCTTCTTGCTGTTACTTTTCAAATGGGGCCTTGGGATCATGTACAGAGCATTTGAATGGTGCTGTGCATCAAAGGTGTCTTTAGTGCTTTTAAGTGTTATCGTGGATGTTAATCAGATAATACAGAGGAGAAACCATGACAGGACACAGACAGCCTCCCCATTGGTGGATGTGATCCTGGCAGCCAGCCCAGGTGTGTTCTGGTCCTGTTGATTGAGCTGAGAAAAACTATATATATGGGCTATAGTCCATTGTCTCGGAGTGATTTTCATCATTTTTTCAAATCCTCAAAAATGATGAAAAACGGTATGCTATAGTATGCCGTCCGAGGCCATGGGCTATAGCCCATGGTCTCGGAGTGTTTTTCATCATTTTTGAGGATTTGAAAAAAAAAAGAAAATCACTCCGAGACCATGGGCTATAGTCCATTGTCTCGGAGTGATTTTCGTCTTTTTTCAAATCCTCAAAAATGATGAAAAACGACATGCTATAGTATGCCGTCCGAGGCCATGGGCTATAGCCCATGGTCTCGGAGTGTTTTTCATCATTTTTGAGGATTTGAAAAAAAGACGAAAATCACTCCGAGACCATGGGCTATAGTCCATTGTCTCTGAGTGATTTTCATCTTTTTTTCAAATCCTCAAAAATGATGAAAAACGGCATGCTATAGTATGCCGTCCGAGGCCATGGGCTATAGCCCATGGTCTCGGAGTGTTTTTCATCATTTTTGAGGATTTGAAAAAAAGACGAAAATCACTCCGAGACCATGGGCTATAGTCCATTGTCTCGGAGTGATTTTCGTCTTTTTTTCAAATCCTCAAAAATGATGAAAAACAGCATGCTATAGTATGCCGTCCGAGGCCATGGGCTATAGCCCATGGTCTCAGAGTGTTTTTCATCATTTTTGAGGATTTGAAAAAAAGACGAAAATAACTTCGAGACCATGGGCTATAGTCCATTGTCTCGGAGTGATTTTCGTCTTTTTTCAAATCCTCAAAAATGATGAAAAACGACATGCTATAGTATGCCGTCCGAGGCCATGGGCTATAGCCCATGGTCTCGGAGTGATTTTCGTCTTTTTTTCAAATCCTCAAAAATGGCATGCTATAGTATGCCGTCTGAGGCCATGGGCTGAATTTGAACCCACGACCTGTGGTTCACATAGACAGCAGTTTATCACAGAGGCCACCATGCTCTCTGAGAATCTCCTCAGCTTTCCATCTCTTTCCAGTTCTCTTCTGGATGTTATTCTCCAAAACATGCTGCAAAGTGAAATTAGCAGGAACTCAGCCGGATTTGAACTCACAACCTCTGGCTCACATGGACATCATCTTAACAAGGGTGCCACTGAGCTCTCAGTGATTTTAAGTTGTAAGTTGTTCTTCTTGGTGTTACTTTTCAAATGGGGCCTTGGGATCATGTACAGAGCATTTGAATGGTGCTGTGCATCAAAGGTGTCTTTAGTGCTTTTAAGTGTTATCGTGGATGTTAATCAGATAATACAGAGGAGAAACCATGACAGGACACAGACAGCCTCCCCATTGGTGGATGTGATCCTGGCAGCCAGCCCAGGTGTGTTCTGGTCCTGTTGATTGAGCTGAGAAAAACTATATATATGGGCTATAGTCCATTGTCTCGGAGTGATTTTCATCTTTTTTTCAAATCCTCAAAAATGATGAAAAACGGCATGCTATAGTATGCCGTCCGAGGCCATGGGCTATAGCCCATGGTCTCGGAGTGTTTTTCATCATTTTTGAGGATTTGAAAAAAAGACGAAATTCACTCCGAGACCATGGGCTATAGTCCATTGTCTCGGAGTGATTTTCGTCTTTTTTTCAAATCCTCAAAAATGATGAAAAACGGCATGCTATAGTATGCCGTCCGAGGCCATGGGCTATAGCCCATGGTCTCGGAGTGTTTTTCATCATTTTTGAGGATTTGAAAAAAAGACGAAAATCACTCCGAGACCATGGGCTATAGTCCATTGTCTCGGAGTGATTTTCGTCTTTTTTTCAAATCCTCAAAAATGATGAAAAACAGCATGCTATAGTATGCCGTCCGAGGCCATGGGCTATAGCCCATGGTCTCAGAGTGTTTTTCATCATTTTTGAGGATTTGAAAAAAAGACGAAAATAACTTCGAGACCATGGGCTATAGTCCATTGTCTCGGAGTGATTTTCGTCTTTTTTCAAATCCTCAAAAATGATGAAAAACGACATGCTATAGTATGCCGTCCGAGGCCATGGGCTATAGCCCATGGTCTCGGAGTGATTTTCGTCTTTTTTTCAAATCCTCAAAAATGGCATGCTATAGTATGCCGTCTGAGGCCATGGGCTGAATTTGAACCCACGACCTGTGGTTCACATAGACAGCAGTTTATCACAGAGGCCACCATGCTCTCTGAGAATCTCCTCAGCTTTCCATCTCTTTCCAGTTCTCTTCTGGATGTTATTCTCCAAAACATGCTGCAAAGTGAAATTAGCAGGAACTCAGCCGGATTTGAACTCACTGTACGGATATAACTAAACTTTGCTGTTTCATAGCTTTGCTTAATTACTGATTCAGACCCTCCGCAAAGGGGTTATAACAAACAGGTCTGGTAACTGTGATTTAACACACACCAAGGTAACATTTATATTACTCAAACACACATAGCCTCGACGTTGCAATAATGCCCGTAAACAATCACTTGATTTTGGCCATTTTATTACTATTATCTCATAACACACTCACACACGTACAAACATACTTCTACTACACTTGTGTACAGTATAAAGCCTTATTTGCCTTGTCTGGCCCGTGTTAGATAGTACAATAGCATTGATGATCATTACAACAAAGGAACCTGAGACTGTGGCGTTTAGGTAATAACTGCAAACACAAAGAGAAACACAAGATACATACTATTAATTCACAGATATAGCGACGGCATAGATGCATCATTTATGACTGAATTTAGAGCATTTAACGAACATATAACACATTAAAAGGACTTACTTAAACGCGTCATCCCGTTTGCTACATTGTTTCTGTAAGAATGAACGAACACATCGTGCCCTGGTATAGCTCGCCCCTCTTCCTCTGTCACCCGACACTTCCTGCCCCTCACATACCATTGTAGTAAGACCTCGCATTCCTGGTATATAGTAGTATCACATTGGTAACACATTGGTAACACATTTACCCCCCAATTAGCTGTATTAATATCTACATCCCTGAGATATACTGTAATTGGTTGATAAGAGGATCTCTGTTCTTATATAACACAGAGTATTTACTGTATAGGCAGTGAACTTCATAATAGCACCAACATTCTATACATAAATGACACAACATGAAGTTACAAATATAAGCTGGGCCGGCACTTAATATTATAATGATCCCACTCACGGAATAAACTCGACACCTCCCACTTTTAGGCTACGGTTTGAAATAAACCCAGTAGGCTAAATAGATTCCCCACAATCATTTGCAAACAAAAACATTCAAACAAAAATTAAAAATAAGTATATCAATCATGCTTCTAATCGATGAACGCCTCCGGATGGCACTCACCAGTTGAACTTATGAAATAATAAACCTAGTTTACTTTCATGCACTGAATTAATTTTGATCTCAATCTGACTGTAGGAGGTAGGCACCACCGCTTTGCTCCTTACTGAGTGACAAGTATGCCCCATCACCCAGCTGCCTCAAGTAAACACCCACTGACTAGTCTTACTCGCGCAGCATGCATATGGAAGAGTTCGTTAGGGTATTTCTCAAGAGGACTTTCTAGTCTAATTCACTGATCTTCAACCGGGATTAGGACAACCAGCCGCCGCACATCACGATGGAGGATGACGGATGGCCATGCCACCACGTCTTTCACCACCTGCGACCAACTGATGGGCAGACTTGGACATGTCCGCACCTTTACGTCCCTGACGACACCCTGGTTATCTGGATTCACCTCCACGACACGACCCATCCGGAATCGACCTCGTAGAGCATTCTGGTCCGCGACCCACACCAGGTCGCCGACGGCCACATTCCGTGCTGGAACGTGCCATTTCTCTCGGATGAAGAGATGACGGCCCGCCAACTGGCTCCACCGCTTCCAGAACTTGTCCACCTCGCGCTGGACCGCCCGAAGACGACTGTACGGGTAGCTAGGGAAGTCAAAGCCCAGGATGTCTCCCCTGGGCCCTGCCCGCCCCAACAGCAGAGAGTTGGGAGTGATGATGTCCACGGAATCCTCGTCGACTTGAGTTCTGGCTCCGATGGGTCTTTCGTTGGCCAGGTTAGCAGCAAGGTAGAGTAGAGTCTGGAACTCCAACGCCGACAGATCATCGGTGTCGCCGACGCTGCTCAACGCCCTTTTCAGAACATGGACGGCAGCTTCGGCCGCCCCGTTCCGGTGCGGTGAGTCCGCTGGGCTAAACTCCCATGCCCAGTCGGTCCCTGCAACTGCTGCTCTTTGCTGGATCTGCTCCTTGTCAATGTCCCCTAGGAACTTGTATAGATCCTCCAATGCTGGTCTCGCGCCAACAAAGTTCGTACCCTGATCAGACCACAACTTTTTTGGATGGCCTCTCAGAGCAGTGAATCGCTGGTAGGTCTGCAGAAAGCCTTCTGTAGACAAGTCCTCAACTAGGTCTGCATGGACAGCCCGTGAGGCTATGCAACTGAAGACCACGCCCCAGACTTTTCTCTTAATGCGTCGCTTCACAGTGCCCCTGACAGTGTAAGGACCGAACAAATCCAGCGTTGTGTACTCGAACGGAGCTGCTGGACTTGTGCGCCCTGTAGGAAGATTAGCCATCACTTGACTGGATAGCTTAGCCCCCCGTTTGCGACAAAACAGGCAAGAGTCGATCACCTTACGTGCGACCCTTGGCCCCTGAACCACCCAGGCTTTCTTCCTGACTCGCAGGAGTGTCCCAGCCACGCCCTCGTGGTTTGCACGATGGGCCTCCTCACACAGTAGTGTGCTGAGTCGTGCCTCGTAAGGAATGATGGGCACGCCCTGGCTTTCTTGGTCAACGGTCTGAACCCGGCCTCGGCATAGCAAGAGACCTGTCTTTTCGTTCTTACTAACTACAAGACGGTTTAGTGTCGTTGTCGGGAAAGAAATTCCCCCTTGGGCGGCAAGGCACAGCTCCTTAAATGCTGTGTCCCGCTCTCCGACAGAGAGCACCGCCCCCCACTGTACACGACTGCCGGACTTGAATAAGCCTCCGTGGCCGTGCAACACTCTGCGGACGTAGCCAACTGCCCCGCAGAGTTTTGACAGTGTGCTGCATCTAGCCAAGTCCATTTGGTTCACAAGGCCTGACCCCCACAGCTGTTCAGTTTCGTCATTAGATGCTGCCACAGAACCCCCATCACTGACTGGTGAAGGACCCCTGCTGACCGCTGGAGACCCCCCATTGTCTGGTGAAGATCTACCACTGACTGGTGAGGACCCGCCACTGTCTGGCAGTGGCGCGGACCCCTGGTTCTTAGTTTGGGATCTAGTAACAGCAGCAGAGAATGCTTTCATTTTGAACACTTTTCTCTGCAATGTACTCACGATTTCCCGCGATGAAGAAGCCACCTCAGCAGCAGACTTCATAGGCCATTGGTCGACTGGTCTGGCTAGGAACTCTGGTCCCTTTTGCCACAGGGAATCACTGTCTAATTGCTCAGGAGAACCCCCCCTCGTGACTAGATCAGCTACATTTTCCACCCCGGGAACCCACCACCAGTCAGTCACAGGCCCCGCCTTCTGGATTTCCCCAACCCTATTGGCGAAGAACGTTTGGAACCCATAACTGTCCCTTTGAATGGCACCCAGCACTGTCTGGCTGTCGACAAAGTGATACCACTTCTCGATTGTCAGCCTGCTATGCTTCAGCACGTACCCTTTCAGTCGTGCGGCAAAGACAGCACCGCAGATTTCAGCTTTCACTGCATCACCCTTTTGGTCTAGAGGAGCAACTTGGCTTTTGACTCCACCAGACGAGTCTCCACCCCGCTAGCAGTTTCCCACCGCAGGTAGAGCACCGCTCCGTAGGACTCTGAGCTCCCGTCGGAGAAGGTGATGCCCCAGGGTTTCCCCACCCATCCGGGCGGAGTGATACACCTGGGGAACGTGATCGCACTCAGCTTTGCGTATTCCTCAAAAAGTTCAACCGCTCTCACGCGGAGATCGCTAGACAACGGTTGATCCCAAGTGTCTTTGGTCAATGACCCCGCCTCTTGGAACGCCCTCCTGACTAGAATAACGCCCTTCTGTTTCAGAGGCGTCACAAGGCCAATGGGATCATACAGCCCCGCTACTTGACTCAGCAACATACGCCGAGTCAGAGGATCTGGCGTCTTCTCCGCCACCTCCTTCAGAGCAAGGTTTTCCTCGCTCCGCACTTTCTTTTTTCTGGCGGAAAAGTTTATGGCAACCATGATGAAGAGGCTGTCCTCCTTCACATGGTAACCAACCCCCAGAGCCTTATTGTCCTCCTCTCTCATCTGGTTCGGAAACAACATAGTCTCTGGTTTCATTTCTCCATCTCCTTCCCTCCCACTTTGGCCTGACCGTACCCAGGGCTTTAGGTGAAACCCCCCGGTAGCCAGAATGGTTTTAACCCCCGCCAGTACCTCCTCCAGCCTCTGGGGGCAGTTGTGAGATAGAAAAATGTCATCTACGTAAGCGTTCTCCACGATTACGTCCCTCTCGTCAACCATGTGGGTGAACTGAGGTAGATACGCTGTCTCGCGCATCGCTATTTGAGCTATGCTACCCGCTGGACGGTCTCCCATATTGACCCGTACAACTGCATAGTCTTCAATCTTGCCGTCAACTGAGTCCCTCCATAGGAACCGGTGCAAATGTACCTCCCGCTCTTCTAGCCAAACGGAGTGGTACATTTTGCTTACGTCGCCAATGGCGGCGTATTCCCCCTCTCTGAAACGCAGCAACACTGCTCGGATCGGGTTCAAAACATCGGGCCCCTTTAGCAGGATACTGTTCAAACTCACGCCCCGGAATTCTTGACTACTGTCCCAGACTATCCTAACTGGCGTGGAAACTGAGTGTGGGTTTGGTGCCATAAGATGGTTGATCCACCAAACAGCCCCGCCCCACATGTCCATGGCAGCTTTAGACAGCTTGACAGCAGCACCTCTTTTGAGCATCTCATGCACCTGGCTAGCATAGGCCTGGTACCACACGGGATCTCGCCTGAGACGTTTCTCAGACTTTAAGAACGTGGCCTCAACCGCCGCCCTATTATTTGGTAAAGTAGACGGGTCCTCTTTCCAAGGATAGCTCGCGTCCCAATGCGACTCATCGCTGTGAGAGTCGCTTGTCTTAAAAGTCAGGCCCCTCTTGACAATCTCCATTTCTCTCTCGTCAGCGAGAGACATCTCTTTGCCACCAGGGGCGCATTTTCCACAACGACAACCCCCACACAGGGGATCGCATGCCGCCCCAATACTGTCCCAACGCCACCAAGACAGTGCCGCGCTGGTGTCAGTATGGCACGTAGCAGCCTTAATTTCAACGGCTCCACCTCTCATTGAAAGAGCAAAATGGGTTGACGCCCACTGTCCTGTGACCATTTCACTGGCGTCGAATAGAGACGGATGACATCCGCTAACCGTCTTACCCAAAATCCCCGACCAAAGTACCAAATCTCCACATCTAGCCAACCGCTGTGGGGCTAAACGACCCTCACGCGCACTGATAAGTATTTCCACCTCCAGTGGACGTCGCAACTCCTCCGGATCGGTGCCCGGGAAAAGATCTGCAATGCGCCTAGGATTAACTGGACAATTGATCTTTGCAATCTCATTCAGACCATAACAAGTCATGTCATGGTCCAGTGGAGAAGAGCCCTTCTCCCCCATTGTCTTCAACTTAATGGAGTATTTTTTCGTCTTGAATGTCTTTTTCATCCCCCCAACGCCCTGCACGCTCAGAGTGACAGGTCTTCCTTTCAGCCCGAGCCTGTCTGCAGCTTTGTGGGTGATATAATTCGTATCAGAGGCGAGGTCAATCAAAGCCCCCACCCAATCACCACTTTTCGTGGTTACTTCCAGCGTCATCATCAGAGCAGGCATCTCTCCGCCCTCAGTGCAGCCTGTCGTGGCTGTATTGTTCGTGTAAGCTTTGCGCACTATAGCTAGTTGCTTTGGCGTCAACTCGGCCTCAGCAAGCTTAAGTTCAATTTCATGTGTAGGCCCACGTGAGTCCCTCCCCACGCTACTAGCCCCCCCTCTCGCGCTGTCACTATTATTATTACTAGTGCTACTATCCCCATTACGTGGACGCGCCTTGGGGCACAACTTGAAATTATGAGGAGGCGACGAGCCGTCCCTTTTGCACTCACTTAACCTACACAGGAAATTGTCATTGCGCACTCTGCATTGGCCGTCATGTAGATATAAACACTTAAAGCATGCTTTATGTTTCTTCGCATACGCACGCCGGCCTTCAACGTTAGCTTTCATGAACATTTTACAACGGAACAATGCCCCTGAGTGATCGCTCTCTCCGCAGATTACGCACGAACCCCGCGCCTCCTCGCCGCTAAACGTAGCCCTTGTCGACGCACGCTTCTCGCGCGCCCCGTTCCCCGGCTTATCATTCTGTCGGTCATTATTACGGCTACGTGGGCTCGGATCACTTCGTTTGGTCCCTATGCCTTTTGCATTTAATTGTTCTTGTTCAACGAGCACCTTTGTATGCTCGCGTAAGAAGGCAATGAAATGCGGGAACCTGTTTTGGCTATCAATATTATTATTTGGATTACAACGCATCACAAGCCACCGTTCTTGCATTTCTGGCGGCAATTTAGCCTCCAAATTGTGAATGACGAGCTGATTTTGAATGACGTCGCCAGCATTAAGATCCGCTAGATCTAGAACCGATTGCTCTATTAATCTAACAAGATTTAATGTCTCCTTTGGCTGGCCACTGCTTACAGCGGGCACACTTTCCAACTTCATTATAATCTCCTTGACAATCTGTCCTACGTTTCCGTAGTGGAGTTCTAATTTCTGGTAGACCTCATCTGAAGTCTGGCAATAATCAAGCCTTAATTCATCATTTATCCTTTTATCAATGGAATCAATCAGTAGCTGGTAACGCATGTCATCACCCCATCCAGGATTGTCAAAGAGTGCATAAATCCTATGCCACTGTTTCTTCCATCTGAAGTATGACATGCGTTCCCCACTGAATTGGGGTAATTTCATAGGCTGAGCAGCCAGCTTGCTACCGGCTGACTTCTTTCCTCCATTGTCAACGGCGAGAGGTACACTTTCTTGTTTAATTTCCTCTTTAATTTCTATTATTATTTCGCCTTTGTGCTTTAAATCCTGGAGGTTGGCACTCTTACGTGCTTTCAAAGCATATATCTCAGCTAATACCTTGGCCAAATTCTCGTCAGAAATGCAACCTTCCCAAGAGTTTAGTAACGTCTGCATGTCTGTTAATGATCGCTCAATTACACTCTCTAGCCCGTAAATAAGACTTAGGTTAATATCCTGTTCTTCGTAACGGTCAGGACGCGCTCTGTCTGCTGCCTCTGCCGCCCACTTGAGGGCGCGCTGCACAGACTCATCTATGAACCGCTTCCATAAGTTTTCCTGCAAATCTGTCCGAGCCAAAAGATAGGACATCTTTGCGGCATCGAGTCTCGTACTAACAACTTTTATGTCCATAGCGTTTTCATCAGCCTCTACCATTGCACTTGTATAATCCGTGCTACAAGTTAGAAGCTCATCAAAACCTATATCCATGTCTTTCAGTAAAGCCTTAAGTTCACTTTCGGACTTATGGGCAGCCGTACTTTTGGCTTTGGTCGTTAACCTTGTTAACGCGCCTTGGCTCGACGCGCGCGCTTTCTTTAACGCAGCTAAGGCTGCCATGGTTACACGAAATGGCTACGCTCTCGCCCCCCCCACCAACCTTGTCTCTCTTTTTAGATGGCCGGTTCGGCGTTCCTCTCTGGCGGCCAGTCGTGCTGTGAAACATATACAATGCGGTAGCCCCAACCCCTATGCTATTAGCGTTAGCATTGGCTAGGCTAGCCCCAACAACATCCAACTGGAGTTAACCTCCCTTAGCTTAGCATTAGCGTCAGTCAGCCCTCCTTTAGCTTAGCATTAGCGTCAGTCAGCCAGTTAGCCACCGTTAGCCTAATGCTAGTTGGTTGCTAGGCACAATGCAATGTCAATGGGAAGGTGGCTAGCTCCTTGCTTGTTTACAATTTAGCTTGGTCTGGTATACCCCCCAAAGTCAATGCACAGTTCCTTTCTGCAACACACAATTCCAGCGATATTCCCCCCAATGCACAAGCACTCATGTGGGCACTGAAACTCTTTATTTAGGTCGGCAAAACCGGATGCTTCCTAGCACCCAGGGCACAACCTCCTTAGCAGCAGGATCACGCTACTAGCATCCTTTCCCGAGTTAACTCAGGTCACCTCAATACGGCACGGATGATTCCCGCAGATATCAGCTACCTCCGGCAGCCTACGGGTTTCGGTCGCTGGTCCTTGGACACGGCGATCGATGACGGGTCAGCGATGCTCCGCAAACGCTGGATGGCCGTCCCTTCGTTGTCTTGCTTCTCAGCTAGCGTCACGCTAACAGCAGACAACCACCATTGCTCACGTAGTAGCTAAGCTAACAGCTAAGCTAACACGGGCCAATGGCTTTCATTAGCATTTGCGGATCACACAGAATGCCCGTATTTCTTTAGCTACGGTGAATTAAGTACCGTTGCTTCAGTAATACGTCGGCGGATTACACCGAAATGAATTATTACTCCGGTGGGTTACACCGAAATTAATTATTGCTCTGGTGAATTACACCGCAATTAATTATTACTGGTGAGTTACACCGCAATTAATTATTACTGTACGGATATAACTAAACTTTGCTGTTTCATAGCTTTGCTTAATTACTGATTCAGACCCTCCGCAAAGGGGTTATAACAAACAGGTCTGGTAACTGTGATTTAACACACACCAAGGTAACATTTATATTACTCAAACACACATAGCCTCGACGTTGCAATAATGCCCGTAAACAATCACTTGATTTTGGCCATTTTATTACTATTATCTCATAACACACTCACACACGTACAAACATACTTCTACTACACTTGTGTACAGTATAAAGCCTTATTTGCCTTGTCTGGCCCGTGTTAGATAGTACAATAGCATTGATGATCATTACAACAAAGGAACCTGAGACTGTGGCGTTTAGGTAATAACTGCAAACACAAAGAGAAACACAAGATACATACTATTAATTCACAGATATAGCGACGGCATAGATGCATCATTTATGACTGAATTTAGAGCATTTAACGAACATATAACACATTAAAAGGACTTACTTAAACGCGTCATCCCGTTTGCTACATTGTTTCTGTAAGAATGAACGAACACATCGTGCCCTGGTATAGCTCGCCCCTCTTCCTCTGTCACCCGACACTTCCTGCCCCTCACATACCATTGTAGTAAGACCTCGCATTCCTGGTATATAGTAGTATCACATTGGTAACACATTGGTAACACATTTACCCCCCAATTAGCTGTATTAATATCTACATCCCTGAGATATACTGTAATTGGTTGATAAGAGGATCTCTGTTCTTATATAACACAGAGTATTTACTGTATAGGCAGTGAACTTCATAATAGCACCAACATTCTATACATAAATGACACAACATGAAGTTACAAATATAAGCTGGGCCGGCACTTAATATTATAATGATCCCACTCACGGAATAAACTCGACACTCACAACCTCTGGCTCACATGGACATCATCTTAACAAGGGTGCCACTGAGCTCTCAGTGATTTTAAGTTGTAAGTTGTTCTTCTTGGTGTTACTTTTCAAATGGGGCCTTGGGATCATGTACAGAGCATTTGAATGGTGCTGTGCATCAAAGGTGTCTTTAGTGCTTTTAAGTGTTATCGTGGATGTTAATCAGATAATACAGAGGAGAAACCATGACAGGACACAGACAGCCTCCCCATTGGTGGATGTGATCCTGGCAGCCAGCCCAGGTGTGTTCTGGTCCTGTTGATTGAGCTGAGAAAAACTATATATATGGGCTATAGTCCATTGTCTCGGAGTGATTTTCATCTTTTTTTCAAATCCTCAAAAATGATGAAAAACGGCATGCTATAGTATGCCGTCCGAGGCCATGGGCTATAGCCCATGGTCTCGGAGTGTTTTTCATCATTTTTGAGGATTTGAAAAAAAGACGAAATTCACTCCGAGACCATGGGCTATAGTCCATTGTCTCGGAGTGATTTTCGTCTTTTTTTCAAATCCTCAAAAATGGCATGCTATAGTATGCCGTCTGAGGCCATGGGCTGAATTTGAACCCACGACCTGTGGTTCACATAGACAGCAGTTTATCACAGAGGCCACCATGCTCTCTGAGAATCTCCTCAGCTTTCCATCTCTTTCCAGTTCTCTTCTGGATGTTATTCTCCAAAACATGCTGCAAAGTGAAATTAGCAGGAACTCAGCCGGATTTGAACTCACAACCTCTGGCTCACATGGACATCATCTTAACAAGGGTGCCACTGAGCTCTCAGTGATTTTAAGTTGTAAGTTGTTCTTCTTGGTGTTACTTTTCAAATGGGGCCTTGGGATCATGTACAGAGCATTTGAATGGTGCTGTGCATCAAAGGTGTCTTTAGTGCTTTTAAGTGTTATCGTGGATGTTAATCAGATAATACAGAGGAGAAACCATGACAGGACACAGACAGCCTCCCCATTGGTGGATGTGATCCTGGCAGCCAGCCCAGGTGTGTTCTGGTCCTGTTGATTGAGCTGAGAAAAACTATATATATGGGCTATAGTCCATTGTCTCGGAGTGATTTTCATCTTTTTTTCAAATCCTCAAAAATGATGAAAAACGGCATGCTATAGTATGCCGTCCGAGGCCATGGGCTATAGCCCATGGTCTCGGAGTGTTTTTCATCATTTTTGAGGATTTGAAAAAAAGACGAAATTCACTCCGAGACCATGGGCTATAGTCCATTGTCTCGGAGTGATTTTCATCTTTTTTTCAAATCCTCAAAAATGATGAAAAACGGCATGCTATAGTATGCCGTCCGAGGCCATGGGCTATAGCCCATGGTCTCGGAGTGTTTTTCATCATTTTTGAGGATTTGAAAAAAAGACGAAAATCACTCCGAGACCATGGGCTATAGTCCATTGTCTCGGAGTGATTTTCGTCTTTTTTTCAAATCCTCAAAAATGGCATGCTATAGTATGCCGTCTGAGGCCATGGGCTGAATTTGAACCCACGACCTGTGGTTCACATAGACAGCAGTTTATCACAGAGGCCACCATGCTCTCTGAGAATCTCCTCAGCTTTCCATCTCTTTCCAGTTCTCTTCTGGATGTTATTCTCCAAAACATGCTGCAAAGTGAAATTAGCAGGAACTCAGCCGGATTTGAACTCACAACCTCTGGCTCACATGGACATCATCTTAACAAGGGTGCCACTGAGCTCTCAGTGATTTTAAGTTGTAAGTTGTTCTTCTTGGTGTTACTTTTCAAATGGGGCCTTGGGATCATGTACAGAGCATTTGAATGGTGCTGTGCATCAAAGGTGTCTTTAGTGCTTTTAAGTGTTATCGTGGATGTTAATCAGATAATACAGAGGAGAAACCATGACAGGACACAGACAGCCTCCCCATTGGTGGATGTGATCCTGGCAGCCAGCCCAGGTGTGTTCTGGTCCTGTTGATTGAGCTGAGAAAAACTATATATATGGGCTATAGTCCATTGTCTCGGAGTGATTTTCATCTTTTTTTCAAATCCTCAAAAATGATGAAAAACGGCATGCTATAGTATGCCGTCCGAGGCCATGGGCTATAGCCCATGGTCTCGGAGTGTTTTTCATCATTTTTGAGGATTTGAAAAAAAGACGAAATTCACTCCGAGACCATGGGCTATAGTCCATTGTCTCGGAGTGATTTTCGTCTTTTTTTCAAATCCTCAAAAATGATGAAAAACGGCATGCTATAGTATGCCGTCCGAGGCCATGGGCTATAGCCCATGGTCTCGGAGTGTTTTTCATCATTTTTGAGGATTTGAAAAAAAGACGAAAATCACTCCGAGACCATGGGCTATAGTCCATTGTCTCGGAGTGATTTTCGTCTTTTTTTCAAATCCTCAAAAATGATGAAAAACAGCATGCTATAGTATGCCGTCCGAGGCCATGGGCTATAGCCCATGGTCTCAGAGTGTTTTTCATCATTTTTGAGGATTTGAAAAAAAGACGAAAATAACTTCGAGACCATGGGCTATAGTCCATTGTCTCGGAGTGATTTTCGTCTTTTTTCAAATCCTCAAAAATGATGAAAAACGACATGCTATAGTATGCCGTCCGAGGCCATGGGCTATAGCCCATGGTCTCGGAGTGATTTTCGTCTTTTTTTCAAATCCTCAAAAATGATGAAAAACGGCATGCTATAGTATGCCGTCCGAGGCCATGGGCTATAGCCCATGGTCTCGGAGTGTTTTTCATCATTTTTGAGGATTTGAAAAAAAGACGAAAATCACTCCGAGACCATGGGCTATAGTCCATTGTCTCGGAGTGATTTTCGTCTTTTTTTCAAATCCTCAAAAATGATGAAAAACAGCATGCTATAGTATGCCGTCCGAGGCCATGGGCTATAGCCCATGGTCTCAGAGTGTTTTTCATCATTTTTGAGGATTTGAAAAAAAGACGAAAATAACTTCGAGACCATGGGCTATAGTCCATTGTCTCGGAGTGATTTTCGTCTTTTTTCAAATCCTCAAAAATGATGAAAAACGACATGCTATAGTATGCCGTCCGAGGCCATGGGCTATAGCCCATGGTCTCGGAGTGATTTTCGTCTTTTTTCAAATCCTCAAAAATGGCATGCTATAGTATGCCGTCTGAGGCCATGGGCTGAATTTGAACCCACGACCTGTGGTTCACATAGACAGCAGTTTATCACAGAGGCCACCATGCTCTCTGAGAATCTCCTCAGCTTTCCATCTCTTTCCAGTTCTCTTCTGGATGTTATTCTCCAAAACATGCTGCAAAGTGAAATTAGCAGGAACTCAGCCGGATTTGAACTCACAACCTCTGGCTCACATGGACATCATCTTAACAAGGGTGCCACTGAGCTCTCAGTGATTTTAAGTTGTAAGTTGTTCTTCTTGGTGTTACTTTTCAAATGGGGCCTTGGGATCATGTACAGAGCATTTGAATGGTGCTGTGCATCAAAGGTGTCTTTAGTGCTTTTAAGTGTTATCGTGGATGTTAATCAGATAATACAGAGGAGAAACCATGACAGGACACAGACAGCCTCCCCATTGGTGGATGTGATCCTGGCAGCCAGCCCAGGTGTGTTCTGGTCCTGTTGATTGAGCTGAGAAAAACTATATATATGGGCTATAGTCCATTGTCTCGGAGTGATTTTCATCTTTTTTTCAAATCCTCAAAAATGATGAAAAACGGCATGCTATAGTATGCCGTCCGAGGCCATGGGCTATAGCCCATGGTCTCGGAGTGTTTTTCATCATTTTTGAGGATTTGAAAAAAAGACGAAATTCACTCCGAGACCATGGGCTATAGTCCATTGTCTCGGAGTGATTTTCGTCTTTTTTTCAAATCCTCAAAAATGATGAAAAACGGCATGCTATAGTATGCCGTCCGAGGCCATGGGCTATAGCCCATGGTCTCGGAGTGTTTTTCATCATTTTTGAGGATTTGAAAAAAAGACGAAAATCACTCCGAGACCATGGGCTATAGTCCATTGTCTCGGAGTGATTTTCGTCTTTTTTTCAAATCCTCAAAAATGATGAAAAACAGCATGCTATAGTATGCCGTCCGAGGCCATGGGCTATAGCCCATGGTCTCAGAGTGTTTTTCATCATTTTTGAGGATTTGAAAAAAAGACGAAAATAACTTCGAGACCATGGGCTATAGTCCATTGTCTCGGAGTGATTTTCGTCTTTTTTCAAATCCTCAAAAATGATGAAAAACGACATGCTATAGTATGCCGCCCATGGTCTCGGAGTGATTTTCGTCTTTTTTTCAAATCCTCAAAAATGGCATGCTATAGTATGCCGTCTGAGGCCATGGGCTGAATTTGAACCCACGACCTGTGGTTCACATAGACAGCAGTTTATCACAGAGGCCACCATGCTCTCTGAGAATCTCCTCAGCTTTCCATCTCTTTCCAGTTCTCTTCTGGATGTTATTCTCCAAAACATGCTGCAAAGTGAAATTAGCAGGAACTCAGCCGGATTTGAACTCACAACCTCTGGCTCACATGGACATCATCTTAACAAGGGTGCCACTGAGCTCTCAGTGATTTTAAGTTGTAAGTTGTTCTTCTTGGTGTGACTTTTCAAATGGGGCCTTGGGATCATGTACAGAGCATTTGAATGGTGCTGTGCATCAAAGGTGTCTTTAGTGCTTTTAAGTGTTATCGTGGATGTTAATCAGATAATACAGAGGAGAAACCATGACAGGACACAGACAGCCTCCCCATTGGTGGATGTGATCCTGGCAGCCAGCCCAGGTGTGTTCTGGTCCTGTTGATTGAGCTGAGAAAAACTATATATATGGGCTATAGTCCATTGTCTCGGAGTGATTTTCATCTTTTTTTCAAATCCTCAAAAATGATGAAAAACGGCATGCTATAGTATGCCGTCCGAGGCCATGGGCTATAGCCCATGGTCTCGGAGTGTTTTTCATCATTTTTGAGGATTTGAAAAAAAGACGAAATTCACTCCGAGACCATGGGCTATAGTCCATTGTCTCGGAGTGATTTTCGTCTTTTTTTCAAATCCTCAAAAATGATGAAAAACGGCATGCTATAGTATGCCGTCCGAGGCCATGGGCTATAGCCCATGGTCTCGGAGTGTTTTTCATCATTTTTGAGGATTTGAAAAAAAGACGAAAATCACTCCGAGACCATGGGCTATAGTCCATTGTCTCGGAGTGATTTTCGTCTTTTTTTCAAATCCTCAAAAATGATGAAAAACAGCATGCTATAGTATGCCGTCCGAGGCCATGGGCTATAGCCCATGGTCTCAGAGTGTTTTTCATCATTTTTGAGGATTTGAAAAAAAGACGAAAATAACTTCGAGACCATGGGCTATAGTCCATTGTCTCGGAGTGATTTTCATCTTTTTTCAAATCCTCAAAAATGATGAAAAACGACATGCTATAGTATGCCGTCCGAGGCCATGGGCTATAGCCCATGGTCTCGGAGTGATTTTCGTCTTTTTTTCAAATCCTCAAAAATGGCATGCTATAGTATGCCGTCTGAGGCCATGGGCTGAACTTGAACCCACGACCTGTGGTTCACATAGACAGCAGCTTATCACAGAGGCCACCATGCTCTCTGAGAATCTCCTCAGCTTTCCATCTCTTTCCAGTTCTCTTCTGGATGTTATTCTCCAAAACATGCTGCAAAGTGAAATTAGCAGGAACTCAGCCGGATTTGAACTCACAAACTCTGGCTCACATGGACATCATCTTAACAAGGGTGCCACTGAGCTCTCAGTGATTTTTAAGTTGTAAGTTGTTCTTCTTGCTGTTACTTTTCAAATGGGGCCTTGGGATCATGTACAGAGCATTTGAATGGTGCTGTGCATCAAAGGTGTCTTTAGTGCTTTTAAGTGTTATCGTGGATGTTAATCAGATAATACAGAGGAGAAACCATGACAGGACACAGACAGCCTCCCCATTGGTGGATGTGATCCTGGCAGCCAGCCCAGGTGTGTTCTGGTCCTGTTGATTGAGCTGAGAAAAACTATATATATGGGCTATAGTCCATTGTCTCGGAGTGATTTTCATCATTTTTTCAAATCCTCAAAAATGATGAAAAACGGTATGCTATAGTATGCCGTCCGAGGCCATGGGCTATAGCCCATGGTCTCGGAGTGTTTTTCATCATTTTTGAGGATTTGAAAAAAAAAAGAAAATCACTCCGAGACCATGGGCTATAGTCCATTGTCTCGGAGTGATTTTCGTCTTTTTTCAAATCCTCAAAAATGATGAAAAACGACATGCTATAGTATGCCGTCCGAGGCCATGGGCTATAGCCCATGGTCTCGGAGTGTTTTTCATCATTTTTGAGGATTTGAAAAAAAGACGAAAATCACTCCGAGACCATGGGCTATAGTCCATTGTCTCTGAGTGATTTTCATCTTTTTTTCAAATCCTCAAAAATGATGAAAAACGGCATGCTATAGTATGCCGTCCGAGGCCATGGGCTATAGCCCATGGTCTCGGAGTGTTTTTCATCATTTTTGAGGATTTGAAAAAAAGACGAAAATCACTCCGAGACCATGGGCTATAGTCCATTGTCTCGGAGTGATTTTCGTCTTTTTTTCAAATCCTCAAAAATGATGAAAAACAGCATGCTATAGTATGCCGTCCGAGGCCATGGGCTATAGCCCATGGTCTCAGAGTGTTTTTCATCATTTTTGAGGATTTGAAAAAAAGACGAAAATAACTTCGAGACCATGGGCTATAGTCCATTGTCTCGGAGTGATTTTCGTCTTTTTTCAAATCCTCAAAAATGATGAAAAACGACATGCTATAGTATGCCGTCCGAGGCCATGGGCTATAGCCCATGGTCTCGGAGTGATTTTCGTCTTTTTTTCAAATCCTCAAAAATGGCATGCTATAGTATGCCGTCTGAGGCCATGGGCTGAATTTGAACCCACGACCTGTGGTTCACATAGACAGCAGTTTATCACAGAGGCCACCATGCTCTCTGAGAATTTCCTCAGCTTTCCATCTCTTTCCAGTTCTCTTCTGGATGTTATTCTCCAAAACATGCTGCAAAGTGAAATTAGCAGGAACTCAGCCGGATTTGAACTCACAACCTCTGGCTCACATGGACATCATCTTAACAAGGGTGCCACTGAGCTCTCAGTGATTTTAAGTTGTAAGTTGTTCTTCTTGGTGTTACTTTTCAAATGGGGCCTTGGGATCATGTACAGAGCATTTGAATGGTGCTGTGCATCAAAGGTGTCTTTAGTGCTTTTAAGTGTTATCGTGGATGTTAATCAGATAATACAGAGGAGAAACCATGACAGGACACAGACAGCCTCCCCATTGGTGGATGTGATCCTGGCAGCCAGCCCAGGTGTGTTCTGGTCCTGTTGATTGAGCTGAGAAAAACTATATATATGGGCTATAGTCCATTGTCTCGGAGTGATTTTCATCTTTTTTTCAAATCCTCAAAAATGATGAAAAACGGCATGCTATAGTATGCCGTCCGAGGCCATGGGCTATAGCCCATGGTCTCGGAGTGTTTTTCATCATTTTTGAGGATTTGAAAAAAAGACGAAATTCACTCCGAGACCATGGGCTATAGTCCATTGTCTCGGAGTGATTTTCGTCTTTTTTTCAAATCCTCAAAAATGATGAAAAACGGCATGCTATAGTATGCCGTCCGAGGCCATGGGCTATAGCCCATGGTCTCGGAGTGTTTTTCATCATTTTTGAGGATTTGAAAAAAAGACGAAAATCACTCCGAGACCATGGGCTATAGTCCATTGTCTCGGAGTGATTTTCGTCTTTTTTTCAAATCCTCAAAAATGATGAAAAACAGCATGCTATAGTATGCCGTCCGAGGCCATGGGCTATAGCCCATGGTCTCAGAGTGTTTTTCATCATTTTTGAGGATTTGAAAAAAAGACGAAAATAACTTCGAGACCATGGGCTATAGTCCATTGTCTCGGAGTGATTTTCGTCTTTTTTCAAATCCTCAAAAATGATGAAAAACGACATGCTATAGTATGCCGTCCGAGGCCATGGGCTATAGCCCATGGTCTCGGAGTGATTTTCGTCTTTTTTTCAAATCCTCAAAAATGGCATGCTATAGTATGCCGTCTGAGGCCATGGGCTGCATTTGAACCCACGACCTGTGGTTCACATAGACAGCAGTTTATCACAGAGGCCACCATGCTCTCTGAGAATCTCCTCAGCTTTCCATCTCTTTCCAGTTCTCTTCTGGATGTTATTCTCCAAAACATGCTGCAAAGTGAAATTAGCAGGAACTCAGCCGGATTTGAACTCACTGTACGGATATAACTAAACTTTGCTGTTTCATAGCTTTGCTTAATTACTGATTCAGACCCTCCGCAAAGGGGTTATAACAAACAGGTCTGGTAACTGTGATTTAACACACACCAAGGTAACATTTATATTACTCAAACACACATAGCCTCGACGTTGCAATAATGCCCGTAAACAATCACTTGATTTTGGCCATTTTATTACTATTATCTCATAACACACTCACACACGTACAAACATACTTCTACTACACTTGTGTACAGTATAAAGCCTTATTTGCCTTGTCTGGCCCGTGTTAGATAGTACAATAGCATTGATGATCATTACAACAAAGGAACCTGAGACTGTGGCGTTTAGGTAATAACTGCAAACACAAAGAGAAACACAAGATACATACTATTAATTCACAGATATAGCGACGGCATAGATGCATCATTTATGACTGAATTTAGAGCATTTAACGAACATATAACACATTAAAAGGACTTACTTAAACGCGTCATCCCGTTTGCTACATTGTTTCTGTAAGAATGAACGAACACATCGTGCCCTGGTATAGCTCGCCCCTCTTCCTCTGTCACCCGACACTTCCTGCCCCTCACATACCATTGTAGTAAGACCTCGCATTCCTGGTATATAGTAGTATCACATTGGTAACACATTGGTAACACATTTACCCCCCAATTAGCTGTATTAATATCTACATCCCTGAGATATACTGTAATTGGTTGATAAGAGGATCTCTGTTCTTATATAACACAGAGTATTTACTGTATAGGCAGTGAACTTCATAATAGCACCAACATTCTATACATAAATGACACAACATGAAGTTACAAATATAAGCTGGGCCGGCACTTAATATTATAATGATCCCACTCACGGAATAAACTCGACACCTCCCACTTTTAGGCTACGGTTTGAAATAAACCCAGTAGGCTAAATAGATTCCCCACAATCATTTGCAAACAAAAACATTCAAACAAAAATAAAAAATAAGTATATCAATCATGCTTCTAATCGATGAACGCCTCCGGATGGCACTCACCAGTTGAACTTATGAAATAATAAACCTAGTTTACTTTCATGCACTGAATTAATTTTGATCTCAATCTGACTGTAGGAGGTAGGCACCACCGCTTTGCTCCTTACTGAGTGACAAGTATGCCCCATCACCCAGCTGCCTCAAGTAAACACCCACTGACTAGTCTTACTCGCGCAGCATGCATATGGAAGAGTTCGTTAGGGTATTTCTCAAGAGGACTTTCTAGTCTAATTCACTGATCTTCAACCGGGATTAGGACAACCAGCCGCCGCACATCACGATGGAGGATGACGGATGGCCATGCCACCACGTCTTTCACCACCTGCGACCAACTGATGGGCAGACTTGGACATGTCCGCACCTTTACGTCCCTGACGACACCCTGGTTATCTGGATTCACCTCCACGACACGACCCATCCGGAATCGACCTCGTAGAGCATTCTGGTCCGCGACCCACACCAGGTCGCCGACGGCCACATTCCGTGCTGGAACGTGCCATTTCTCTCGGATGAAGAGATGACGGCCCGCCAACTGGCTCCACCGCTTCCAGAACTTGTCCACCTCGCGCTGGACCGCCCGAAGACGACTGTACGGGTAGCTAGGGAAGTCAAAGCCCAGGATGTCTCCCCTGGGCCCTGCCCGCCCCAACAGCAGAGAGTTGGGAGTGATGATGTCCACGGAATCCTCGTCGACTTGAGTTCTGGCTCCGATGGGTCTTTCGTTGGCCAGGTTAGCAGCAAGGTAGAGTAGAGTCTGGAACTCCAACGCCGACAGATCATCGGTGTCGCCGACGCTGCTCAACGCCCTTTTCAGAACATGGACGGCAGCTTCGGCCGCCCCGTTCCGGTGCGGTGAGTCCGCTGGGCTAAACTCCCATGCCCAGTCGGTCCCTGCAACTGCTGCTCTTTGCTGGATCTGCTCCTTGTCAATGTCCCCTAGGAACTTGTATAGATCCTCCAATGCTGGTCTCGCGCCAACAAAGTTCGTACCCTGATCAGACCACAACTTTTTTGGATGGCCTCTCAGAGCAGTGAATCGCTGGTAGGTCTGCAGAAAGCCTTCTGTAGACAAGTCCTCAACTAGGTCTGCATGGACAGCCCGTGAGGCTATGCAACTGAAGACCACGCCCCAGACTTTTCTCTTAATGCGTCGCTTCACAGTGCCCCTGACAGTGTAAGGACCGAACAAATCCAGCGTTGTGTACTCGAACGGAGCTGCTGGACTTGTGCGCCCTGTAGGAAGATTAGCCATCACTTGACTGGATAGCTTAGCCCCCCGTTTGCGACAAAACAGGCAAGAGTCGATCACCTTACGTGCGACCCTTGGCCCCTGAACCACCCAGGCTTTCTTCCTGACTCGCAGGAGTGTCCCAGCCACGCCCTCGTGGTTTGCACGATGGGCCTCCTCACACAGTAGTGTGCTGAGTCGTGCCTCGTAAGGAATGATGGGCACGCCCTGGCTTTCTTGGTCAACGGTCTGAACCCGGCCTCGGCATAGCAAGAGACCTGTCTTGTCGTTCTTACTAACTACAAGACGGTTTAGTGTCGTTGTCGGGAAAGAAATTCCCCCTTGGGCGGCAAGGCACAGCTCCTTAAATGCTGTGTCCCGCTCTCCGACAGAGAGCACCGCCCCCCACTGTACACGACTGCCGGACTTGAATAAGCCTCCGTGGCCGTGCAACACTCTGCGGACGTAGCCAACTGCCCCGCAGAGTTTTGACAGTGTGCTGCATCTAGCCAAGTCCATTTGGTTCACAAGGCCTGACCCCCACAGCTGTTCAGTTTCGTCATTAGATGCTGCCACAGAACCCCCATCACTGACTGGTGAAGGACCCCTGCTGACCGCTGGAGACCCCCCATTGTCTGGTGAAGATCTACCACTGACTGGTGAGGACCCGCCACTGTCTGGCAGTGGCGCGGACCCCTGGTTCTTAGTTTGGGATCTAGTAACAGCAGCAGAGAATGCTTTCATTTTGAACACTTTTCTCTGCAATGTACTCACGATTTCCCGCGATGAAGAAGCCACCTCAGCAGCAGACTTCATAGGCCATTGGTCGACTGGTCTGGCTAGGAACTCTGGTCCCTTTTGCCACAGGGAATCACTGTCTAATTGCTCAGGAGAACCCCCCCTCGTGACTAGATCAGCTACATTTTCCACCCCGGGAACCCACCACCAGTCAGTCACAGGCCCCGCCTTCTGGATTTCCCCAACCCTATTGGCGAAGAACGTTTGGAACCCATAACTGTCCCTTTGAATGGCACCCAGCACTGTCTGGCTGTCGACAAAGTGATACCACTTCTCGATTGTCAGCCTGCTATGCTTCAGCACGTACCCTTTCAGTCGTGCGGCAAAGACAGCACCGCAGATTTCAGCTTTCACTGCATCACCCTTTTGGTCTAGAGGAGCAACTTGGCTTTTGACTCCACCAGACGAGTCTCCACCCCGCTAGCAGTTTCCCACCGCAGGTAGAGCACCGCTCCGTAGGACTCTGAGCTCCCGTCGGAGAAGGTGATGCCCCAGGGTTTCCCCACCCATCCGGGCGGAGTGATACACCTGGGGAACGTGATCGCACTCAGCTTTGCGTATTCCTCAAAAAGTTCAACCGCTCTCACGCGGAGATCGCTAGACAACGGTTGATCCCAAGTGTCTTTGGTCAATGACCCCGCCTCTTGGAACGCCCTCCTGACTAGAATAACGCCCTTCTGTTTCAGAGGCGTCACAAGGCCAATGGGATCATACAGCCCCGCTACTTGACTCAGCAACATACGCCGAGTCAGAGGATCTGGCGTCTTCTCCGCCACCTCCTTCAGAGCAAGGTTTTCCTCGCTCCGCACTTTCTTTTTTCTGGCGGAAAAGTTTATGGCAACCATGATGAAGAGGCTGTCCTCCTTCACATGGTAACCAACCCCCAGAGCCTTATTGTCCTCCTCTCTCATCTGGTTCGGAAACAACATAGTCTCTGGTTTCATTTCTCCATCTCCTTCCCTCCCACTTTGGCCTGACCGTACCCAGGGCTTTAGGTGAAACCCCCCGGTAGCCAGAATGGTTTTAACCCCCGCCAGTACCTCCTCCAGCCTCTGGGGGCAGTTGTGAGATAGAAAAATGTCATCTACGTAAGCGTTCTCCACGATTACGTCCCTCTCGTCAACCATGTGGGTGAACTGAGGTAGATACGCTGTCTCGCGCATCGCTATTTGAGCTATGCTACCCGCTGGACGGTCTCCCATATTGACCCGTACAACTGCATAGTCTTCAATCTTGCCGTCAACTGAGTCCCTCCATAGGAACCGGTGCAAATGTACCTCCCGCTCTTCTAGCCAAACGGAGTGGTACATTTTGCTTACGTCGCCAATGGCGGCGTATTCCCCCTCTCTGAAACGCAGCAACACTGCTCGGATCGGGTTCAAAACATCGGGCCCCTTTAGCAGGATACTGTTCAAACTCACGCCCCGGAATTCTTGACTACTGTCCCAGACTATCCTAACTGGCGTGGAAACTGAGTGTGGGTTTGGTGCCATAAGATGGTTGATCCACCAAACAGCCCCGCCCCACATGTCCATGGCAGCTTTAGACAGCTTGACAGCAGCACCTCTTTTGAGCATCTCATGCACCTGGCTAGCATAGGCCTGGTACCACACGGGATCTCGCCTGAGACGTTTCTCAGACTTTAAGAACGTGGCCTCAACCGCCGCCCTATTATTTGGTAAAGTAGACGGGTCCTCTTTCCAAGGATAGCTCGCGTCCCAATGCGACTCATCGCTGTGAGAGTCGCTTGTCTTAAAAGTCAGGCCCCTCTTGACAATCTCCATTTCTCTCTCGTCAGCGAGAGACATCTCTTTGCCACCAGGGGCGCATTTTCCACAACGACAACCCCCACACAGGGGATCGCATGCCGCCCCAATACTGTCCCAACGCCACCAAGACAGTGCCGCGCTGGTGTCAGTATGGCACGTAGCAGCCTTAATTTCAACGGCTCCACCTCTCATTGAAAGAGCAAAATGGGTTGACGCCCACTGTCCTGTGACCATTTCACTGGCGTCGAATAGAGACGGATGACATCCGCTAACCGTCTTACCCAAAATCCCCGACCAAAGTACCAAATCTCCACATCTAGCCAACCGCTGTGGGGCTAAACGACCCTCACGCGCACTGATAAGTATTTCCACCTCCAGTGGACGTCGCAACTCCTCCGGATCGGTGCCCGGGAAAAGATCTGCAATGCGCCTAGGATTAACTGGACAATTGATCTTTGCAATCTCATTCAGACCATAACAAGTCATGTCATGGTCCAGTGGAGAAGAGCCCTTCTCCCCCATTGTCTTCAACTTAATGGAGTATTTTTTCGTCTTGAATGTCTTTTTCATCCCCCCAACGCCCTGCACGCTCAGAGTGACAGGTCTTCCTTTCAGCCCGAGCCTGTCTGCAGCTTTGTGGGTGATATAATTCGTATCAGAGGCGAGGTCAATCAAAGCCCCCACCCAATCACCACTTTTCGTGGTTACTTCCAGCGTCATCATCAGAGCAGGCATCTCTCCGCCCTCAGTGCAGCCTGTCGTGGCTGTATTGTTCGTGTAAGCTTTGCGCACTATAGCTAGTTGCTTTGGCGTCAACTCGGCCTCAGCAAGCTTAAGTTCAATTTCATGTGTAGGCCCACGTGAGTCCCTCCCCACGCTACTAGCCCCCCCTCTCGCGCTGTCACTATTATTATTACTAGTGCTACTATCCCCATTACGTGGACGCGCCTTGGGGCACAACTTGAAATTATGAGGAGGCGACGAGCCGTCCCTTTTGCACTCACTTAACCTACACAGGAAATTGTCATTGCGCACTCTGCATTGGCCGTCATGTAGATATAAACACTTAAAGCATGCTTTATGTTTCTTCGCATACGCACGCCGGCCTTCAACGTTAGCTTTCATGAACATTTTACAACGGAACAATGCCCCTGAGTGATCGCTCTCTCCGCAGATTACGCACGAACCCCGCGCCTCCTCGCCGCTAAACGTAGCCCTTGTCGACGCACGCTTCTCGCGCGCCCCGTTCCCCGGCTTATCATTCTGTCGGTCATTATTACGGCTACGTGGGCTCGGATCACTTCGTTTGGTCCCTATGCCTTTTGCATTTAATTGTTCTTGTTCAACGAGCACCTTTGTATGCTCGCGTAAGAAGGCAATGAAATGCGGGAACCTGTTTTGGCTATCAATATTATTATTTGGATTACAACGCATCACAAGCCACCGTTCTTGCATTTCTGGCGGCAATTTAGCCTCCAAATTGTGAATGACGAGCTGATTTTGAATGACGTCGCCAGCATTAAGATCCGCTAGATCTAGAACCGATTGCTCTATTAATCTAACAAGATTTAATGTCTCCTTTGGCTGGCCACTGCTTACAGCGGGCACACTTTCCAACTTCATTATAATCTCCTTGACAATCTGTCCTACGTTTCCGTAGTGGAGTTCTAATTTCTGGTAGACCTCATCTGAAGTCTGGCAATAATCAAGCCTTAATTCATCATTTATCCTTTTATCAATGGAATCAATCAGTAGCTGGTAACGCATGTCATCACCCCATCCAGGATTGTCAAAGAGTGCATAAATCCTATGCCACTGTTTCTTCCATCTGAAGTATGACATGCGTTCCCCACTGAATTGGGGTAATTTCATAGGCTGAGCAGCCAGCTTGCTACCGGCTGACTTCTTTCCTCCATTGTCAACGGCGAGAGGTACACTTTCTTGTTTAATTTCCTCTTTAATTTCTATTATTATTTCGCCTTTGTGCTTTAAATCCTGGAGGTTGGCACTCTTACGTGCTTTCAAAGCATATATCTCAGCTAATACCTTGGCCAAATTCTCGTCAGAAATGCAACCTTCCCAAGAGTTTAGTAACGTCTGCATGTCTGTTAATGATCGCTCAATTACACTCTCTAGCCCGTAAATAAGACTTAGGTTAATATCCTGTTCTTCGTAACGGTCAGGACGCGCTCTGTCTGCTGCCTCTGCCGCCCACTTGAGGGCGCGCTGCACAGACTCATCTATGAACCGCTTCCATAAGTTTTCCTGCAAATCTGTCCGAGCCAAAAGATAGGACATCTTTGCGGCATCGAGTCTCGTACTAACAACTTTTATGTCCATAGCGTTTTCATCAGCCTCTACCATTGCACTTGTATAATCCGTGCTACAAGTTAGAAGCTCATCAAAACCTATATCCATGTCTTTCAGTAAAGCCTTAAGTTCACTTTCGGACTTATGGGCAGCCGTACTTTTGGCTTTGGTCGTTAACCTTGTTAACGCGCCTTGGCTCGACGCGCGCGCTTTCTTTAACGCAGCTAAGGCTGCCATGGTTACACGAAATGGCTACGCTCTCGCCCCCCCCACCAACCTTGTCTCTCTTTTTAGATGGCCGGTTCGGCGTTCCTCTCTGGCGGCCAGTCGTGCTGTGAAACATATACAATGCGGTAGCCCCAACCCCTATGCTATTAGCGTTAGCATTGGCTAGGCTAGCCCCAACAACATCCAACTGGAGTTAACCTCCCTTAGCTTAGCATTAGCGTCAGTCAGCCCTCCTTTAGCTTAGCATTAGCGTCAGTCAGCCAGTTAGCCACCGTTAGCCTAATGCTAGTTGGTTGCTAGGCACAATGCAATGTCAATGGGAAGGTGGCTAGCTCCTTGCTTGTTTACAATTTAGCTTGGTCTGGTATACCCCCCAAAGTCAATGCACAGTTCCTTTCTGCAACACACAATTCCAGCGATATTCCCCCCAATGCACAAGCACTCATGTGGGCACTGAAACTCTTTATTTAGGTCGGCAAAACCGGATGCTTCCTAGCACCCAGGGCACAACCTCCTTAGCAGCAGGATCACGCTACTAGCATCCTTTCCCGAGTTAACTCAGGTCACCTCAATACGGCACGGATGATTCCCGCAGATATCAGCTACCTCCGGCAGCCTACGGGTTTCGGTCGCTGGTCCTTGGACACGGCGATCGATGACGGGTCAGCGATGCTCCGCAAACGCTGGATGGCCGTCCCTTCGTTGTCTTGCTTCTCAGCTAGCGTCACGCTAACAGCAGACAACCACCATTGCTCACGTAGTAGCTAAGCTAACAGCTAAGCTAACACGGGCCAATGGCTTTCATTAGCATTTGCGGATCACACAGAATGCCCGTATTTCTTTAGCTACGGTGAATTAAGTACCGTTGCTTCAGTAATACGTCGGCGGATTACACCGAAATGAATTATTACTCCGGTGGGTTACACCGAAATTAATTATTGCTCTGGTGAATTACACCGCAATTAATTATTACTGGTGAGTTACACCGCAATTAATTATTACTGTACGGATATAACTAAACTTTGCTGTTTCATAGCTTTGCTTAATTACTGATTCAGACCCTCCGCAAAGGGGTTATAACAAACAGGTCTGGTAACTGTGATTTAACACACACCAAGGTAACATTTATATTACTCAAACACACATAGCCTCGACGTTGCAATAATGCCCGTAAACAATCACTTGATTTTGGCCATTTTATTACTATTATCTCATAACACACTCACACACGTACAAACATACTTCTACTACACTTGTGTACAGTATAAAGCCTTATTTGCCTTGTCTGGCCCGTGTTAGATAGTACAATAGCATTGATGATCATTACAACAAAGGAACCTGAGACTGTGGCGTTTAGGTAATAACTGCAAACACAAAGAGAAACACAAGATACATACTATTAATTCACAGATATAGCGACGGCATAGATGCATCATTTATGACTGAATTTAGAGCATTTAACGAACATATAACACATTAAAAGGACTTACTTAAACGCGTCATCCCGTTTGCTACATTGTTTCTGTAAGAATGAACGAACACATCGTGCCCTGGTATAGCTCGCCCCTCTTCCTCTGTCACCCGACACTTCCTGCCCCTCACATACCATTGTAGTAAGACCTCGCATTCCTGGTATATAGTAGTATCACATTGGTAACACATTGGTAACACATTTACCCCCCAATTAGCTGTATTAATATCTACATCCCTGAGATATACTGTAATTGGTTGATAAGAGGATCTCTGTTCTTATATAACACAGAGTATTTACTGTATAGGCAGTGAACTTCATAATAGCACCAACATTCTATACATAAATGACACAACATGAAGTTACAAATATAAGCTGGGCCGGCACTTAATATTATAATGATCCCACTCACGGAATAAACTCGACACTCACAACCTCTGGCTCACATGGACATCATCTTAACAAGGGTGCCACTGAGCTCTCAGTGATTTTAAGTTGTAAGTTGTTCTTCTTGGTGTTACTTTTCAAATGGGGCCTTGGGATCATGTACAGAGCATTTGAATGGTGCTGTGCATCAAAGGTGTCTTTAGTGCTTTTAAGTGTTATCGTGGATGTTAATCAGATAATACAGAGGAGAAACCATGACAGGACACAGACAGCCTCCCCATTGGTGGATGTGATCCTGGCAGCCAGCCCAGGTGTGTTCTGGTCCTGTTGATTGAGCTGAGAAAAACTATATATATGGGCTATAGTCCATTGTCTCGGAGTGATTTTCATCTTTTTTTCAAATCCTCAAAAATGATGAAAAACGGCATGCTATAGTATGCCGTCCGAGGCCATGGGCTATAGCCCATGGTCTCGGAGTGTTTTTCATAATTTTTGAGGATTTGAAAAAAAGACGAAATTCACTCCGAGACCATGGGCTATAGTCCATTGTCTCGGAGTGATTTTCGTCTTTTTTTCAAATCCTCAAAAATGGCATGCTATAGTATGCCGTCTGAGGCCATGGGCTGAATTTGAACCCACGACCTGTGGTTCACATAGACAGCAGTTTATCACAGAGGCCACCATGCTCTCTGAGAATCTCCTCAGCTTTCCATCTCTTTCCAGTTCTCTTCTGGATGTTATTCTCCAAAACATGCTGCAAAGTGAAATTAGCAGGAACTCAGCCGGATTTGAACTCACAACCTCTGGCTCACATGGACATCATCTTAACAAGGGTGCCACTGAGCTCTCAGTGATTTTAAGTTGTAAGTTGTTCTTCTTGGTGTTACTTTTCAAATGGGGCCTTGGGATCATGTACAGAGCATTTGAATGGTGCTGTGCATCAAAGGTGTCTTTAGTGCTTTTAAGTGTTATCGTGGATGTTAATCAGATAATACAGAGGAGAAACCATGACAGGACACAGACAGCCTCCCCATTGGTGGATGTGATCCTGGCAGCCAGCCCAGGTGTGTTCTGGTCCTGTTGATTGAGCTGAGAAAAACTATATATATGGGCTATAGTCCATTGTCTCGGAGTGATTTTCATCTTTTTTTCAAATCCTCAAAAATGATGAAAAACGGCATGCTATAGTATGCCGTCCGAGGCCATGGGCTATAGCCCATGGTCTCGGAGTGTTTTTCATCATTTTTGAGGATTTGAAAAAAAGACGAAATTCACTCCGAGACCATGGGCTATAGTCCATTGTCTCGGAGTGATTTTCGTCTTTTTTTCAAATCCTCAAAAATGATGAAAAACGGCATGCTATAGTATGCCGTCCGAGGCCATGGGCTATAGCCCATGGTCTCGGAGTGTTTTTCATCATTTTTGAGGATTTGAAAAAAAGACGAAAATCACTCCGAGACCATGGGCTATAGTCCATTGTCTCGGAGTGATTTTCGTCTTTTTTTCAAATCCTCAAAAATGATGAAAAACAGCATGCTATAGTATGCCGTCCGAGGCCATGGGCTATAGCCCATGGTCTCAGAGTGTTTTTCATCATTTTTGAGGATTTGAAAAAAAGACGAAAATAACTTCGAGACCATGGGCTATAGTCCATTGTCTCGGAGTGATTTTCGTCTTTTTTCAAATCCTCAAAAATGATGAAAAACGACATGCTATAGTATGCCGTCCGAGGCCATGGGCTATAGCCCATGGTCTCGGAGTGATTTTCGTCTTTTTTTCAAATCCTCAAAAATGATGAAAAACGGCATGCTATAGTATGCCGTCCGAGGCCATGGGCTATAGCCCATGGTCTCGGAGTGTTTTTCATCATTTTTGAGGATTTGAAAAAAAGACGAAAATCACTCCGAGACCATGGGCTATAGTCCATTGTCTCGGAGTGATTTTCGTCTTTTTTTCAAATCCTCAAAAATGATGAAAAACAGCATGCTATAGTATGCCGTCCGAGGCCATGGGCTATAGCCCATGGTCTCAGAGTGTTTTTCATCATTTTTGAGGATTTGAAAAAAAGACGAAAATAACTTCGAGACCATGGGCTATAGTCCATTGTCTCGGAGTGATTTTCGTCTTTTTTCAAATCCTCAAAAATGATGAAAAACGACATGCTATAGTATGCCGTCCGAGGCCATGGGCTATAGCCCATGGTCTCGGAGTGATTTTCGTCTTTTTTCAAATCCTCAAAAATGGCATGCTATAGTATGCCGTCTGAGGCCATGGGCTGAATTTGAACCCACGACCTGTGGTTCACATAGACAGCAGTTTATCACAGAGGCCACCATGCTCTCTGAGAATCTCCTCAGCTTTCCATCTCTTTCCAGTTCTCTTCTGGATGTTATTCTCCAAAACATGCTGCAAAGTGAAATTAGCAGGAACTCAGCCGGATTTGAACTCACAACCTCTGGCTCACATGGACATCATCTTAACAAGGGTGCCACTGAGCTCTCAGTGATTTTAAGTTGTAAGTTGTTCTTCTTGGTGTTACTTTTCAAATGGGGCCTTGGGATCATGTACAGAGCATTTGAATGGTGCTGTGCATCAAAGGTGTCTTTAGTGCTTTTAAGTGTTATCGTGGATGTTAATCAGATAATACAGAGGAGAAACCATGACAGGACACAGACAGCCTCCCCATTGGTGGATGTGATCCTGGCAGCCAGCCCAGGTGTGTTCTGGTCCTGTTGATTGAGCTGAGAAAAACTATATATATGGGCTATAGTCCATTGTCTCGGAGTGATTTTCATCTTTTTTTCAAATCCTCAAAAATGATGAAAAACGGCATGCTATAGTATGCCGTCCGAGGCCATGGGCTATAGCCCATGGTCTCGGAGTGTTTTTCATCATTTTTGAGGATTTGAAAAAAAGACGAAATTCACTCCGAGACCATGGGCTATAGTCCATTGTCTCGGAGTGATTTTCGTCTTTTTTTCAAATCCTCAAAAATGATGAAAAACGGCATGCTATAGTATGCCGTCCGAGGCCATGGGCTATAGCCCATGGTCTCGGAGTGTTTTTCATCATTTTTGAGGATTTGAAAAAAAGACGAAAATCACTCCGAGACCATGGGCTATAGTCCATTGTCTCGGAGTGATTTTCGTCTTTTTTTCAAATCCTCAAAAATGATGAAAAACAGCATGCTATAGTATGCCGTCCGAGGCCATGGGCTATAGCCCATGGTCTCAGAGTGTTTTTCATCATTTTTGAGGATTTGAAAAAAAGACGAAAATAACTTCGAGACCATGGGCTATAGTCCATTGTCTCGGAGTGATTTTCGTCTTTTTTCAAATCCTCAAAAATGATGAAAAACGACATGCTATAGTATGCCGTCCGAGGCCATGGGCTATAGCCCATGGTCTCGGAGTGATTTTCGTCTTTTTTTCAAATCCTCAAAAATGATGAAAAACGGCATGCTATAGTATGCCGTCCGAGGCCATGGGCTATAGCCCATGGTCTCGGAGTGTTTTTCATCATTTTTGAGGATTTGAAAAAAAGACGAAAATCACTCCGAGACCATGGGCTATAGTCCATTGTCTCGGAGTGATTTTCGTCTTTTTTTCAAATCCTCAAAAATGATGAAAAACAGCATGCTATAGTATGCCGTCCGAGGCCATGGGCTATAGCCCATGGTCTCAGAGTGTTTTTCATCATTTTTGAGGATTTGAAAAAAAGACGAAAATAACTTCGAGACCATGGGCTATAGTCCATTGTCTCGGAGTGATTTTCGTCTTTTTTCAAATCCTCAAAAATGATGAAAAACGACATGCTATAGTATGCCGTCCGAGGCCATGGGCTATAGCCCATGGTCTCGGAGTGATTTTCGTCTTTTTTCAAATCCTCAAAAATGGCATGCTATAGTATGCCGTCTGAGGCCATGGGCTGAATTTGAACCCACGACCTGTGGTTCACATAGACAGCAGTTTATCACAGAGGCCACCATGCTCTCTGAGAATCTCCTCAGCTTTCCATCTCTTTCCAGTTCTCTTCTGGATGTTATTCTCCAAAACATGCTGCAAAGTGAAATTAGCAGGAACTCAGCCGGATTTGAACTCACAACCTCTGGCTCACATGGACATCATCTTAACAAGGGTGCCACTGAGCTCTCAGTGATTTTAAGTTGTAAGTTGTTCTTCTTGGTGTTACTTTTCAAATGGGGCCTTGGGATCATGTACAGAGCATTTGAATGGTGCTGTGCATCAAAGGTGTCTTTAGTGCTTTTAAGTGTTATCGTGGATGTTAATCAGATAATACAGAGGAGAAACCATGACAGGACACAGACAGCCTCCCCATTGGTGGATGTGATCCTGGCAGCCAGCCCAGGTGTGTTCTGGTCCTGTTGATTGAGCTGAGAAAAACTATATATATGGGCTATAGTCCATTGTCTCGGAGTGATTTTCATCTTTTTTTCAAATCCTCAAAAATGATGAAAAACGGCATGCTATAGTATGCCGTCCGAGGCCATGGGCTATAGCCCATGGTCTCGGAGTGTTTTTCATCATTTTTGAGGATTTGAAAAAAAGACGAAATTCACTCCGAGACCATGGGCTATAGTCCATTGTCTCGGAGTGATTTTCGTCTTTTTTTCAAATCCTCAAAAATGATGAAAAACGGCATGCTATAGTATGCCGTCCGAGGCCATGGGCTATAGCCCATGGTCTCGGAGTGTTTTTCATCATTTTTGAGGATTTGAAAAAAAGACGAAAATCACTCCGAGACCATGGGCTATAGTCCATTGTCTCGGAGTGATTTTCGTCTTTTTTTCAAATCCTCAAAAATGATGAAAAACAGCATGCTATAGTATGCCGTCCGAGGCCATGGGCTATAGCCCATGGTCTCAGAGTGTTTTTCATCATTTTTGAGGATTTGAAAAAAAGACGAAAATAACTTCGAGACCATGGGCTATAGTCCATTGTCTCGGAGTGATTTTCGTCTTTTTTCAAATCCTCAAAAATGATGAAAAACGACATGCTATAGTATGCCGCCCATGGTCTCGGAGTGATTTTCGTCTTTTTTTCAAATCCTCAAAAATGGCATGCTATAGTATGCCGTCTGAGGCCATGGGCTGAATTTGAACCCACGACCTGTGGTTCACATAGACAGCAGTTTATCACAGAGGCCACCATGCTCTCTGAGAATCTCCTCAGCTTTCCATCTCTTTCCAGTTCTCTTCTGGATGTTATTCTCCAAAACATGCTGCAAAGTGAAATTAGCAGGAACTCAGCCGGATTTGAACTCACAACCTCTGGCTCACATGGACATCATCTTAACAAGGGTGCCACTGAGCTCTCAGTGATTTTAAGTTGTAAGTTGTTCTTCTTGGTGTGACTTTTCAAATGGGGCCTTGGGATCATGTACAGAGCATTTGAATGGTGCTGTGCATCAAAGGTGTCTTTAGTGCTTTTAAGTGTTATCGTGGATGTTAATCAGATAATACAGAGGAGAAACCATGACAGGACACAGACAGCCTCCCCATTGGTGGATGTGATCCTGGCAGCCAGCCCAGGTGTGTTCTGGTCCTGTTGATTGAGCTGAGAAAAACTATATATATGGGCTATAGTCCATTGTCTCGGAGTGATTTTCATCTTTTTTTCAAATCCTCAAAAATGATGAAAAACGGCATGCTATAGTATGCCGTCCGAGGCCATGGGCTATAGCCCATGGTCTCGGAGTGTTTTTCATCATTTTTGAGGATTTGAAAAAAAGACGAAATTCACTCCGAGACCATGGGCTATAGTCCATTGTCTCGGAGTGATTTTCGTCTTTTTTTCAAATCCTCAAAAATGATGAAAAACGGCATGCTATAGTATGCCGTCCGAGGCCATGGGCTATAGCCCATGGTCTCGGAGTGTTTTTCATCATTTTTGAGGATTTGAAAAAAAGACGAAAATCACTCCGAGACCATGGGCTATAGTCCATTGTCTCGGAGTGATTTTCGTCTTTTTTTCAAATCCTCAAAAATGATGAAAAACAGCATGCTATAGTATGCCGTCCGAGGCCATGGGCTATAGCCCATGGTCTCAGAGTGTTTTTCATCATTTTTGAGGATTTGAAAAAAAGACGAAAATAACTTCGAGACCATGGGCTATAGTCCATTGTCTCGGAGTGATTTTCATCTTTTTTCAAATCCTCAAAAATGATGAAAAACGACATGCTATAGTATGCCGTCCGAGGCCATGGGCTATAGCCCATGGTCTCGGAGTGATTTTCGTCTTTTTTTCAAATCCTCAAAAATGGCATGCTATAGTATGCCGTCTGAGGCCATGGGCTGAACTTGAACCCACGACCTGTGGTTCACATAGACAGCAGCTTATCACAGAGGCCACCATGCTCTCTGAGAATCTCCTCAGCTTTCCATCTCTTTCCAGTTCTCTTCTGGATGTTATTCTCCAAAACATGCTGCAAAGTGAAATTAGCAGGAACTCAGCCGGATTTGAACTCACAAACTCTGGCTCACATGGACATCATCTTAACAAGGGTGCCACTGAGCTCTCAGTGATTTTTAAGTTGTAAGTTGTTCTTCTTGCTGTTACTTTTCAAATGGGGCCTTGGGATCATGTACAGAGCATTTGAATGGTGCTGTGCATCAAAGGTGTCTTTAGTGCTTTTAAGTGTTATCGTGGATGTTAATCAGATAATACAGAGGAGAAACCATGACAGGACACAGACAGCCTCCCCATTGGTGGATGTGATCCTGGCAGCCAGCCCAGGTGTGTTCTGGTCCTGTTGATTGAGCTGAGAAAAACTATATATATGGGCTATAGTCCATTGTCTCGGAGTGATTTTCATCATTTTTTCAAATCCTCAAAAATGATGAAAAACGGTATGCTATAGTATGCCGTCCGAGGCCATGGGCTATAGCCCATGGTCTCGGAGTGTTTTTCATCATTTTTGAGGATTTGAAAAAAAAAAGAAAATCACTCCGAGACCATGGGCTATAGTCCATTGTCTCGGAGTGATTTTCGTCTTTTTTCAAATCCTCAAAAATGATGAAAAACGACATGCTATAGTATGCCGTCCGAGGCCATGGGCTATAGCCCATGGTCTCGGAGTGTTTTTCATCATTTTTGAGGATTTGAAAAAAAGACGAAAATCACTCCGAGACCATGGGCTATAGTCCATTGTCTCTGAGTGATTTTCATCTTTTTTTCAAATCCTCAAAAATGATGAAAAACGGCATGCTATAGTATGCCGTCCGAGGCCATGGGCTATAGCCCATGGTCTCGGAGTGTTTTTCATCATTTTTGAGGATTTGAAAAAAAGACGAAAATCACTCCGAGACCATGGGCTATAGTCCATTGTCTCGGAGTGATTTTCGTCTTTTTTTCAAATCCTCAAAAATGATGAAAAACAGCATGCTATAGTATGCCGTCCGAGGCCATGGGCTATAGCCCATGGTCTCAGAGTGTTTTTCATCATTTTTGAGGATTTGAAAAAAAGACGAAAATAACTTCGAGACCATGGGCTATAGTCCATTGTCTCGGAGTGATTTTCGTCTTTTTTCAAATCCTCAAAAATGATGAAAAACGACATGCTATAGTATGCCGTCCGAGGCCATGGGCTATAGCCCATGGTCTCGGAGTGATTTTCGTATTTTTTTCAAATCCTCAAAAATGGCATGCTATAGTATGCCGTCTGAGGCCATGGGCTGAACTTGAACCCACGACCTGTGGTTCACATAGACAGCAGCTTATCACAGAGGCCACCATGCTCTCTGAGAATCTCCTCAGCTTTCCATCTCTTTCCAGTTCTCTTCTGGATGTTATTCTCCAAAACATGCTGTAAAGTGAAATTAGCAGGAACTCAGCTGGATTTGAACTCACAACCTCTGGCTCACATGGACATCAGCTTAACAAGGGTGCCACTGAGCTCTCAGTGATTTTTAAGTTGTAAGTTGTTCTTCTTGGTGTTACTTTTCAAATGGGGCCTTGGGATCATGTACAGAGCATTTGAATGGTGCTGTGCATCAAAGGTGTCTTTAGTGCTTTTAAGTGTTATCGTGGATGTTAATCAGATAATACAGAGGAGAAACCATGACAGGACACAGACAGCCTCCCCATTGGTGGATGTGATCCTGGCAGCCAGCCCAGGTGTGTTCTGGTCCTGTTGATTGAGCTGAGAAAAACTATATATATGGGCTATAGTCCATTGTCTCGGAGTGATTTTCATCTTTTTTTCAAATCCTCAAAAATGATGAAAAACGGCATGCTATAGTATGCCGTCCGAGGCCATGGGCTATAGCCCATGGTCTCGGAGTGTTTTTCATCATTTTTGAGGATTTGAAAAAAAGACGAAAATCACTCCGAGACCATGGACTATAGTCCATTGTCTCGGAGTGATTTTCGTCATTTTTTCAAATCCTCAAAAATGATGAAAAACGGCATGCTATAGTATGCCGTCCGAGGCCATGGGCTATAGCCCATGGTCTCGGAGTGTTTTTCATCATTTTTGAGGATTTGAAAAAAAGACGAAAATCACTCCGAGACCATGGGCTATAGTCCATTGTCTCTGAGTGATTTTCATCTTTTTTTCAAATCCTCAAAAATGATGAAAAACGGCATGCTATAGTATGCCGTCCGAGGCCATGGGCTATAGCCCATGGTCTCGGAGTGTTTTTCATCATTTTTGAGGATTTGAAAAAAAGACGAAAATCACTCCGAGACCATGGGCTATAGTCCATTGTCTCGGAGTGATTTTCGTCTTTTTTTCAAATCCTCAAAAATGATGAAAAACAGCATGCTATAGTATGCCGTCCGAGGCCATGGGCTATAGCCCATGGTCTCAGAGTGTTTTTCATCATTTTTGAGGATTTGAAAAAAAGACGAAAATCACTCCGAGACCATGGGCTATAGTCCATTGTCTCGGAGTGATTTTCGTCTTTTTTCAAATCCTCAAAAATGATGAAAAACGACATGCTATAGTATGCCGTCCGAGGCCATGGGCTATAGCCCATGGTCTCGGAGTGATTTTCGTCTTTTTTTCAAATCCTCAAAAATGGCATGCTATAGTATGCCGTCTGAGGCCATGGGCTGAACTTGAACCCACGACCTGTGGTTCACATAGACAGCAGCTTATCACAGAGGCCACCATGCTCTCTGAGAATCTCCTCAGCTTTCCATCTCTTTCCAGTTCTCTTCTGGATGTTATTCTCCAAAACATGCTGCAAAGTGAAATTAGCAGGAACTCAGCTGGATTTGAACTCACAAACTCTGGCTCACATGGACATCATCTTAACAAGGGTGCCACTGAGCTCTCAGTGATTTTTAAGTTGTAAGTTGTTCTTCTTGCTGTTACTTTTCAAATGGGGCCTTGGGATCATGTACAGAGCATTTGAATGGTGCTGTGCATCAAAGGTGTCTTTAGTGCTTTTAAGTGTTATCGTGGATGTTAATCAGATAATACAGAGGAGAAACCATGACAGGACACAGACAGCCTCCCCATTGGTGGATGTGATCCTGGCAGCCAGCCCAGGTGTGTTCTGGCCCTGTTGATTGAGCTGAGAAAAACTATATATATGGGCTATAGTCCATTGTCTCGGAGTGATTTTCATCTTTTTTTCAAATCCTCAAAAATGATGAAAAACGGCATGCTATAGTATGCCGTCCGAGGCCATGGGCTATAGCCCATGGTCTCGGAGTGTTTTTCATCATTTTTGAGGATTTGAAAAAAAGACGAAAATCACTCCGAGACCATGGGCTATAGTCCATTGTCTCGGAGTGATTTTCGTCTTTTTTTCAAATCCTCAAAAATGATGAAAAACAGCATGCTATAGTATGCCGTCCGAGGCCATGGGCTATAGCCCATGGTCTCAGAGTGTTTTTCATCATTTTTGAGGATTTGAAAAAAAGACGAAAATCACCCCGAGACCATGGGCTATAGTCCATTGTCTCGGAGTGATTTTCGTCATTTTTTCAAATCCTCAAAAATGATGAAAAACGGCATGCTATAGTATGCCGTCCGAGGCCATGGGCTATAGCCCATGGTCTCGGAGTGTTTTTCATCATTTTTGAGGATTTGAAAAAAAGACGAAAATAACTCCGAGACCATGGGCTATAGTCCATTGTCTCGGAGTGATTTTCGTCTTTTTTCAAATCCTCAAAAATGATGAAAAACGACATGCTATAGTATGCCGTCCGAGGCCATGGGCTATAGCCCATGGTCTCGGAGTGATTTTCGTATTTTTTTCAAATCCTCAAAAATGGCATGCTATAGTATGCCGTCTGAGGCCATGGGCTGAACTTGAACCCACGACCTGTGGTTCACATAGACAGCAGCTTATCACAGAGGCCACCATGCTCTCTGAGAATCTCCTCAGCTTTCCATCTCTTTCCAGTTCTCTTCTGGATGTTATTCTCCAAAACATGCTGTAAAGTGAAATTAGCAGGAACTCAGCTGGATTTGAACTCACAACCTCTGGCTCACATGGACATCAGCTTAACAAGGGTGCCACTGAGCTCTCAGTGATTTTTAAGTTGTAAGTTGTTCTTCTTGGTGTTACTTTTCAAATGGGGCCTTGGGATCATGTACAGAGCATTTGAATGGTGCTGTGCATCAAAGGTGTCTTTAGTGCTTTTAAGTGTTATCGTGGATGTTAATCAGATAATACAGAGGAGAAACCATGACAGGACACAGACAGCCTCCCCATTGGTGGATGTGATCCTGGCAGCCAGCCCAGGTGTGTTCTGGTCCTGTTGATTGAGCTGAGAAAAACTATATATATGGGCTATAGTCCATTGTCTCGGAGTGATTTTCATATTTTTTTCAAATCCTCAAAAATGATGAAAAACGGCATGCTATAGTATGCCGTCCGAGGCCATGGGCTATAGCCCATGGTCTCGGAGTGTTTTTCATCATTTTTGAGGATTTGAAAAAAAGACGAAATTCACTCCGAGACCATGGGCTATAGTCCATTGTCTCGGAGTGATTTTCGTCTTTTTTTCAAATCCTCAAAAATGATGAAAAACGGCATGCTATAGTATGCCGTCCGAGGCCATGGGCTATAGCCCATGGTCTCGGAGTGTTTTTCATCATTTTTGAGGATTTGAAAAAAAGACGAAAATCACTCCGAGACCATGGGCTATAGTCCATTGTCTCGGAGTGATTTTCGTCTTTTTTTCAAATCCTCAAAAATGATGAAAAACAGCATGCTATAGTATGCCGTCCGAGGCCATGGGCTATAGCCCATGGTCTCGGAGTGTTTTTCATCATTTTTGAGGATTTGAAAAAAAGACGAAAATCACTCCGAGACCATGGGCTATAGTCCATTGTCTCGGAGTGATTTTCGTCTTTTTTCAAATCCTCAAAAATGATGAAAAACGACATGCTATTTTTTTCAAATCCTCAAAAATGGCATGCTATAGTATGCCGTCTGAGGCCATGGGCTGAACTTGAACCCACGACCTGTGGTTCACATAGACAGCAGCTTATCACAGAGGCCACCATGCTCTCTGAGAATCTCTTCAGCTTTCCATCTCTTTCCAGTTCTCTTCTGGATGTTATTCTCCAAAACATGCTGCAAAGTGAAATTAGCAGGAACTCAGCTGGATTTGAACTCACAACCTCTGGCTCACATGGACATCATCTTAACAAGGGTGCCACTGAGCTCTCAGTGAATTTTTAAGTTGTAATTTGTTCTTCTTGGTGTTACTTTTCAAATGGGGCCTTGGGATCATGTACAGAGCATTTGAATGGTGCTGTGCATCAAAGGTGTCTTTAGTGCTTTTAAGTGTTATCGTGGATGTTAATCAGATAATACAGAGGAGAAACCATAACAGGACACAGACAGCCTCCCCATTGGTGGATGTGATCCTTGCAGCCAGCCCAGGTGTGTTCTGGTCCTGTTGATTGAGCTGAGAAAAACTATATATATGGGCTATAGTCCATTGTCTCGGAGTGATTTTCATCTTTTTTTCAAATCCTCAAAAATGATGAAAAACGGCATGCTATAGTATGCCGTCCGAGGCCATGGGCTATAGCCCATGGTCTCGGAGTGTTTTTCATCATTTTTGAGGATTTGAAAAAAAGACGAAAATCACTCCGAGACCATGGGCTATAGTCCATTGTCTCAGAGTGATTTTCATCTTTTTTTCAAATCCTCAAAAATGATGAAAAACAGCATGCTATAGTATGCCGTCCGAGGCCATGGGCTATAGCCCATGGTCTCGGAGTGTTTTTCATCATTTTTGAGGATTTGAAAAAAAGACGAAATTCACTCCGAGACCATGGGCTATAGTCCATTGTCTCGGAGTGATTTTCGTCTTTTTTTCAAATCCTCAAAAATGATGAAAAACGGCATGCTATAGTATGCCGTCCGAGGCCATGGGCTATAGCCCATGGTCTCGGAGTGTTTTTCATCATTTTTGAGGATTTGAAAAAAAGACGAAAATCACTCCGAGACCATGGGCTATAGTCCATTGTCTCGGAGTGATTTTCGTCTTTTTTCAAATCCTCAAAAATGATGAAAAACGACATGCTATAGTATGCCGTCCGAGGCCATGGGCTATAGCCCATGGTCTCGGAGTGATTTTCGTCTTTTTTTCAAATCCTCAAAAATGGCATGCTATAGTATGCCGTCTGAGGCCATGGGCTGAACTTGAACCCACGACCTGTGGTTCACATAGACAGCAGCTTATCACAGAGGCCACCATGCTCTCTGAGAATCTCCTCAGCTTTCCATCTCTTTCCAGTTCTCTTCTGGATGTTATTCTCCAAAACATGCTGCAAAGTGAAATTAGCAGGAACTCAGCTGGATTTGAACTCACAAACTCTGGCTCACATGGACATCATCTTAACAAGGGTGCCACTGAGCTCTCAGTGATTTTTAAGTTGTAAGTTGTTCTTCTTGCTGTTACTTTTCAAATGGGGCCTTGGGATCATGTACAGAGCATTTGAATGGTGCTGTGCATCAAAGGTGTCTTTAGTGCTTTTAAGTGTTATCGTGGATGTTAATCAGATAATACAGAGGAGAAACCATGACAGGACACAGACAGCCTCCCCATTGGTGGATGTGATCCTGGCAGCCAGCCCAGGTGTGTTCTGGTCCTGTTGATTGAGCTGAGAAAAACTATATATATGGGCTATAGTCCATTGTCTCGGAGTGATTTTCATCATTTTTTCAAATCCTCAAAAATGATGAAAAACGGCATGCTATAGTATGCCGTCCGAGGCCATGGGCTATAGCCCATGGTCTCGGAGTGTTTTTCATAATTTTTGAGGATTTGAAAAAAAGACGAAAATCACTCCGAGACCATGGGCTATAGTCCATTGTCTCGGAGTGATTTTCGTCTTTTTTTCAAATCCTCAAAAATGATGAAAAACAGCATGCTATAGTATGCCGTCCGAGGCCATGGGCTATAGCCCATGGTCTCAGAGTGTTTTTCATCATTTTTGAGGATTTGAAAAAAAGACGAAAATCACCCCGAGACCATGGGCTATAGTCCATTGTCTCGGAGTGATTTTCGTCATTTTTTCAAATCCTCAAAAATGATGAAAAACGGCATGCTATAGTATGCCGTCCGAGGCCATGGGCTATAGCCCATGGTCTCGGAGTGTTTTTCATCATTTTTGAGGATTTGAAAAAAAGACGAAAATAACTCCGAGACCATGGGCTATAGTCCATTGTCTCGGAGTGATTTTCGTCTTTTTTCAAATCCTCAAAAATGATGAAAAACGACATGCTATAGTATGCCGTCCGAGGCCATGGGCTATAGCCCATGGTCTCGGAGTGATTTTCGTATTTTTTTCAAATCCTCAAAAATGGCATGCTATAGTATGCCGTCTGAGGCCATGGGCTGAACTTGAACCCACGACCTGTGGTTCACATAGACAGCAGCTTATCACAGAGGCCACCATGCTCTCTGAGAATCTCCTCAGCTTTCCATCTCTTTCCAGTTCTCTTCTGGATGTTATTCTCCAAAACATGCTGTAAAGTGAAATTAGCAGGAACTCAGCTGGATTTGAACTCACAACCTCTGGCTCACATGGACATCAGCTTAACAAGGGTGCCACTGAGCTCTCAGTGATTTTTAAGTTGTAAGTTGTTCTTCTTGGTGTTACTTTTCAAATGGGGCCTTGGGATCATGTACAGAGCATTTGAATGGTGCTGTGCATCAAAGGTGTCTTTAGTGCTTTTAAGTGTTATCGTGGATGTTAATCAGATAATACAGAGGAGAAACCATGACAGGACACAGACAGCCTCCCCATTGGTGGATGTGATCCTGGCAGCCAGCCCAGGTGTGTTCTGGTCCTGTTGATTGAGCTGAGAAAAACTATATATATGGGCTATATAGTCCATTGTCTCGGAGTGATTTTCATCTTTTTTTCAAATCCTCAAAAATGATGAAAAACGGCATGCTATAGTATGCCGTCCGAGGCCATGGGCTATAGCCCATGGTCTCGGAGTGTTTTTCATCATTTTTGAGGATTTGAAAAAAAGACGAAAATCACTCCGAGACCATGGGCTATAGTCCATTGTCTCGGAGTGATTTTCGTCATTTTTTCAAATCCTCAAAAATGATGAAAAACGGCATGCTATAGTATGCCGTCCGAGGCCATGGGCTATAGCCCATGGTCTCGGAGTGTTTTTCATCATTTTTGAGGATTTGAAAAAAAGACGAAAATCACTCCGAGACCATGGGCTATAGTCCATTGTCTCTGAGTGATTTTCATCTTTTTTTCAAATCCTCAAAAATGATGAAAAACGGCATGCTATAGTATGCCGTCCGAGGCCATGGGCTATAGCCCATGGTCTCGGAGTGTTTTTCATCATTTTTGAGGATTTGAAAAAAAGACGAAAATCACTCCGAGACCATGGGCTATAGTCCATTGTCTCGGAGTGATTTTCGTCTTTTTTTCAAATCCTCAAAAATGATGAAAAACAGCATGCTATAGTATGCCGTCCGAGGCCATGGGCTATAGCCCATGGTCTCAGAGTGTTTTTCATCATTTTTGAGGATTTGAAAAAAAGACGAAAATCACTCCGAGACCATGGGCTATAGTCCATTGTCTCGGAGTGATTTTCGTCTTTTTTCAAATCCTCAAAAATGATGAAAAACGACATGCTATAGTATGCCGTCCGAGGCCATGGGCTATAGCCCATGGTCTCGGAGTGATTTTCGTCTTTTTTTCAAATCCTCAAAAATGGCATGCTATAGTATGCCGTCTGAGGCCATGGGCTGAACTTGAACCCACGACCTGTGGTTCACATAGACAGCAGCTTATCACAGAGGCCACCATGCTCTCTGAGAATCTCCTCAGCTTTCCATCTCTTTCCAGTTCTCTTCTGGATGTTATTCTCCAAAACATGCTGCAAAGTGTAATTAGCAGGAACTCAGCTGGATTTGAACTCACAAACTCTGGCTCACATGGACATCATCTTAACAAGGGTGCCACTGAGCTCTCAGTGATTTTTAAGTTGTAAGTTGTTCTTCTTGCTGTTACTTTTCAAATGGGGCCTTGGGATCATGTACAGAGCATTTGAATGGTGCTGTGCATCAAAGGTGTCTTTAGTGCTTTTAAGTGTTATCGTCAATGTTAATCAGATAATACAGAGGAGAAACCATGACAGGACACAGACAGCCTCCCCATAGGTGGATGTGATCCTGGCAGCCAGCCCAGGTGTGTTCTGGTCCTGTTGATTGAGCTGAGAAAAACTATATATATGGGCTATAGTCCATTGTCTCGGAGTGATTTTCATCATTTTTTCAAATCCTCAAAAATGATGAAAAACGGCATGCTATAGTATGCCGTCCGAGGCCATGGGCTATAGCCCATGGTCTCGGAGTGTTTTTCATAATTTTTGAGGATTTGAAAAAAAGACGAAAATCACTCCGAGACCATGGGCTATAGTCCATTGTCTCGGAGTGATTTTCGTCTTTTTTTCAAATCCTCAAAAATGATGAAAAACAGCATGCTATAGTATGCCGTCCGAGGCCATGGGCTATAGCCCATGGTCTATAGGGCTATAGCCCATGGTCTCAGAGTGGTCTCAGAGTGTTTTTCATCATTTTTGAGGATTTGAAAAAAAGACGAAAATCACCCCGAGACCATGGGCTATAGTCCATTGTCTCGGAGTGATTTTCGTCATTTTTTCAAATCCTCAAAAATGATGAAAAACGGCATGCTATAGTATGCCGTCCGAGGCCATGGGCTATAGCCCATGGTCTCGGAGTGTTTTTCATCATTTTTGAGGATTTGAAAAAAAGACGAAAATAACTCCGAGACCATGGGCTATAGTCCATTGTCTCGGAGTGATTTTCGTCTTTTTTCAAATCCTCAAAAATGATGAAAAACGACATGCTATAGTATGCCGTCCGAGGCCATGGGCTATAGCCCATGGTCTCGGAGTGATTTTCGTATTTTTTTCAAATCCTCAAAAATGGCATGCTATAGTATGCCGTCTGAGGCCATGGGCTGAACTTGAACCCACGACCTGTGGTTCACATAGACAGCAGCTTATCACAGAGGCCACCATGCTCTCTGAGAATCTCCTCAGCTTTCCATCTCTTTCCAGTTCTCTTCTGGATGTTATTCTCCAAAACATGCTGTAAAGTGAAATTAGCAGGAACTCAGCTGGATTTGAACTCACAACCTCTGGCTCACATGGACATCAGCTTAACAAGGGTGCCACTGAGCTCTCAGTGATTTTTAAGTTGTAAGTTGTTCTTCTTGGTGTTACTTTTCAAATGGGGCCTTGGGATCATGTACAGAGCATTTGAATGGTGCTGTGCATCAAAGGTGTCTTTAGTGCTTTTAAGTGTTATCGTGGATGTTAATCAGATAATACAGAGGAGAAACCATGACAGGACACAGACAGCCTCCCCATTGGTGGATGTGATCCTGGCAGCCAGCCCAGGTGTGTTCTGGTCCTGTTGATTGAGCTGAGAAAAACTATATATATGGGCTATAGTCCATTGTCTCGGAGTGATTTTCATCTTTTTTTCAAATCCTCAAAAATGATGAAAAACGGCATGCTATAGTATGCCGTCCGAGGCCATGGGCTATAGCCCATGGTCTCGGAGTGTTTTTCATCATTTTTGAGGATTTGAAAAAAAGACGAAAATCACTCCGAGACCATGGACTATAGTCCATTGTCTCGGAGTGATTTTCGTCATTTTTTCAAATCCTCAAAAATGATGAAAAACGGCATGCTATAGTATGCCGTCCGAGGCCATGGGCTATAGCCCATGGTCTCGGAGTGTTTTTCATCATTTTTGAGGATTTGAAAAAAAGACGAAAATCACTCCGAGACCATGGGCTATAGTCCATTGTCTCTGAGTGATTTTCATCTTTTTTTCAAATCCTCAAAAATGATGAAAAACGGCATGCTATAGTATGCCGTCCGAGGCCATGGGCTATAGCCCATGGTCTCGGAGTGTTTTTCATAATTTTTGAGGATTTGAAAAAAAGACGAAAATCACTCCGAGACCATGGGCTATAGTCCATTGTCTCGGAGTGATTTTCGTCTTTTTTTCAAATCCTCAAAAATGATGAAAAACAGCATGCTATAGTATGCCGTCCGAGGCCATGGGCTATAGCCCATGGTCTCAGAGTGTTTTTCATCATTTTTGAGGATTTGAAAAAAAGACGAAAATCACTCCGAGACCATGGGCTATAGTCCATTGTCTCGGAGTGATTTTCGTCTTTTTTCAAATCCTCAAAAATGATGAAAAACGACATGCTATAGTATGCCGTCCGAGGCCATGGGCTATAGCCCATGGTCTCGGAGTGATTTTCGTCTTTTTTTCAAATCCTCAAAAATGGCATGCTATAGTATGCCGTCTGAGGCCATGGGCTGAACTTGAACCCACGACCTGTGGTTCACATAGACAGCAGCTTATCACAGAGGCCACCATGCTCTCTGAGAATCTCCTCAGCTTTCCATCTCTTTCCAGTTCTCTTCTGGATGTTATTCTCCAAAACATGCTGCAAAGTGAAATTAGCAGGAACTCAGCTGGATTTGAACTCACAAACTCTGGCTCACATGGACATCATCTTAACAAGGGTGCCACTGAGCTCTCAGTGATTTTTAAGTTGTAAGTTGTTCTTCTTGCTGTTACTTTTCAAATGGGGCCTTGGGATCATGTACAGAGCATTTGAATGGTGCTGTGCATCAAAGGTGTCTTTAGTGCTTTTAAGTGTTATCGTGGATGTTAATCAGATAATACAGAGGAGAAACCATGACAGGACACAGACAGCCTCCCCATTGGTGGATGTGATCCTGGCAGCCAGCCCAGGTGTGTTCTGGCCCTGTTGATTGAGCTGAGAAAAACTATATATATGGGCTATAGTCCATTGTCTCGGAGTGATTTTCATCTTTTTTTCAAATCCTCAAAAATGATGAAAAACGGCATGCTATAGTATGCCGTCCGAGGCCATGGGCTATAGCCCATGGTCTCGGAGTGTTTTTCATCATTTTTGAGGATTTGAAAAAAAGACGAAAATCACTCCGAGACCATGGACTATAGTCCATTGTCTCGGAGTGATTTTCGTCATTTTTTCAAATCCTCAAAAATGATGAAAAACGGCATGCTATAGTATGCCGTCCGAGGCCATGGGCTATAGCCCATGGTCTCGGAGTGTTTTTCATCATTTTTGAGGATTTGAAAAAAAGACGAAAATCACTCCGAGACCATGGGCTATAGTCCATTGTCTCTGAGTGATTTTCATCTTTTTTTCAAATCCTCAAAAATGATGAAAAACGGCATGCTATAGTATGCCGTCCGAGGCCATGGGCTATAGCCCATGGTCTCGGAGTGTTTTTCATCATTTTTGAGGATTTGAAAAAAAGACGAAAATCACTCCGAGACCATGGGCTATAGTCCATTGTCTCGGAGTGATTTTCGTCTTTTTTTTAAATCCTCAAAAATGATGAAAAACAGCATGCTATAGTATGCCGTCCGAGGCCATGGGCTATAGCCCATGGTCTCAGAGTGTTTTTCATCATTTTTGAGGATTTGAAAAAAAGACGAAAATCACTCCGAGACCATGGGCTATAGTCCATTGTCTCGGAGTGATTTTCGTCTTTTTTCAAATCCTCAAAAATGATGAAAAACGACATGCTATAGTATGCCGTCCGAGGCCATGGGCTATAGCCCATGGTCTCGGAGTGATTTTCGTCTTTTTTTCAAATCCTCAAAAATGGCATGCTATAGTATGCCGTCTGAGGCCATGGGCTGAACTTGAACCCACGACCTGTGGTTCACATAGACAGCAGCTTATCACAGAGGCCACCATGCTCTCTGAGAATCTCCTCAGCTTTCCATCTCTTTCCAGTTCTCTTCTGGATGTTATTCTCCAAAACATGCTGCAAAGTGAAATTAGCAGGAACTCAGCTGGATTTGAACTCACAAACTCTGGCTCACATGGACATCATCTTAACAAGGGTGCCACTGAGCTCTCAGTGATTTTTAAGTTGTAAGTTGTTCTTCTTGCTGTTACTTTTCAAATGGGGCCTTGGGATCATGTACAGAGCATTTGAATGGTGCTGTGCATCAAAGGTGTCTTTAGTGCTTTTAAGTGTTATCGTCGATGTTAATCAGATAATACAGAGGAGAAACCATGACAGGACACAGACAGCCTCCCCATAGGTGGATGTGATCCTGGCAGCCAGCCCAGGTGTGTTCTGGTCCTGTTGATTGAGCTGAGAAAAACTATATATATGGGCTATAGTCCATTGTCTCGGAGTGATTTTCATCATTTTTTCAAATCCTCAAAAATGATGAAAAACGGCATGCTATAGTATGCCGTCCGAGGCCATGGGCTATAGCCCATGGTCTCGGAGTGTTTTTCATCATTTTTGAGGATTTGAAAAAAAGACGAAAATCACTCCGAGACCATGGGCTATAGTCCATTGTCTCGGAGTGATTTTCGTCTTTTTTTCAAATCCTCAAAAATGATGAAAAACAGCATGCTATAGTATGCCGTCCGAGGCCATGGGCTATAGCCCATGGTCTCAGAGTGTTTTTCATCATTTTTGAGGATTTGAAAAAAAGACGAAAATCACCCCGAGACCATGGGCTATAGTCCATTGTCTCGGAGTGATTTTCGTCATTTTTTCAAATCCTCAAAAATGATGAAAAACGGCATGCTATAGTATGCCGTCCGAGGCCATGGGCTATAGCCCATGGTCTCGGAGTGTTTTTCATCATTTTTGAGGATTTGAAAAAAAGACGAAAATAACTCCGAGACCATGGGCTATAGTCCATTGTCTCGGAGTGATTTTCGTCTTTTTTCAAATCCTCAAAAATGATGAAAAACGACATGCTATAGTATGCCGTCCGAGGCCATGGGCTATAGCCCATGGTCTCGGAGTGATTTTCGTATTTTTTTCAAATCCTCAAAAATGGCATGCTATAGTATGCCGTCTGAGGCCATGGGCTGAACTTGAACCCACGACCTGTGGTTCACATAGACAGCAGCTTATCACAGAGGCCACCATGCTCTCTGAGAATCTCCTCAGCTTTCCATCTCTTTCCAGTTCTCTTCTGGATGTTATTCTCCAAAACATGCTGTAAAGTGAAATTTGCAGGAACTCAGCTGGATTTGAACTCACAACCTCTGGCTCACATGGACATCAGCTTAACAAGGGTGCCACTGAGCTCTCAGTGATTTTTAAGTTGTAAGTTGTTCTTCTTGGTGTTACTTTTCAAATGGGGCCTTGGGATCATGTACAGAGCATTTGAATGGTGCTGTGCATCAAAGGTGTCTTTAGTGCTTTTAAGTGTTATCGTGGATGTTAATCAGATAATACAGAGGAGAAACCATGACAGGACACAGACAGCCTCCCCATTGGTGGATGTGATCCTGGCAGCCAGCCCAGGTGTGTTCTGGTCCTGTTGATTGAGCTGAGAAAAACTATATATATGGGCTATAGTCCATTGTCTCGGAGTGATTTTCATCTTTTTTTCAAATCCTCAAAAATGATGAAAAACGGCATGCTATAGTATGCCGTCCGAGGCCATGGGCTATAGCCCATGGTCTCGGAGTGTTTTTCATCATTTTTGAGGATTTGAAAAAAAGACGAAAATCACTCCGAGACCATGGGCTATAGTCCATTGTCTCGGAGTGATTTTCGTCATTTTTTCAAATCCTCAAAAATGATGAAAAACGGCATGCTATAGTATGCCGTCCGAGGCCATGGGCTATAGCCCATGGTCTCGGAGTGTTTTTCATCATTTTTGAGGATTTGAAAAAAAGACGAAAATCACTCCGAGACCATGGGCTATAGTCCATTGTCTCTGAGTGATTTTCATCTTTTTTTCAAATCCTCAAAAATGATGAAAAACGGCATGCTATAGTATGCCGTCCGAGGCCATGGGCTATAGCCCATGGTCTCGGAGTGTTTTTCATCATTTTTGAGGATTTGAAAAAAAGACGAAAATCACTCCGAGACCATGGGCTATAGTCCATTGTCTCGGAGTGATTTTCGTCTTTTTTTCAAATCCTCAAAAATGATGAAAAACAGCATGCTATAGTATGCCGTCCGAGGCCATGGGCTATAGCCCATGGTCTCAGAGTGTTTTTCATCATTTTTGAGGATTTGAAAAAAAGACGAAAATCACCCCGAGACCATGGGCTATAGTCCATTGTCTCGGAGTGATTTTCGTCATTTTTTCAAATCCTCAAAAATGATGAAAAACGGCATGCTATAGTATGCCGTCCGAGGCCATGGGCTATAGCCCATGGTCTCGGAGTGTTTTTCATCATTTTTGAGGATTTGAAAAAAAGACGAAAATAACTCCGAGACCATGGGCTATAGTCCATTGTCTCGGAGTGATTTTCGTCTTTTTTCAAATCCTCAAAAATGATGAAAAACGACATGCTATAGTATGCCGTCCGAGGCCATGGGCTATAGCCCATGGTCTCGGAGTGATTTTCGTATTTTTTTCAAATCCTCAAAAATGGCATGCTATAGTATGCCGTCTGAGGCCATGGGCTGAACTTGAACCCACGACCTGTGGTTCACATAGACAGCAGCTTATCACAGAGGCCACCATGCTCTCTGAGAATCTCCTCAGCTTTCCATCTCTTTCCAGTTCTCTTCTGGATGTTATTCTCCAAAACATGCTGTAAAGTGAAATTTGCAGGAACTCAGCTGGATTTGAACTCACAACCTCTGGCTCACATGGACATCAGCTTAACAAGGGTGCCACTGAGCTCTCAGTGATTTTTAAGTTGTAAGTTGTTCTTCTTGGTGTTAATTTTCAAATGGGGCCTTGGGATCATGTACAGAGCATTTGAATGGTGCTGTGCATCAAAGGTGTCTTTAGTGCTTTTAAGTGTTATCGTGGATGTTAATCAGATAATACAGAGGAGAAACCATGACAGGACACAGACAGCCTCCCCATTGGTGGATGTGATCCTGGCAGCCAGCCCAGGTGTGTTCTGGTCCTGTTGATTGAGCTGAGAAAAACTATATATATGGGCTATAGTCCATTGTCTCGGAGTGATTTTCATCTTTTTTTCAAATCCTCAAAAATGATGAAAAACGGCATGCTATAGTATGCCGTCCGAGGCCATGGGCTATAGCCCATGGTCTCGGAGTGTTTTTCATCATTTTTGAGGATTTGAAAAAAAGACGAAAATCACTCCGAGACCATGGGCTATAGTCCATTGTCTCGGAGTGATTTTCGTCATTTTTTCAAATCCTCAAAAATGATGAAAAACGGCATGCTATAGTATGCCGTCCGAGGCCATGGGCTATAGCCCATGGTCTCGGAGTGTTTTTCATCATTTTTGAGGATTTGAAAAAAAGACGAAAATCACTCCGAGACCATGGGCTATAGTCCATTGTCTCTGAGTGATTTTCATCTTTTTTTCAAATCCTCAAAAATGATGAAAAACGGCATGCTATAGTATGCCGTCCGAGGCCATGGGCTATAGCCCATGGTCTCGGAGTGTTTTTCATCATTTTTGAGGATTTGAAAAAAAGACGAAAATCACTCCGAGACCATGGGCTATAGTCCATTGTCTCGGAGTGATTTTCGTCTTTTTTTCAAATCCTCAAAAATGATGAAAAACAGCATGCTATAGTATGCCGTCCGAGGCCATGGGCTATAGCCCATGGTCTCAGAGTGTTTTTCATCATTTTTGAGGATTTGAAAAAAAGACGAAAATCACTCCGAGACCATGGGCTATAGTCCATTGTCTCGGAGTGATTTTCGTCTTTTTTCAAATCCTCAAAAATGATGAAAAACGACATGCTATAGTATGCCGTCCGAGGCCATGGGCTATAGCCCATGGTCTCGGAGTGATTTTCGTCTTTTTTTCAAATCCTCAAAAATGGCATGCTATAGTATGCCGTCTGAGGCCATGGGCTGAACTTGAACCCACGACCTGTGGTTCACATAGACAGCAGCTTATCACAGAGGCCACCATGCTCTCTGAGAATCTCCTCAGCTTTCCATCTCTTTCCAGTTCTCTTCTGGATGTTATTCTCCAAAACATGCTGCAAAGTGAAATTAGCAGGAACTCAGCTGGATTTGAACTCACAAACTCTGGCTCACATGGACATCATCTTAACAAGGGTGCCACTGAGCTCTCAGTGATTTTTAAGTTGTAAGTTGTTCTTCTTGCTGTTACTTTTCAAATGGGGCCTTGGGATCATGTACAGAGCATTTGAATGGTGCTGTGCATCAAAGGTGTCTTTAGTGCTTTTAAGTGTTATCGTCGATGTTAATCAGATAATACAGAGGAGAAACCATGACAGGACACAGACAGCCTCCCCATAGGTGGATGTGATCCTGGCAGCCAGCCCAGGTGTGTTCTGGTCCTGTTGATTGAGCTGAGAAAAACTATATATATGGGCTATAGTCCATTGTCTCGGAGTGATTTTCATCATTTTTTCAAATCCTCAAAAATGATGAAAAACGGCATGCTATAGTATGCCGTCCGAGGCCATGGGCTATAGCCCATGGTCTCGGAGTGTTTTTCATAATTTTTGAGGATTTGAAAAAAAGACGAAAATCACTCCGAGACCATGGGCTATAGTCCATTGTCTCGGAGTGATTTTCGTCTTTTTTTCAAATCCTCAAAAATGATGAAAAACAGCATGCTATAGTATGCCGTCCGAGGCCATGGGCTATAGCCCATGGTCTCAGAGTGTTTTTCATCATTTTTGAGGATTTGAAAAAAAGACGAAAATCACCCCGAGACCATGGGCTATAGTCCATTGTCTCGGAGTGATTTTCGTCATTTTTTCAAATCCTCAAAAATGATGAAAAACGGCATGCTATAGTATGCCGTCCGAGGCCATGGGCTATAGCCCATGGTCTCGGAGTGTTTTTCATCATTTTTGAGGATTTGAAAAAAAGACGAAAATAACTCCGAGACCATGGGCTATAGTCCATTGTCTCGGAGTGATTTTCGTCTTTTTTCAAATCCTCAAAAATGATGAAAAACGACATGCTATAGTATGCCGTCCGAGGCCATGGGCTATAGCCCATGGTCTCGGAGTGATTTTCGTATTTTTTTCAAATCCTCAAAAATGGCATGCTATAGTATGCCGTCTGAGGCCATGGGCTGAACTTGAACCCACGACCTGTGGTTCACATAGACAGCAGCTTATCACAGAGGCCACCATGCTCTCTGAGAATCTCCTCAGCTTTCCATCTCTTTCCAGTTCTCTTCTGGATGTTATTCTCCAAAACATGCTGTAAAGTGAAATTAGCAGGAACTCAGCTGGATTTGAACTCACAACCTCTGGCTCACATGGACATCAGCTTAACAAGGGTGCCACTGAGCTCTCAGTGATTTTTAAGTTGTAAGTTGTTCTTCTTGGTGTTACTTTTCAAATGGGGCCTTGGGATCATGTACAGAGCATTTGAATGGTGCTGTGCATCAAAGGTGTCTTTAGTGCTTTTAAGTGTTATCGTGGATGTTAATCAGATAATACAGAGGAGAAACCATGACAGGACACAGACAGCCTCCCCATTGGTGGATGTGATCCTGGCAGCCAGCCCAGGTGTGTTCTGGTCCTGTTGATTGAGCTGAGAAAAACTATATATATGGGCTATAGTCCATTGTCTCGGAGTGATTTTCATCTTTTTTTCAAATCCTCAAAAATGATGAAAAACGGCATGCTATAGTATGCCGTCCGAGGCCATGGGCTATAGCCCATGGTCTCGGAGTGTTTTTCATCATTTTTGAGGATTTGAAAAAAAGACGAAAATCACTCCGAGACCATGGACTATAGTCCATTGTCTCGGAGTGATTTTCGTCATTTTTTCAAATCCTCAAAAATGATGAAAAACGGCATGCTATAGTATGCCGTCCGAGGCCATGGGCTATAGCCCATGGTCTCGGAGTGTTTTTCATCATTTTTGAGGATTTGAAAAAAAGACGAAAATCACTCCGAGACCATGGGCTATAGTCCATTGTCTCTGAGTGATTTTCATCTTTTTTTCAAATCCTCAAAAATGATGAAAAACGGCATGCTATAGTATGCCGTCCGAGGCCATGGGCTATAGCCCATGGTCTCGGAGTGTTTTTCATCATTTTTGAGGATTTGAAAAAAAGACGAAAATCACTCCGAGACCATGGGCTATAGTCCATTGTCTCGGAGTGATTTTCGTCTTTTTTTCAAATCCTCAAAAATGATGAAAAACAGCATGCTATAGTATGCCGTCCGAGGCCATGGGCTATAGCCCATGGTCTCAGAGTGTTTTTCATCATTTTTGAGGATTTGAAAAAAAGACGAAAATCACTCCGAGACCATGGGCTATAGTCCATTGTCTCGGAGTGATTTTCGTCTTTTTTCAAATCCTCAAAAATGATGAAAAACGACATGCTATAGTATGCCGTCCGAGGCCATGGGCTATAGCCCATGGTCTCGGAGTGATTTTCGTCTTTTTTTCAAATCCTCAAAAATGGCATGCTATAGTATGCCGTCTGAGGCCATGGGCTGAACTTGAACCCACGACCTGTGGTTCACATAGACAGCAGCTTATCACAGAGGCCACCATGCTCTCTGAGAATCTCCTCAGCTTTCCATCTCTTTCCAGTTCTCTTCTGGATGTTATTCTCCAAAACATGCTGCAAAGTGAAATTAGCAGGAACTCAGCTGGATTTGAACTCACAAACTCTGGCTCACATGGACATCATCTTAACAAGGGTGCCACTGAGCTCTCAGTGATTTTTAAGTTGTAAGTTGTTCTTCTTGCTGTTACTTTTCAAATGGGGCCTTGGGATCATGTACAGAGCATTTGAATGGTGCTGTGCATCAAAGGTGTCTTTAGTGCTTTTAAGTGTTATCGTCGATGTTAATCAGATAATACAGAGGAGAAACCATGACAGGACACAGACAGCCTCCCCATAGGTGGATGTGATCCTGGCAGCCAGCCCAGGTGTGTTCTGGTCCTGTTGATTGAGCTGAGAAAAACTATATATATGGGCTATAGTCCATTGTCTCGGAGTGATTTTCATCATTTTTTCAAATCCTCAAAAATGATGAAAAACGGCATGCTATAGTATGCCGTCCGAGGCCATGGGCTATAGCCCATGGTCTCGGAGTGTTTTTCATCATTTTTGAGGATTTGAAAAAAAGACGAAAATCACTCCGAGACCATGGGCTATAGTCCATTGTCTCGGAGTGATTTTCGTCTTTTTTTCAAATCCTCAAAAATGATGAAAAACAGCATGCTATAGTATGCCGTCCGAGGCCATGGGCTATAGCCCATGGTCTCAGAGTGTTTTTCATCATTTTTGAGGATTTGAAAAAAAGACGAAAATCACCCCGAGACCATGGGCTATAGTCCATTGTCTCGGAGTGATTTTCGTCATTTTTTCAAATCCTCAAAAATGATGAAAAACGGCATGCTATAGTATGCCGTCCGAGGCCATGGGCTATAGCCCATGGTCTCGGAGTGTTTTTCATCATTTTTGAGGATTTGAAAAAAAGACGAAAATAACTCCGAGACCATGGGCTATAGTCCATTGTCTCGGAGTGATTTTCGTCTTTTTTCAAATCCTCAAAAATGATGAAAAACGACATGCTATAGTATGCCGTCCGAGGCCATGGGCTATAGCCCATGGTCTCGGAGTGATTTTCGTATTTTTTTCAAATCCTCAAAAATGGCATGCTATAGTATGCCGTCTGAGGCCATGGGCTGAACTTGAACCCACGACCTGTGGTTCACATAGACAGCAGCTTATCACAGAGGCCACCATGCTCTCAGAGAATCTCCTCAGCTTTCCATCTCTTTCCAGTTCTCTTCTGGATGTTATTCTCCAAAACATGCTGTAAAGTGAAATTAGCAGGAACTCAGCTGGATTTGAACTCACAACCTCTGGCTCACATGGACATCAGCTTAACAAGGGTGCCACTGAGCTCTCAGTGATTTTTAAGTTGTAAGTTGTTCTTCTTGGTGTTACTTTTCAAATGGTTCTTGGGATCATGTACAGAGCATTTGAATGGTGCTGTGCATCAAAGGTGTCTTTAGTGCTTTTAAGTGTTATCGTGGATGTTAATCAGATAATACAGAGGAGAAACCATGACAGGACACAGACAGCCTCCCCATTGGTGGATGTGATCCTGGCAGCCAGCCCAGGTGTGTTCTGGTCCTGTTGATTGAGCTGAGAAAAACTATATATATGGGCTATAGTCCATTGTCTCGGAGTGATTTTCATCATTTTTTAAAATCCTCAAAAATGATGAAAAACGGTATGCTATAGTATGCCGTCCGAGGCCATGGGCTATAGCCCATGGTCTCGGAGTGTTTTTCATCATTTTTGAGGATTTGAAAAAAAGACGAAAATCACTCCGAGACCATGGGCTATAGTCCATTGTCTCGGAGTGATTTTCGTCATTTTTTCAAATCCTCAAAAATGATGAAAAACGGCATGCTATAGTATGCCGTCCGAGGCCATGGGCTATAGCCCATGGTCTCGGAGTGTTTTTCATCATTTTTGAGGATTTGAAAAAAAGACGAAAATCACTCCGAGACCATGGGCTATAGTCCATTGTCTCTGAGTGATTTTCATCTTTTTTTCAAATCCTCAAAAATGATGAAAAACGGCATGCTATAGTATGCCGTCCGAGGCCATGGGCTATAGCCCATGGTCTCGGAGTGTTTTTCATCATTTTTGAGGATTTGAAAAAAAGACGAAAATCACTCCGAGACCATGGGCTATAGTCCATTGTCTCGGAGTGATTTTCGTCTTTTTTTCAAATCCTCAAAAATGATGAAAAACAGCATGCTATAGTATGCCGTCCGAGGCCATGGGCTATAGCCCATGGTCTCAGAGTGTTTTTCATCATTTTTGAGGATTTGAAAAAAAGACGAAAATCACTCCGAGACCATGGGCTATAGTCCATTGTCTCGGAGTGATTTTCGTCTTTTTTCAAATCCTCAAAAATGATGAAAAACGACATGCTATAGTATGCCGTCCGAGGCCATGGGCTATAGCCCATGGTCTCGGAGTGATTTTCGTCTTTTTTTCAAATCCTCAAAAATGGCATGCTATAGTATGCCGTCTGAGGCCATGGGCTGAACTTGAACCCACGACCTGTGGTTCACATAGACAGCAGCTTATCACAGAGGCCACCATGCTCTCTGAGAATCTCCTCAGCTTTCCATCTCTTTCCAGTTCTCTTCTGGATGTTATTCTCCAAAACATGCTGCAAAGTGAAATTAGCAGGAACTCAGCTGGATTTGAACTCACAAACTCTGGCTCACATGGACATCATCTTAACAAGGGTGCCACTGAGCTCTCAGTGATTTTTAAGTTGTAAGTTGTTCTTCTTGCTGTTACTTTTCAAATGGGGCCTTGGGATCATGTACAGAGCATTTGAATGGTGCTGTGCATCAAAGGTGTCTTTAGTGCTTTTAAGTGTTATCGTCGATGTTAATCAGATAATACAGAGGAGAAACCATGACAGGACACAGACAGCCTCCCCATAGGTGGATGTGATCCTGGCAGCCAGCCCAGGTGTGTTCTGGTCCTGTTGATTGAGCTGAGAAAAACTATATATATGGGCTATAGTCCATTGTCTCGGAGTGATTTTCATCATTTTTTCAAATCCTCAAAAATGATGAAAAACGGCATGCTATAGTATGCCGTCCGAGGCCATGGGCTATAGCCCATGGTCTCGGAGTGTTTTTCATAATTTTTGAGGATTTGAAAAAAAGACGAAAATCACTCCGAGACCATGGGCTATAGTCCATTGTCTCGGAGTGATTTTCGTCTTTTTTTCAAATCCTCAAAAATGATGAAAAACAGCATGCTATAGTATGCCGTCCGAGGCCATGGGCTATAGCCCATGGTCTCAGAGTGTTTTTCATCATTTTTGAGGATTTGAAAAAAAGACGAAAATCACCCCGAGACCATGGGCTATAGTCCATTGTCTCGGAGTGATTTTCATAATTTTTTCAAATCCTCAAAAATGATGAAAAACGGTATGCTATAGTATGCCGTCCGAGGCCATGGGCTATAGCCCATGGTCTCGGAGTGTTTTTCATCATTTTTGAGGATTTGAAAAAAAGACGAAAATCACTCCGAGACCATGGGCTATAGTCCATTGTCTCGGAGTGATTTTCATCTTTTTTTCAAATCCTCAAAAATGATGAAAAACGGCATGCTATAGAATGCCGTCCGAGGCCATGGGCTATAGCCCATGGTCTCGGAGTGTTTTTCATCATTTTTGAGGATTTGAAAAAAAGACGAAAATCACTCCGAGACCATGGGCTATAGTCCATTGTCTCTGAGTGATTTTCATCTTTTTTTCAAATCCTCAAAAATGATGAAAAACGGCATGCTATAGTATGCCGTCCGAGGCCATGGGCTATAGCCCATGGTCTCGGAGTGTTTTTCATCATTTTTGAGGATTTGAAAAAAAGACGAAAATCACTCCGAGACCATGGGCTATAGTCCATTGTCTCGGAGTGATTTTCGTCTTTTTTCAAATGCTCAAAAATGATGAAAAACGACATGCTATTTTTTTCAAATCCTCAAAAATGGCATGCTATAGTATGCCGTCTGAGGCCATGGGCTGAACTTGAACCCACGACCTGTGGTTCACATAGACAGCAGCTTATCACAGAGGCCACCATGCTCTCTGAGAATCTCCTCAGCTTTCCATCTCTTTCCAGTTCTCTTCTGGATGTTATTCTCCAAAACATGCTGCAAAGTGAAATTAGCAGGAACTCAGCTAGATTTGAACTCACAACCTATGGCTCACATGGACATCATCTTAACAAGGGTGCCACTGAGCTCTCAGTGATTTTTGAGTGGTGTAAACCACTCCTACAACTGGCTTTTGTGTGCATAAAAAAATGACCATGGTTGCTATGTTCAAAATAATTTCTGACGTAATTAAATCACACCCGGGTGAACTGGATGACCGTAGCAACCGTGGTCATTTTCTCTGCACAAAAAAAGCCAGTTGTGAAATCACATCCAGGTGTGATTTCATTACGTCAGATCAGAGCTGATCAGGGTATATAATACCTTACCTTATTTCATTACGTCAGACATTACGTCAGACCACAGCTGATCATGCTATATAAAACCTTACACCACTCAGTTCACACGGGTGTGATTTTTAAGTTGTAAGTTGTTCTTCTTGGTGTTACTTTTCAAATGGGGCCTTATGGGGCCATCGTCGATGTTAATCAGATAATACAGAGGAGAAACCATGACAGGACACAGACAGCCTCCCCATAGGTGGATGTGATCCTGGCAGCCAGCCCAGGTGTGTTCTGGTCCTGTTGATTGAGCTGAGAAAAACTATATATATGGGCTATAGTCCATTGTCTCGGAGTGATTTTCATCATTTTTTCAAATCCTCAAAAATGATGAAAAACGGCATGCTATAGTATGCCGTCCGAGGCCATGGGCTATAGCCCATGGTCTCGGAGTGTTTTTCATAATTTTTGAGGATTTGAAAAAAAGACGAAAATCACTCCGAGACCATGGGCTATAGTCCATTGTCTCGGAGTGATTTTCGTCTTTTTTTCAAATCCTCAAAAATGATGAAAAACAGCATGCTATAGTATGCCGTCCGAGGCCATGGGCTATAGCCCATGGTCTCAGAGTGTTTTTCATCATTTTTGAGGATTTGAAAAAAAGACGAAAATCACCCTGAGACCATGGGCTATAGTCCATTGTCTCGGAGTGATTTTCGTCATTTTTTCAAATCCTCAAAAATGATGAAAAACGGCATGCTATAGTATGCCGTCCGAGGCCATGGGCTATAGCCCATGGTCTCGGAGTGTTTTTCATCATTTTTGAGGATTTGAAAAAAAGACGAAAATAACTCCGAGACCATGGGCTATAGTCCATTGTCTCGGAGTGATTTTCGTCTTTTTTCAAATCCTCAAAAATGATGAAAAACGACATGCTATAGTATGCCGTCCGAGGCCATGGGCTATAGCCCATGGTCTCGGAGTGATTTTCGTATTTTTTTCAAATCCTCAAAAATGGCATGGTATAGTATACCGTCTGAGGCCATGGGCTGAACTTGAACCCACGACCTGTGGTTCACATAGACAGCAGCTTATCACAGAGGCCACCATGCTCTCTGAGAATCTCCTCAGCTTTCCATCTCTTTCCAGTTCTCTTCTGGATGTTATTCTCCAAAACATGCTGCAAAGTGAAATTAGCAGGAACTCAGCTGGATTTGAACTCACAACCTCTGGCTCACATGGACATCAGCTTAACAAGGGTGCCACTGAGCTCTCAGTGATTTTTAAGTTGTAAGTTGTTCTTCTTGGTGTTACTTTTCAAATGGGGCCTTGGGATCATGTACAGAGCATTTGAATGGTGCTGTGCATCAAAGGTGTCTTTAGTGCTTTTAAGTGTTATCGTGGATGTTAATCAGATAATACAGAGGAGAAACCATAACAGGACACAGACAGCCTCCCCATTGGTGGATGTGATCCTGGCAGCCAGCCCAGGTGTGTTCTGGTCCTGTTGATTGAGCTGAGAAAAACTATATATATGGGCTATAGTCCATTGTCTCGGAGTGATTTTCATCTTTTTTTCAAATCCTCAAAAATGATGAAAAACGGCATGCTATAGTATGCCGTCCGAGGCCATGGGCTATAGCCCATGGTCTCGGAGTGTTTTTCATAATTTTTGAGGATTTGAAAAAAAGACGAAAATCACTCCGAGACCATGGGCTATAGTCCATTGTCTCTGAGTGATTTTCATCTTTTTTTCAAATCCTCAAAAATGATGAAAAACGGCATGCTATAGTATGCCGTCCGAGGCCATGGGCTATAGCCCATGGTCTCGGAGTGTTTTTCATCATTTTTGAGGATTTGAAAAAAAGACGAAATTCACTCCGAGACCATGGGCTATAGTCCATTGTCTCGGAGTGATTTTCGTCTTTTTTTCATATCCTCAAAAATGATGAAAAACGGCATGCTATAGTATGCCGTCCGAGGCCATGGGCTATAGCCCATGGTCTCGGAGTGTTTTTCATCATTTTTGAGGATTTGAAAAAAAGACGAAAATCACTCCGAGACCATGGGCTATAGTCCATTGTCTCGGAGTGATTTTCGTCTTTTTTCAAATCCTCAAAAATGATGAAAAACGACATGCTATAGTATGCCGTCTGAGGCCATGGGCTATAGCCCATGGTCTCGGAGTGATTTTCGTCTTTTTTTCAAATCCTCAAAAATGGCATGCTATAGTATGCCGTCTGAGGCCATGGGCTGAACTTGAACCCACGACCTGTGGTTCACATAGACAGCAGCTTATCACAGAGGCCACCATGCTCTCTGAGAATCTCCTCAGCTTTCCATCTCTTTCCAGTTCTCTTCTGGATGTTATTCTCCAAAACATGCTGCATAGTGAAATTAGCAGGAACTCAGCCGGATTTGAACTCACAACCTCTGGCTCACATGGACATCATCTTAACAAGGGTGCCACTGAGCTCTCAGTGATTTTTAAGTTGTAAGTTGTTCTTCTTGGTGTTACTTTTCAAATGGGGCCTTGGGATCATGTACAGAGCATTTGAATGGTGCTGTGCATCAAAGGTGTCTTTAGTGCTTTTAAGTGTTATCGTCGATGTTAATCAGATAATACAGAGGAGAAACCATTACAGGACACAGACAGCCTCCCCATAGGTGGATGTGATCCTGGCAGCCAGCCCAGGTGTGTTCTGGTCCTGTTGATTGAGCTGAGAAAAACTATATATATGGGCTATAGTCCATTGTCTCGGAGTGATTTTCATCATTTTTTCAAATCCTCAAAAATGATGAAAAACGGTATGCTATAGTATGCCGTCCGAGGCCATGGGCTATAGCCCATGGTCTCGGAGTGTTTTTCATCATTTTTGAGGATTTGAAAAAAAGACGAAAATCACTCCGAGACCATGGGCTATAGTCCATTGTCTCGGAGTGATTTTCGTCATTTTTTCAAATCCTCAAAAATGATGAAAAACGGCATGCTATAGTATGCCGTCCGAGGCCATGGGCTATAGCCCATGGTCTCGGAGTGTTTTTCATCATTTTTGAGGATTTGAAAAAAAGACGAAAATCACTCCGAGACCATGGGCTATAGTCCATTGTCTCTGAGTGATTTTCATCTTTTTTTCAAATCCTCAAAAATGATGAAAAACGGCATGCTATAGTATGCCGTCCGAGGCCATGGGCTATAGCCCATGGTCTCGGAGTGTTTTTCATAATTTTTGAGGATTTGAAAAAAAGACGAAAATCACTCCGAGACCATGGGCTATAGTCCATTGTCTCGGAGTGATTTTCGTCTTTTTTTCAAATCCTCAAAAATGATGAAAAACAGCATGCTATAGTATGCCGTCCGAGGTCATGGGCTATAGCCCATGGTCTCAGAGTGTTTTTCATCATTTTTGAGGATTTGCAAAAAAGACGAAAATCACCCCGAGACCATGGGCTATAGTCCATTGTCTCGGAGTGATTTTCGTCATTTTTTCAAATCCTCAAAAATGATGAAAAACGGCATGCTATAGTATGCCGTCCGAGGCCATGGGCTATAGCCCATGGTCTCGGAGTGTTTTTCATCATTTTTGAGGATTTGAAAAAAAGACGAAAATAACTACGAGACCATGGGCTATAGTCCATTGTCTCGGAGTGATTTTCGTCTTTTTTCAAATCCTCAAAAATGATGAAAAACGACATGCTATAGTATGCCGTCCGAGGCCATGGGCTATAGCCCATGGTCTCGGAGTGATTTTCGTATTTTTTTCAAATCCTCAAAAATGGCATGCTATAGTATGCCGTCTGAGGCCATGGGCTGAACTTGAACCCACGACCTGTGGTTCACATAGACAGCAGCTTATCACAGAGGCCACCATGCTCTCTGAGAATCTCCTCAGCTTTCCATCTCTTTCCAGTTCTCTTCTGGATGTTATTCTCCAAAACATGCTGCAAAGTGAAATTAGCAGGAACTCAGCTGGATTTGAACTCACAACCTCTGGCTCACATGGACATCAGCTTAACAAGGGTGCCACTGAGCTCTCAGTGATTTTTAAGTTGTAAGTTGTTCTTCTTGCTGTTACTTTTCAAATGGGGCCTTGGGATCATGTACAGAGCATTTGAATGGTGCTGTGCATCAAAGGTGTCTTTAGTGCTTTTAAGTGTTATCGTGGATGTTAATCAGATAATACAGAGGAGAAACCATGACAGGACACAGACAGCCTCCCCATTGGTGGATGTGATCCTGGCAGCCAGCCCAGGTGTGTTCTGGTCCTGTTGATTGAGCTGAGAAAAACTATATATATGGGCTATAGTCCATTGTCTCGGAGTGATTTTCATCATTTTTTCAAATCCTCAAAAATGATGAAAAACGGTATGCTATAGTATGCCGTCCGAGGCCATGGGCTATAGCCCATGGTCTCGGAGTGTTTTTCATCATTTTTGAGGATTTGAAAAAAAGACGAAAATCACTCCGAGACCATGGGCTATAGTCCATTGTCTCGGAGTGATTTTCATCTTTTTTTCAAATCCTCAAAAATGATGAAAAACGGCATGCTATAGAATGCCGTCCGAGGCCATGGGCTATAGCCCATGGTCTCGGAGTGTTTTTCATCATTTTTGAGGATTTGAAAAAAAGACGAAAATCACTCCGAGACCATGGGCTATAGTCCATTGTCTCGGAGTGATTTTCGTCTTTTTTCAAATCCTCAAAAATGATGAAAAACGACATGCTATTTTTTTCAAATCCTCAAAAATGGCATGCTATAGTATGCCGTCTGAGGCCATGGGCTGAACTTGAACCCACGACCTGTGGTTCACATAGACAGCAGCTTATCACAGAGGCCACCATGCTCTCTGAGAATCTCCTCAGCTTTCCATCTCTTTCCAGTTCTCTTCTGGATGTTATTCTCCAAAACATGCTGCAAAGTGAAATTAGCAGGAACTCAGCTGGATTTGAACTCACAACCTCTGGCTCACATGGACATCAGCTTAACAAGGGTGCCACTGAGCTCTCAGTGATTTTTAAGTTGTAAGTTGTTCTTCTTGGTGTTACTTTTCAAATGGGGCCTTGGGATCATGTACAGAGCATTTGAATGGTGCTGTGCATCAAAGGTGTCTTTAGTGCTTTTAAGTGTTATCGTGGATGTTAATCAGATAATACAGAGGAGAAACCATAACAGGACACAGACAGCCTCCCCATTGGTGGATGTGATCCTGGCAGCCAGCCCAGGTGTGTTCTGGTCCTGTTGATTGAGCTGAGAAAAACTATATATATGGGCTATAGTCCATTGTCTCGGAGTGATTTTCATCTTTTTTTCAAATCCTCAAAAATTATGAAAAACGGCATGCTATAGTATGCCGTCCGAGGCCATGGGCTATAGCCCATGGTCTCGGAGTGTTTTTCATCATTTTTGAGGATTTGAAAAAAAGACGAAAATCACTCCGAGACCATGGGCTATAGTCCATTGTCTCTGAGTGATTTTCATCTTTTTTTCAAATCCTCAAAAATGATGAAAAACACTCCGAGACCATGGGCTATAGCCCATGGCCTCGGACGGCATACTATAGCATGCCGTTTTTCATCATTTTTGAGGATTTGAAAAAAAGATGAAAATCACTCAGAGACAATGGACTATAGCCCATGGTCTCGGAGTGATTTTCGTCTTTTTTTCAAATCCTCAAAAATGATGAAAAACACTCCGAGACCATGGGCTATAGCCCATGGCCTCGGACGGCATACTATAGCATGCCGTTTTTCATCATTTTTGAGGATTTGAAAAAAAGACGAAATTCACTCCGAGACCATGGGCTATAGTCCATTGTCTCGGAGTGATTTTCGTCTTTTTTTCAAATCCTCAAAAATGATGAAAAACGGCATGCTATAGTATGCCGTCCGAGGCCATGGGCTATAGCCCATGGTCTCGGAGTGTTTTTCATCATTTTTGAGGATTTGAAAAAAAGACGAAAATCACTCCGAGACCATGGGCTATAGTCCATTGTCTCGGAGTGATTTTCGTCATTTTTCAAATCCTCAAAAATGATGAAAAACGACATGCTATAGTATGCCGTCCGAGGCCATGGGCTATAGCCCATGGTCTCGGAGTGATTTTCGTCTTTTTTTCAAATCCTCAAAAATGGCATGCTATAGTATGCCGTCTGAGGCCATGGGCTGAACTTGAACCCACGACCTGTGGTTCACATAGACAGCAGCTTATCACAGAGGCCACCATGCTCTCTGAGAATCTCCTCAGCTTTCCATCTCTTTCCAGTTCTTTTCTGGATGTTATTCTCCAAAACATGCTGCAAAGTGAAATTAGCAGGAACTCAGCTGGATTTGAACTCACAACCTCTGGCTCACATGGACATCATCTTAACAAGGGTGCCACTGAGCTCTCAGTGATTTTAGAGTTGTAACTTGTTCTTCTTGGTGTTACTTTTCAAATGGGGCCTTGGGATCATGTACAGAGCATTTGAATGGTGCTGTGCATCAAAGGTGTCTTTAGTGCTTTTAAGTGTTATCGTGGATGTTAATCAGATAATACAGAGGAGAAACCATAACAGGACACAGACAGCCTCCCCATTGGTGGATGTGATCCTGGCAGCCAGCCCAGGTGTGTTCTGGTCCTGTTGATTGAGCTGAGAAAAACTATATATATGGGCTATAGTCCATTGTCTCGGAGTGATTTTCATCATTTTTTCAAATCCTCAAAAATGATGAAAAACGGCATGCTATAGTATGCCGTCCGAGGCCATGGGCTATAGCCCATGGTCTCGGAGTGTTTTTCATCATTTTTGAGGATTTGAAAAAAAGACGAAAATCACTCCGAGACCATGGGCTATAGTCCATTGTCTCGGAGTGATTTTCGTCTTTTTTTCAAATCCTCAAAAATGATGAAAAACAGCATGCTATAGTATGCCGTCCGAGGCCATGGGCTATAGCCCATGGTCTCAGAGTGTTTTTCATCATTTTTGAGGATTTGAAAAAAAGACGAAAATCACCCCGAGACCATGGGCTATAGTCCATTGTCTCGGAGTGATTTTCGTCATTTTTTCAAATCCTCAAAAATGATGAAAAACGGCATGCTATAGTATGCCGTCCGAGGCCATGGGCTATAGCCCATGGTCTCGGAGTGTTTTTCATCATTTTTGAGGATTTGAAAAAAAGACGAAAATAACTCCGAGACCATGGGCTATAGTCCATTGTCTCGGAGTGATTTTCGTCTTTTTTCAAATCCTCAAAAATGATGAAAAACGACATGCTATAGTATGCCGTCCGAGGCCATGGGCTATAGCCCATGGTCTCGGAGTGATTTTCGTATTTTTTTCAAATCCTCAAAAATGGCATGCTATAGTATGCCGTCTGAGGCCATGGGCTGAACTTGAACCCACGACCTGTGGTTCACATAGACAGCAGCTTATCACAGAGGCCACCATGCTCTCTGAGAATCTCCTCAGCTTTCCATCTCTTTCCAGTTCTCTTCTGGATGTTATTCTCCAAAACATGCTGTAAAGTGAAATTAGCAGGAACTCAGCTGGATTTGAACTCACAACCTCTGGCTCACATGGACATCAGCTTAACAAGGGTGCCACTGAGCTCTCAGTGATTTTTAAGTTGTAAGTTGTTCTTCTTGGTGTTACTTTTCAAATGGGGCCTTGGGATCATGTACAGAGCATTTGAATGGTGCTGTGCATCAAAGGTGTCTTTAGTGCTTTTAAGTGTTATCGTGGATGTTAATCAGATAATACAGAGGAGAAACCATGACAGGACACAGACAGCCTCCCCATTGGTGGATGTGATCCTGGCAGCCAGCCCAGGTGTGTTCTGGTCCTGTTGATTGAGCTGAGAAAAACTATATATATGGGCTATAGTCCATTGTCTCGGAGTGATTTTCATCATTTTTTAAAATCCTCAAAAATGATGAAAAACGGTATGCTATAGTATGCCGTCCGAGGCCATGGGCTATAGCCCATGGTCTCGGAGTGTTTTTCATCATTTTTGAGGATTTGAAAAAAAGACGAAAATCACTCCGAGACCATGGGCTATAGTCCATTGTCTCGGAGTGATTTTCGTCATTTTTTCAAATCCTCAAAAATGATGAAAAACGGCATGCTATAGTATGCCGTCCGAGGCCATGGGCTATAGCCCATGGTCTCGGAGTGTTTTTCATCATTTTTGAGGATTTGAAAAAAAGACGAAAATCACTCCGAGACCATGGGCTATAGTCCATTGTCTCTGAGTGATTTTCATCTTTTTTTCAAATCCTCAAAAATGATGAAAAACGGCATGCTATAGTATGCCGTCCGAGGCCATGGGCTATAGCCCATGGTCTCGGAGTGTTTTTCATCATTTTTGAGGATTTGAAAAAAAGACGAAAATCACTCCGAGACCATGGGCTATAGTCCATTGTCTCGGAGTGATTTTCGTCTTTTTTTCAAATCCTCAAAAATGATGAAAAACAGCATGCTATAGTATGCCGTCCGAGGCCATGGGCTATAGCCCATGGTCTCAGAGTGTTTTTCATCATTTTTGAGGATTTGAAAAAAAGACGAAAATCACTCCGAGACCATGGGCTATAGTCCATTGTCTCGGAGTGATTTTCGTCTTTTTTCAAATCCTCAAAAATGATGAAAAACGACATGCTATAGTATGCCGTCCGAGGCCATGGGCTATAGCCCATGGTCTCGGAGTGATTTTCGTCTTTTTTTCAAATCCTCAAAAATGGCATGCTATAGTATGCCGTCTGAGGCCATGGGCTGAACTTGAACCCACGACCTGTGGTTCACATAGACAGCAGCTTATCACAGAGGCCACCATGCTCTCTGAGAATCTCCTCAGCTTTCCATCTCTTTCCAGTTCTCTTCTGGATGTTATTCTCCAAAACATGCTGCAAAGTGAAATTAGCAGGAACTCAGCTGGATTTGAACTCACAAACTCTGGCTCACATGGACATCATCTTAACAAGGGTGCCACTGAGCTCTCAGTGATTTTTAAGTTGTAAGTTGTTCTTCTTGCTGTTACTTTTCAAATGGGGCCTTGGGATCATGTACAGAGCATTTGAATGGTGCTGTGCATCAAAGGTGTCTTTAGTGCTTTTAAGTGTTATCGTCGATGTTAATCAGATAATACAGAGGAGAAACCATGACAGGACACAGACAGCCTCCCCATAGGTGGATGTGATCCTGGCAGCCAGCCCAGGTGTGTTCTGGTCCTGTTGATTGAGCTGAGAAAAACTATATATATGGGCTATAGTCCATTGTCTCGGAGTGATTTTCATCATTTTTTCAAATCCTCAAAAATGATGAAAAACGGCATGCTATAGTATGCCGTCCGAGGCCATGGGCTATAGCCCATGGTCTCGGAGTGTTTTTCATAATTTTTGAGGATTTGAAAAAAAGACGAAAATCACTCCGAGACCATGGGCTATAGTCCATTGTCTCGGAGTGATTTTCGTCTTTTTTTCAAATCCTCAAAAATGATGAAAAACAGCATGCTATAGTATGCCGTCCGAGGCCATGGGCTATAGCCCATGGTCTCAGAGTGTTTTTCATCATTTTTGAGGATTTGAAAAAAAGACGAAAATCACCCCGAGACCATGGGCTATAGTCCATTGTCTCGGAGTGATTTTCATAATTTTTTCAAATCCTCAAAAATGATGAAAAACGGTATGCTATAGTATGCCGTCCGAGGCCATGGGCTATAGCCCATGGTCTCGGAGTGTTTTTCATCATTTTTGAGGATTTGAAAAAAAGACGAAAATCACTCCGAGACCATGGGCTATAGTCCATTGTCTCGGAGTGATTTTCATCTTTTTTTCAAATCCTCAAAAATGATGAAAAACGGCATGCTATAGAATGCCGTCCGAGGCCATGGGCTATAGCCCATGGTCTCGGAGTGTTTTTCATCATTTTTGAGGATTTGAAAAAAAGACGAAAATCACTCCGAGACCATGGGCTATAGTCCATTGTCTCTGAGTGATTTTCATCTTTTTTTCAAATCCTCAAAAATGATGAAAAACGGCATGCTATAGTATGCCGTCCGAGGCCATGGGCTATAGCCCATGGTCTCGGAGTGTTTTTCATCATTTTTGAGGATTTGAAAAAAAGACGAAAATCACTCCGAGACCATGGGCTATAGTCCATTGTCTCGGAGTGATTTTCGTCTTTTTTCAAATGCTCAAAAATGATGAAAAACGACATGCTATTTTTTTCAAATCCTCAAAAATGGCATGCTATAGTATGCCGTCTGAGGCCATGGGCTGAACTTGAACCCACGACCTGTGGTTCACATAGACAGCAGCTTATCACAGAGGCCACCATGCTCTCTGAGAATCTCCTCAGCTTTCCATCTCTTTCCAGTTCTCTTCTGGATGTTATTCTCCAAAACATGCTGCAAAGTGAAATTAGCAGGAACTCAGCTAGATTTGAACTCACAACCTATGGCTCACATGGACATCATCTTAACAAGGGTGCCACTGAGCTCTCAGTGATTTTTGAGTGGTGTAAACCACTCCTACAACTGGCTTTTGTGTGCATAAAAAAATGACCATGGTTGCTATGTTCAAAATAATTTCTGACGTAATTAAATCACACCCGGGTGAACTGGATGACCGTAGCAACCGTGGTCATTTTCTCTGCACAAAAAAAGCCAGTTGTGAAATCACATCCAGGTGTGATTTCATTACGTCAGATCAGAGCTGATCAGGGTATATAATACCTTACCTTATTTCATTACGTCAGACATTACGTCAGACCACAGCTGATCATGCTATATAAAACCTTACACCACTCAGTTCACACGGGTGTGATTTTTAAGTTGTAAGTTGTTCTTCTTGGTGTTACTTTTCAAATGGGGCCTTATGGGGCCATCGTCGATGTTAATCAGATAATACAGAGGAGAAACCATGACAGGACACAGACAGCCTCCCCATAGGTGGATGTGATCCTGGCAGCCAGCCCAGGTGTGTTCTGGTCCTGTTGATTGAGCTGAGAAAAACTATATATATGGGCTATAGTCCATTGTCTCGGAGTGATTTTCATCATTTTTTCAAATCCTCAAAAATGATGAAAAACGGCATGCTATAGTATGCCGTCCGAGGCCATGGGCTATAGCCCATGGTCTCGGAGTGTTTTTCATAATTTTTGAGGATTTGAAAAAAAGACGAAAATCACTCCGAGACCATGGGCTATAGTCCATTGTCTCGGAGTGATTTTCGTCTTTTTTTCAAATCCTCAAAAATGATGAAAAACAGCATGCTATAGTATGCCGTCCGAGGCCATGGGCTATAGCCCATGGTCTCAGAGTGTTTTTCATCATTTTTGAGGATTTGAAAAAAAGACGAAAATCACCCTGAGACCATGGGCTATAGTCCATTGTCTCGGAGTGATTTTCGTCATTTTTTCAAATCCTCAAAAATGATGAAAAACGGCATGCTATAGTATGCCGTCCGAGGCCATGGGCTATAGCCCATGGTCTCGGAGTGTTTTTCATCATTTTTGAGGATTTGAAAAAAAGACGAAAATAACTCCGAGACCATGGGCTATAGTCCATTGTCTCGGAGTGATTTTCGTCTTTTTTCAAATCCTCAAAAATGATGAAAAACGACATGCTATAGTATGCCGTCCGAGGCCATGGGCTATAGCCCATGGTCTCGGAGTGATTTTCGTATTTTTTTCAAATCCTCAAAAATGGCATGGTATAGTATACCGTCTGAGGCCATGGGCTGAACTTGAACCCACGACCTGTGGTTCACATAGACAGCAGCTTATCACAGAGGCCACCATGCTCTCTGAGAATCTCCTCAGCTTTCCATCTCTTTCCAGTTCTCTTCTGGATGTTATTCTCCAAAACATGCTGCAAAGTGAAATTAGCAGGAACTCAGCTGGATTTGAACTCACAACCTCTGGCTCACATGGACATCAGCTTAACAAGGGTGCCACTGAGCTCTCAGTGATTTTTAAGTTGTAAGTTGTTCTTCTTGGTGTTACTTTTCAAATGGGGCCTTGGGATCATGTACAGAGCATTTGAATGGTGCTGTGCATCAAAGGTGTCTTTAGTGCTTTTAAGTGTTATCGTGGATGTTAATCAGATAATACAGAGGAGAAACCATAACAGGACACAGACAGCCTCCCCATTGGTGGATGTGATCCTGGCAGCCAGCCCAGGTGTGTTCTGGTCCTGTTGATTGAGCTGAGAAAAACTATATATATGGGCTATAGTCCATTGTCTCGGAGTGATTTTCATCTTTTTTTCAAATCCTCAAAAATGATGAAAAACGGCATGCTATAGTATGCCGTCCGAGGCCATGGGCTATAGCCCATGGTCTCGGAGTGTTTTTCATAATTTTTGAGGATTTGAAAAAAAGACGAAAATCACTCCGAGACCATGGGCTATAGTCCATTGTCTCTGAGTGATTTTCATCTTTTTTTCAAATCCTCAAAAATGATGAAAAACGGCATGCTATAGTATGCCGTCCGAGGCCATGGGCTATAGCCCATGGTCTCGGAGTGTTTTTCATCATTTTTGAGGATTTGAAAAAAAGACGAAATTCACTCCGAGACCATGGGCTATAGTCCATTGTCTCGGAGTGATTTTCGTCTTTTTTTCATATCCTCAAAAATTATGAAAAACGGCATGCTATAGTATGCCGTCCGAGGCCATGGGCTATAGCCCATGGTCTCGGAGTGTTTTTCATCATTTTTGAGGATTTGAAAAAAAGACGAAAATCACTCCGAGACCATGGGCTATAGTCCATTGTCTCGGAGTGATTTTCGTCTTTTTTCAAATCCTCAAAAATGATGAAAAACGACATGCTATAGTATGCCGTCTGAGGCCATGGGCTATAGCCCATGGTCTCGGAGTGATTTTCGTCTTTTTTTCAAATCCTCAAAAATGGCATGCTATAGTATGCCGTCTGAGGCCATGGGCTGAACTTGAACCCACGACCTGTGGTTCACATAGACAGCAGCTTATCACAGAGGCCACCATGCTCTCTGAGAATCTCCTCAGCTTTCCATCTCTTTCCAGTTCTCTTCTGGATGTTATTCTCCAAAACATGCTGCATAGTGAAATTAGCAGGAACTCAGCCGGATTTGAACTCACAACCTCTGGCTCACATGGACATCATCTTAACAAGGGTGCCACTGAGCTCTCAGTGATTTTTAAGTTGTAAGTTGTTCTTCTTGGTGTTACTTTTCAAATGGGGCCTTGGGATCATGTACAGAGCATTTGAATGGTGCTGTGCATCAAAGGTGTCTTTAGTGCTTTTAAGTGTTATCGTCGATGTTAATCAGATAATACAGAGGAGAAACCATTACAGGACACAGACAGCCTCCCCATAGGTGGATGTGATCCTGGCAGCCAGCCCAGGTGTGTTCTGGTCCTGTTGATTGAGCTGAGAAAAACTATATATATGGGCTATAGTCCATTGTCTCGGAGTGATTTTCATCATTTTTTCAAATCCTCAAAAATGATGAAAAACGGTATGCTATAGTATGCCGTCCGAGGCCATGGGCTATAGCCCATGGTCTCGGAGTGTTTTTCATCATTTTTGAGGATTTGAAAAAAAGACGAAAATCACCCCGAGACCATGGGCTATAGTCCATTGTCTCGGAGTGATTTTCATAATTTTTTCAAATCCTCAAAAATGATGAAAAACGGTATGCTATAGTATGCCGTCCGAGGCCATGGGCTATAGCCCATGGTCTCGGAGTGTTTTTCATCATTTTTGAGGATTTGAAAAAAAGACGAAAATCACTCCGAGACCATGGGCTATAGTCCATTGTCTCGGAGTGATTTTCATCTTTTTTTCAAATCCTCAAAAATGATGAAAAACGGCATGCTATAGAATGCCGTCCGAGGCCATGGGCTATAGCCCATGGTCTCGGAGTGTTTTTCATCATTTTTGAGGATTTGAAAAAAAGACGAAAATCACTCCGAGACCATGGGCTATAGTCCATTGTCTCTGAGTGATTTTCATCTTTTTTTCAAATCCTCAAAAATGATGAAAAACGGCATGCTATAGTATGCCGTCCGAGGCCATGGGCTATAGCCCATGGTCTCGGAGTGTTTTTCATCATTTTTGAGGATTTGAAAAAAAGACGAAAATCACTCCGAGACCATGGGCTATAGTCCATTGTCTCGGAGTGATTTTCGTCTTTTTTCAAATGCTCAAAAATGATGAAAAACGACATGCTATTTTTTTCAAATCCTCAAAAATGGCATGCTATAGTATGCCGTCTGAGGCCATGGGCTGAACTTGAACCCACGACCTGTGGTTCACATAGACAGCAGCTTATCACAGAGGCCACCATGCTCTCTGAGAATCTCCTCAGCTTTCCATCTCTTTCCAGTTCTCTTCTGGATGTTATTCTCCAAAACATGCTGCAAAGTGAAATTAGCAGGAACTCAGCTAGATTTGAACTCACAACCTATGGCTCACATGGACATCATCTTAACAAGGGTGCCACTGAGCTCTCAGTGATTTTTGAGTGGTGTAAACCACTCCTACAACTGGCTTTTGTGTGCATAAAAAAATGACCATGGTTGCTATGTTCAAAATAATTTCTGACGTAATTAAATCACACCCGGGTGAACTGGATGACCGTAGCAACCGTGGTCATTTTCTCTGCACAAAAAAAGCCAGTTGTGAAATCACATCCAGGTGTGATTTCATTACGTCAGATCAGAGCTGATCAGGGTATATAATACCTTACCTTATTTCATTACGTCAGACATTACGTCAGACCACAGCTGATCATGCTATATAAAACCTTACACCACTCAGTTCACACGGGTGTGATTTTTAAGTTGTAAGTTGTTCTTCTTGGTGTTACTTTTCAAATGGGGCCTTATGGGGCCATCGTCGATGTTAATCAGATAATACAGAGGAGAAACCATGACAGGACACAGACAGCCTCCCCATAGGTGGATGTGATCCTGGCAGCCAGCCCAGGTGTGTTCTGGTCCTGTTGATTGAGCTGAGAAAAACTATATATATGGGCTATAGTCCATTGTCTCGGAGTGATTTTCATCATTTTTTCAAATCCTCAAAAATGATGAAAAACGGCATGCTATAGTATGCCGTCCGAGGCCATGGGCTATAGCCCATGGTCTCGGAGTGTTTTTCATAATTTTTGAGGATTTGAAAAAAAGACGAAAATCACTCCGAGACCATGGGCTATAGTCCATTGTCTCGGAGTGATTTTCGTCTTTTTTTCAAATCCTCAAAAATGATGAAAAACAGCATGCTATAGTATGCCGTCCGAGGCCATGGGCTATAGCCCATGGTCTCAGAGTGTTTTTCATCATTTTTGAGGATTTGAAAAAAAGACGAAAATCACCCTGAGACCATGGGCTATAGTCCATTGTCTCGGAGTGATTTTCGTCATTTTTTCAAATCCTCAAAAATGATGAAAAACGGCATGCTATAGTATGCCGTCCGAGGCCATGGGCTATAGCCCATGGTCTCGGAGTGTTTTTCATCATTTTTGAGGATTTGAAAAAAAGACGAAAATAACTCCGAGACCATGGGCTATAGTCCATTGTCTCGGAGTGATTTTCGTCTTTTTTCAAATCCTCAAAAATGATGAAAAACGACATGCTATAGTATGCCGTCCGAGGCCATGGGCTATAGCCCATGGTCTCGGAGTGATTTTCGTATTTTTTTCAAATCCTCAAAAATGGCATGGTATAGTATACCGTCTGAGGCCATGGGCTGAACTTGAACCCACGACCTGTGGTTCACATAGACAGCAGCTTATCACAGAGGCCACCATGCTCTCTGAGAATCTCCTCAGCTTTCCATCTCTTTCCAGTTCTCTTCTGGATGTTATTCTCCAAAACATGCTGCAAAGTGAAATTAGCAGGAACTCAGCTGGATTTGAACTCACAACCTCTGGCTCACATGGACATCAGCTTAACAAGGGTGCCACTGAGCTCTCAGTGATTTTTAAGTTGTAAGTTGTTCTTCTTGGTGTTACTTTTCAAATGGGGCCTTGGGATCATGTACAGAGCATTTGAATGGTGCTGTGCATCAAAGGTGTCTTTAGTGCTTTTAAGTGTTATCGTGGATGTTAATCAGATAATACAGAGGAGAAACCATAACAGGACACAGACAGCCTCCCCATTGGTGGATGTGATCCTGGCAGCCAGCCCAGGTGTGTTCTGGTCCTGTTGATTGAGCTGAGAAAAACTATATATATGGGCTATAGTCCATTGTCTCGGAGTGATTTTCATCTTTTTTTCAAATCCTCAAAAATGATGAAAAACGGCATGCTATAGTATGCCGTCCGAGGCCATGGGCTATAGCCCATGGTCTCGGAGTGTTTTTCATAATTTTTGAGGATTTGAAAAAAAGACGAAAATCACTCCGAGACCATGGGCTATAGTCCATTGTCTCTGAGTGATTTTCATCTTTTTTTCAAATCCTCAAAAATGATGAAAAACGGCATGCTATAGTATGCCGTCCGAGGCCATGGGCTATAGCCCATGGTCTCGGAGTGTTTTTCATCATTTTTGAGGATTTGAAAAAAAGACGAAATTCACTCCGAGACCATGGGCTATAGTCCATTGTCTCGGAGTGATTTTCGTCTTTTTTTCATATCCTCAAAAATTATGAAAAACGGCATGCTATAGTATGCCGTCCGAGGCCATGGGCTATAGCCCATGGTCTCGGAGTGTTTTTCATCATTTTTGAGGATTTGAAAAAAAGACGAAAATCACTCCGAGACCATGGGCTATAGTCCATTGTCTCGGAGTGATTTTCGTCTTTTTTCAAATCCTCAAAAATGATGAAAAACGACATGCTATAGTATGCCGTCTGAGGCCATGGGCTATAGCCCATGGTCTCGGAGTGATTTTCGTCTTTTTTTCAAATCCTCAAAAATGGCATGCTATAGTATGCCGTCTGAGGCCATGGGCTGAACTTGAACCCACGACCTGTGGTTCACATAGACAGCAGCTTATCACAGAGGCCACCATGCTCTCTGAGAATCTCCTCAGCTTTCCATCTCTTTCCAGTTCTCTTCTGGATGTTATTCTCCAAAACATGCTGCATAGTGAAATTAGCAGGAACTCAGCCGGATTTGAACTCACAACCTCTGGCTCACATGGACATCATCTTAACAAGGGTGCCACTGAGCTCTCAGTGATTTTTAAGTTGTAAGTTGTTCTTCTTGGTGTTACTTTTCAAATGGGGCCTTGGGATCATGTACAGAGCATTTGAATGGTGCTGTGCATCAAAGGTGTCTTTAGTGCTTTTAAGTGTTATCGTCGATGTTAATCAGATAATACAGAGGAGAAACCATTACAGGACACAGACAGCCTCCCCATAGGTGGATGTGATCCTGGCAGCCAGCCCAGGTGTGTTCTGGTCCTGTTGATTGAGCTGAGAAAAACTATATATATGGGCTATAGTCCATTGTCTCGGAGTGATTTTCATCATTTTTTCAAATCCTCAAAAATGATGAAAAACGGTATGCTATAGTATGCCGTCCGAGGCCATGGGCTATAGCCCATGGTCTCGGAGTGTTTTTCATCATTTTTGAGGATTTGAAAAAAAGACGAAAATCACTCCGAGACCATGGGCTATAGTCCATTGTCTCGGAGTGATTTTCGTCATTTTTTCAAATCCTCAAAAATGATGAAAAACGGCATGCTATAGTATGCCGTCCGAGGCCATGGGCTATAGCCCATGGTCTCGGAGTGTTTTTCATCATTTTTGAGGATTTGAAAAAAAGACGAAAATCACTCCGAGACCATGGGCTATAGTCCATTGTCTCTGAGTGATTTTCATCTTTTTTTCAAATCCTCAAAAATGATGAAAAACGGCATGCTATAGTATGCCGTCCGAGGCCATGGGCTATAGCCCATGGTCTCGGAGTGTTTTTCATAATTTTTGAGGATTTGAAAAAAAGACGAAAATCACTCCGAGACCATGGGCTATAGTCCATTGTCTCGGAGTGATTTTCGTCTTTTTTTCAAATCCTCAAAAATGATGAAAAACAGCATGCTATAGTATGCCGTCCGAGGCCATGGGCTATAGCCCATGGTCTCAGAGTGTTTTTCATCATTTTTGAGGATTTGCAAAAAAGACGAAAATCACCCCGAGACCATGGGCTATAGTCCATTGTCTCGGAGTGATTTTCGTCATTTTTTCAAATCCTCAAAAATGATGAAAAACGGCATGCTATAGTATGCCGTCCGAGGCCATGGGCTATAGCCCATGGTCTCGGAGTGTTTTTCATCATTTTTGAGGATTTGAAAAAAAGACGAAAATAACTACGAGACCATGGGCTATAGTCCATTGTCTCGGAGTGATTTTCGTCTTTTTTCAAATCCTCAAAAATGATGAAAAACGACATGCTATAGTATGCCGTCCGAGGCCATGGGCTATAGCCCATGGTCTCGGAGTGATTTTCGTATTTTTTTCAAATCCTCAAAAATGGCATGCTATAGTATGCCGTCTGAGGCCATGGGCTGAACTTGAACCCACGACCTGTGGTTCACATAGACAGCAGCTTATCACAGAGGCCACCATGCTCTCTGAGAATCTCCTCAGCTTTCCATCTCTTTCCAGTTCTCTTCTGGATGTTATTCTCCAAAACATGCTGCAAAGTGAAATTAGCAGGAACTCAGCTGGATTTGAACTCACAACCTCTGGCTCACATGGACATCAGCTTAACAAGGGTGCCACTGAGCTCTCAGTGATTTTTAAGTTGTAAGTTGTTCTTCTTGCTGTTACTTTTCAAATGGGGCCTTGGGATCATGTACAGAGCATTTGAATGGTGCTGTGCATCAAAGGTGTCTTTAGTGCTTTTAAGTGTTATCGTGGATGTTAATCAGATAATACAGAGGAGAAACCATGACAGGACACAGACAGCCTCCCCATTGGTGGATGTGATCCTGGCAGCCAGCCCAGGTGTGTTCTGGTCCTGTTGATTGAGCTGAGAAAAACTATATATATGGGCTATAGTCCATTGTCTCGGAGTGATTTTCATCATTTTTTCAAATCCTCAAAAATGATGAAAAACGGTATGCTATAGTATGCCGTCCGAGGCCATGGGCTATAGCCCATGGTCTCGGAGTGTTTTTCATCATTTTTGAGGATTTGAAAAAAAGACGAAAATCACTCCGAGACCATGGGCTATAGTCCATTGTCTCGGAGTGATTTTCATCTTTTTTTCAAATCCTCAAAAATGATGAAAAACGGCATGCTATAGAATGCCGTCCGAGGCCATGGGCTATAGCCCATGGTCTCGGAGTGTTTTTCATCATTTTTGAGGATTTGAAAAAAAGACGAAAATCACTCCGAGACCATGGGCTATAGTCCATTGTCTCGGAGTGATTTTCGTCTTTTTTCAAATCCTCAAAAATGATGAAAAACGACATGCTATTTTTTTCAAATCCTCAAAAATGGCATGCTATAGTATGCCGTCTGAGGCCATGGGCTGAACTTGAACCAACGACCTGTGGTTCACATAGACAGCAGCTTATCACAGAGGCCACCATGCTCTCTGAGAATCTCCTCAGCTTTCCATCTCTTTCCAGTTCTCTTCTGGATGTTATTCTCCAAAACATGCTGCAAAGTGAAATTAGCAGGAACTCAGCTGGATTTGAACTCACAACCTCTGGCTCACATGGACATCAGCTTAACAAGGGTGCCACTGAGCTCTCAGTGATTTTTAAGTTGTAAGTTGTTCTTCTTGGTGTTACTTTTCAAATGGGGCCTTGGGATCATGTACAGAGCATTTGAATGGTGCTGTGCATCAAAGGTGTCTTTAGTGCTTTTAAGTGTTATCGTGGATGTTAATCAGATAATACAGAGGAGAAACCATAACAGGACACAGACAGCCTCCCCATTGGTGGATGTGATCCTGGCAGCCAGCCCAGGTGTGTTCTGGTCCTGTTGATTGAGCTGAGAAAAACTATATATATGGGCTATAGTCCATTGTCTCGGAGTGATTTTCATCTTTTTTTCAAATCCTCAAAAATGATGAAAAACGGCATGCTATAGTATGCCGTCCGAGGCCATGGGCTATAGCCCATGGTCTCGGAGTGTTTTTCATCATTTTTGAGGATTTGAAAAAAAGACGAAAATCACTCCGAGACCATGGGCTATAGTCCATTGTCTCTGAGTGATTTTCATCTTTTTTTCAAATCCTCAAAAATGATGAAAAACACTCCGAGACCATGGGCTATAGCCCATGGCCTCGGACGGCATACTATAGCATGCCGTTTTTCATCATTTTTGAGGATTTGAAAAAAAGATGAAAATCACTCAGAGACAATGGACTATAGCCCATGGTCTCGGAGTGATTTTCGTCTTTTTTTCAAATCCTCAAAAATGATGAAAAACACTCCGAGACCATGGGCTATAGCCCATGGCCTCGGACGGCATACTATAGCATGCCGTTTTTCATCATTTTTGAGGATTTGAAAAAAAGACGAAATTCACTCCGAGACCATGGGCTATAGTCCATTGTCTCGGAGTGATTTTCGTCTTTTTTTCAAATCCTCAAAAATGATGAAAAACGGCATGCTATAGTATGCCGTCCGAGGCCATGGGCTATAGCCCATGGTCTCGGAGTGTTTTTCATCATTTTTGAGGATTTGAAAAAAAGACGAAAATCACTCCGAGACCATGGGCTATAGTCCATTGTCTCGGAGTGATTTTCGTCATTTTTCAAATCCTCAAAAATGATGAAAAACGACATGCTATAGTATGCCGTCCGAGGCCATGGGCTATAGCCCATGGTCTCGGAGTGATTTTCGTCTTTTTTTCAAATCCTCAAAAATGGCATGCTATAGTATGCCGTCTGAGGCCATGGGCTGAACTTGAACCCACGACCTGTGGTTCACATAGACAGCAGCTTATCACAGAGGCCACCATGCTCTCTGAGAATCTCCTCAGCTTTCCATCTCTTTCCAGTTCTCTTCTGGATGTTATTCTCCAAAACATGCTGCATAGTGAAATTAGCAGGAACTCAGCCGGATTTTAACTCACAACCTCTGGCTCACATGGACATCATCTTAACAAGGGTGCCACTGAGCTCTCAGTGATTTTTAAGTTGTAAGTTGTTCTTCTTGGTGTTACTTTTCAAATGGGGCCTTGGGATCATGTACAGAGCATTTGAATGGTGCTGTGCATCAAAGGTGTCTTTAGTGCTTTTAAGTGTTATCGTCGATGTTAATCAGATAATACAGAGGAGAAACCATGACAGGACACAGACAGCCTCCCCATAGGTGGATGTGATCCTGGCAGCCAGCCCAGGTGTGTTCTGGTCCTGTTGATTGAGCTGAGAAAAACTATATATATGGGCTATAGTCCATTGTCTCGGAGTGATTTTCATCATTTTTTCAAATCCTCAAAAATGATGAAAAACGGTATGCTATAGTATGCCGTCCGAGGCCATGGGCTATAGCCCATGGTCTCGGAGTGTTTTTCATCATTTTTGAGGATTTGAAAAAAAGACGAAAATCACTCCGAGACCATGGGCTATAGTCCATTGTCTCGGAGTGATTTTCGTCATTTTTCAAATCCTCAAAAATTATGAAAAACGACATGCTATAGTATGCCGTCCGAGGCCATGGGCTATAGCCCATGGTCTCGGAGTGATTTTCGTCTTTTTTTCAAATCCTCAAAAATGGCATGCTATAGTATGCCGTCTGAGGCCATGGGCTGAACTTGAACCCACGACCTGTGGTTCACATAGACAGCAGCTTATCACAGAGGCCACAATGCTCTCTGAGAATCTCCTCAGCTTTCCATCTCTTTCCAGTTCTCTTCTGGATGTTATTCTCCAAAACATGCTGCAAAGTGAAATTAGCAGGAACTCAGCCAGATTTGAACTCACAACCTCTGGCTCACATGGACATCATCTTAACAAGGGTGCCACTGAGCTCTCAGTGATTTTTAAGTTGTAAGTTGTTCTTCTTGGTGTTACTTTTCAAATGGGGCCTTGGGATCATGTACAGAGCATTTGAATGGTGCTGTGCATCAAAGGTGTCTTTAGTGCTTTTAAGTGTTATCGTCGATGTTAATCAGATAATACAGAGGAGAAACCATTACAGGACACAGACAGCCTCCCCATAGGTGGATGTGATCCTGGCAGCCAGCCCAGGTGTGTTCTGGTCCTGTTGATTGAGCTGAGAAAAACTATATATATGGGCTATAGTCCATTGTCTCGGAGTGATTTTCATCATTTTTTCAAATCCTCAAAAATGATGAAAAACGGTATGCTATAGTATGCCGTCCGAGGCCATGGGCTATAGCCCATGGTCTCGGAGTGTTTTTCATCATTTTTGAGGATTTGAAAAAAAGACGAAAATCACTCCGAGACCATGGGCTATAGTCCATTGTCTCGGAGTGATTTTCGTCATTTTTTCAAATCCTCAAAAATGATGAAAAACGGCATGCTATAGTATGCCGTCCGAGGCCATGGGCTATAGCCCATGGTCTCGGAGTGTTTTTCATCATTTTTGAGGATTTGAAAAAAAGACGAAAATCACTCCGAGACCATGGGCTATAGTCCATTGTCTCTGAGTGATTTTCATCTTTTTTTCAAATCCTCAAAAATGATGAAAAACGGCATGCTATAGTATGCCGTCCGAGGCCATGGGCTATAGCCCATGGTCTCGGAGTGTTTTTCATAATTTTTGAGGATTTGAAAAAAAGACGAAAATCACTCCGAGACCATGGGCTATAGTCCATTGTCTCGGAGTGATTTTCGTCTTTTTTTCAAATCCTCAAAAATGATGAAAAACAGCATGCTATAGTATGCCGTCCGAGGCCATGGGCTATAGCCCATGGTCTCAGAGTGTTTTTCATCATTTTTGAGGATTTGCAAAAAAGACGAAAATCACCCCGAGACCATGGGCTATAGTCCATTGTCTCGGAGTGATTTTCGTCATTTTTTCAAATCCTCAAAAATGATGAAAAACGGCATGCTATAGTATGCCGTCCGAGACCATGGGCTATAGTCCATTGTCTCGGAGTGATTTTCGTCTTTTTTCAAATCCTCAAAAATGATGAAAAACGACATGCTATAGTATGCCGTCCGAGGCCATGGGCTATAGCCCATGGTCTCGGAGTGATTTTCGTATTTTTTTCAAATCCTCAAAAATGGCATGCTATAGTATGCCGTCTGAGGCCATGGGCTGAACTTGAACCCACGACCTGTGGTTCACATAGACAGCAGCTTATCACAGAGGCCACCATGCTCTCTGAGAATCTCCTCAGCTTTCCATCTCTTTCCAGTTCTCTTCTGGATGTTATTCTCCAAAACATGCTGCAAAGTGAAATTAGCAGGAACTCAGCTGGATTTGAACTCACAACCTCTGGCTCACATGGACATCAGCTTAACAAGGGTGCCACTGAGCTCTCAGTGATTTTTAAGTTGTAAGTTGTTCTTCTTGCTGTTACTTTTCAAATGGGGCCTTGGGATCATGTACAGAGCATTTGAATGGTGCTGTGCATCAAAGGTGTCTTTAGTGCTTTTAAGTGTTATCGTGGATGTTAATCAGATAATACAGAGGAGAAACCATGACAGGACACAGACAGCCTCCCCATTGGTGGATGTGATCCTGGCAGCCAGCCCAGGTGTGTTCTGGTCCTGTTGATTGAGCTGAGAAAAACTATATATATGGGCTATAGTCCATTGTCTCGGAGTGATTTTCATCATTTTTTCAAATCCTCAAAAATGATGAAAAACGGTATGCTATAGTATGCCGTCCGAGGCCATGGGCTATAGCCCATGGTCTCGGAGTGTTTTTCATCATTTTTGAGGATTTGAAAAAAAGACGAAAATCACTCCGAGACCATGGGCTATAGTCCATTGTCTCGGAGTGATTTTCATCTTTTTTTCAAATCCTCAAAAATGATGAAAAACGGCATGCTATAGAATGCCGTCCGAGGCCATGGGCTATAGCCCATGGTCTCGGAGTGTTTTTCATCATTTTTGAGGATTTGAAAAAAAGACGAAAATCACTCCGAGACCATGGGCTATAGTCCATTGTCTCGGAGTGATTTTCGTCTTTTTTCAAATCCTCAAAAATGATGAAAAACGACATGCTATTTTTTTCAAATCCTCAAAAATGGCATGCTATAGTATGCCGTCTGAGGCCATGGGCTGAACTTGAACCCACGACCTGTGGTTCACATAGACAGCAGCTTATCACAGAGGCCACCATGCTCTCTGAGAATCTCCTCAGCTTTCCATCTCTTTCCAGTTCTCTTCTGGATGTTATTCTCCAAAACATGCTGCAAAGTGAAATTAGCAGGAACTCAGCTGGATTTGAACTCACAACCTCTGGCTCACATGGACATCAGCTTAACAAGGGTGCCACTGAGCTCTCAGTGATTTTTAAGTTGTAAGTTGTTCTTCTTGGTGTTACTTTTCAAATGGGGCCTTGGGATCATGTACAGAGCATTTGAATGGTGCTGTGCATCAAAGGTGTCTTTAGTGCTTTTAAGTGTTATCGTGGATGTTAATCAGATAATACAGAGGAGAAACCATAACAGGACACAGACAGCCTCCCCATTGGTGGATGTGATCCTGGCAGCCAGCCCAGGTGTGTTCTGGTCCTGTTGATTGAGCTGAGAAAAACTATATATATGGGCTATAGTCCATTGTCTCGGAGTGATTTTCATCTTTTTTTCAAATCCTCAAAAATGATGAAAAACGGCATGCTATAGTATGCCGTCCGAGGCCATGGGCTATAGCCCATGGTCTCGGAGTGTTTTTCATCATTTTTGAGGATTTGAAAAAAAGACGAAAATCACTCCGAGACCATGGGCTATAGTCCATTGTCTCTGAGTGATTTTCATCTTTTTTTCAAATCCTCAAAAATGATGAAAAACACTCCGAGACCATGGGCTATAGCCCATGGCCTCGGACGGCATACTATAGCATGCCGTTTTTCATCATTTTTGAGGATTTGAAAAAAAGATGAAAATCACTCAGAGACAATGGACTATAGCCCATGGTCTCGGAGTGATTTTCGTCTTTTTTTCAAATCCTCAAAAATGATGAAAAACACTCCGAGACCATGGGCTATAGCCCATGGCCTCGGACGGCATACTATAGCATGCCGTTTTTCATCATTTTTGAGGATTTGAAAAAAAGACGAAATTCACTCCGAGACCATGGGCTATAGTCCATTGTCTCGGAGTGATTTTCGTCTTTTTTTCAAATCCTCAAAAATGATGAAAAACGGCATGCTATAGTATGCCGTCCGAGGCCATGGGCTATAGCCCATGGTCTCGGAGTGTTTTTCATCATTTTTGAGGATTTGAAAAAAAGACGAAAATCACTCCGAGACCATGGGCTATAGTCCATTGTCTCGGAGTGATTTTCGTCATTTTTCAAATCCTCAAAAATGATGAAAAACGACATGCTATAGTATGCCGTCCGAGGCCATGGGCTATAGCCCATGGTCTCGGAGTGATTTTCGTCTTTTTTTCAAATCCTCAAATATGGCATGCTATAGTATGCCGTCTGAGGCCATGGGCTGAACTTGAACCCACGACCTGTGGTTCACATAGACAGCAGCTTATCACAGAGGCCACCATGCTCTCTGAGAATCTCCTCAGCTTTCCATCTCTTTCCAGTTCTCTTCTGGATGTTATTCTCCAAAACATGCTGCATAGTGAAATTAGCAGGAACTCAGCCGGATTTTAACTCACAACCTCTGGCTCACATGGACATCATCTTAACAAGGGTGCCACTGAGCTCTCAGTGATTTTTAAGTTGTAAGTTGTTCTTCTTGGTGTTACTTTTCAAATGGGGCCTTGGGATCATGTACAGAGCATTTGAATGGTGCTGTGCATCAAAGGTGTCTTTAGTGCTTTTAAGTGTTATCGTCGATGTTAATCAGATAATACAGAGGAGAAACCATGACAGGACACAGACAGCCTCCCCATAGGTGGATGTGATCCTGGCAGCCAGCCCAGGTGTGTTCTGGTCCTGTTGATTGAGCTGAGAAAAACTATATATATGGGCTATAGTCCATTGTCTCGGAGTGATTTTCATCATTTTTTCAAATCCTCAAAAATGATGAAAAACGGTATGCTATAGTATGCCGTCCGAGGCCATGGGCTATAGCCCATGGTCTCGGAGTGTTTTTCATCATTTTTGAGGATTTGAAAAAAAGACGAAAATCACTCCGAGACCATGGGCTATAGTCCATTGTCTCGGAGTGATTTTCGTCATTTTTCAAATCCTCAAAAATTATGAAAAACGACATGCTATAGTATGCCGTCCGAGGCCATGGGCTATAGCCCATGGTCTCGGAGTGATTTTCGTCTTTTTTTCAAATCCTCAAAAATGGCATGCTATAGTATGCCGTCTGAGGCCATGGGCTGAACTTGAACCCACGACCTGTGGTTCACATAGACAGCAGCTTATCACAGAGGCCACAATGCTCTCTGAGAATCTCCTCAGCTTTCCATCTCTTTCCAGTTCTCTTCTGGATGTTATTCTCCAAAACATGCTGCAAAGTGAAATTAGCAGGAACTCAGCCAGATTTGAACTCACAACCTCTGGCTCACATGGACATCATCTTAACAAGGGTGCCACTGAGCTCTCAGTGATTTTTAAGTTGTAAGTTGTTCTTCTTGGTGTTACTTTTCAAATGGGGCCTTGGGATCATGTACAGAGCATTTGAATGGTGCTGTGCATCAAAGGTGTCTTTAGTGCTTTTAAGTGTTATCGTCGATGTTAATCAGATAATACAGAGGAGAAACCATGACAGGACACAGACAGCCTCCCCATAGGTGGATGTGATCCTGGCAGCCAGCCCAGGTGTGTTCTGGTCCTGTTGATTGAGCTGAGAAAAACTATATATATGGGCTATAGTCCATTGTCTCGGAGTGATTTTCATCATTTTTTCAAATCCTCAAAAATGATGAAAAACGGCATGCTATAGTATGCCGTCCGAGGCCATGGGCTATAGCCCATGGTCTCGGAGTGTTTTTCATAATTTTTGAGGATTTGAAAATAAGACGAAAATCACTCCGAGACCATGGGCTATAGTCCATTGTCTCTGAGTGATTTTCATCTTTTTTTCAAATCCTCAAAAATGATGAAAAACGGCATGCTATAGAATGCCGTCCGAGGCCATGGGCTATAGCCCATGGTCTCGGAGTGTTTTTCATCATTTTTGAGGATTTGAAAAAAAGACGAAAATCACTCCGAGACCATGGGCTATAGTCCATTGTCTCGGAGTGATTTTTCGTCTTTTTTCAAATCCTCAAAAATGATGAAAAACGACATGCTATTTTTTTCAAATCCTCAAAAATGGCATGCTATAGTATGCCGTCTGAGGCCATGGGCTGAACTTGAACCCACGACCTGTGGTTCACATAGACAGCAGCTTATCACAGAGGCCACCATGCTCTCTGAGAATCTCCTCAGCTTTCCATCTCTTTCCAGTTCTCTTCTGGATGTTATTCTCCAAAACATGCTGCAAAGTGAAATTAGCAGGAACTCAGCTGGATTTGAACTCACAACCTCTGGCTCACATGGACATCAGCTTAACAAGGGTGCCACTGAGCTCTCAGTGATTTTTAAGTTGTAAGTTGTTCTTCTTGGTGTTACTTTTCAAATGGGGCCTTGGGATCATGTACAGAGCATTTGAATGGTGCTGTGCATCAAAGGTGTCTTTAGTGCTTTTAAGTGTTATCGTGGATGTTAATCAGATAATACAGAGGAGAAACCATAACAGGACACAGACAGCCTCCCCATTGGTGGATGTGATCCTGGCAGCCAGCCCAGGTGTGTTCTGGTCCTGTTGATTGAGCTGAGAAAAACTATATATATGGGCTATAGTCCATTGTCTCGGAGTGATTTTCATCTTTTTTTCAAATCCTCAAAAATGATGAAAAACGGCATGCTATAGTATGCCGTCCGAGGCCATGGGCTATAGCCCATGGTCTCGGAGTGTTTTTCATCATTTTTGAGGATTTGAAAAAAAGACGAAAATCACTCCGAGACCATGGGCTATAGTCCATTGTCTCTGAGTGATTTTCATCTTTTTTTCAAATCCTCAAAAATGATGAAAAACGGCATGCTATAGTATGCCGTCCGAGGCCATGGGCTATAGCCCATGGTCTCGGAGTGTTTTTCATCATTTTTGAGGATTTGAAAAAAAGACGAAATTCACTCCGAGACCATGGGCTATAGTCCATTGTCTCGGAGTGATTTTCGTCTTTTTTTCAAATCCTCAAAAATTATGAAAAACGGCATGCTATAGTATGCCGTCCGAGGCCATGGGCTATAGCCCATGGTCTCGGAGTGTTTTTCATCATTTTTGAGGATTTGAAAAAAAGACGAAAATCACTCCGAGACCATGGGCTATAGTCCATTGTCTCGGAGTGATTTTCGTCTTTTTTCAAATCCTCAAAAATGATGAAAAACGACATGCTATAGTATGCCGTCCGAGGCCATGGGCTATAGCCCATGGTCTCGGAGTGATTTTCGTCTTTTTTTCAAATCCTCAAAAATGGCATGCTATAGTATGCCGTCTGAGGCCATGGGCTGAACTTGAACCCACGACCTGTGGTTCACATAGACAGCAGCTTATCACAGAGGCCACCATGCTCTCTGAGAATCTCCTCAGCTTTCCATCTCTTTCCAGTTCTCTTCTGGATGTTATTCTCCAAAACATGCTGCAAAGTGAAATTAGCAGGAACTCAGCTGGATTTGAACTCACAACCTCTGGCTCACATGGACATCATCTTAACAAGGGTGCCACTGAGCTCTCAGTGATTTTTAAGTTGTAAGTTGTTCTTCTTGGTGTTACTTTTCAAATGGGGCCTTGGGATCATGTACAGAGCATTTGAATGGTGCTGTGCATCAAAGGTGTCTTTAGTGCTTTTAAGTGTTATCGTGGATGTTAATCAGATAATACAGAGGAGAAACCATAACAGGACACAGACAGCCTCCCCATTGGTGGATGTGATCCTGGCAGCCAGCCCAGGTGTGTTCTGGTCCTGTTGATTGAGCTGAGAAAAACTATATATATGGGCTATAGTCCATTGTCTCGGAGTGATTTTCATCTTTTTTTCAAATCCTCAAAAATGATGAAAAACGGCATGCTATAGTATGCCGTCCGAGGCCATGGGCTATAGCCCATGGTCTCGGAGTGTTTTTCATCATTTTTGAGGATTTGAAAAAAAGACGAAAATCACTCCGAGACCATGGGCTATAGTCCATTGTCTCTGAGTGATTTTCATCTTTTTTTCAAATCCTCAAAAATGATGAAAAACGGCATGCTATAGTATGCCGTCCGAGGCCATGGGCTATAGCCCATGGTCTCGGAGTGTTTTTCATCATTTTTGAGGATTTGAAAAAAAGACGAAATTCACTCCGAGACCATGGGCTATAGTCCATTGTCTCGGAGTGATTTTCGTCTTTTTTTCAAATCCTCAAAAATGATGAAAAACGGCATGCTATAGTATGCCGTCCGAGGCCATGGGCTATAGCCCATGGTCTCGGAGTGTTTTTCATCATTTTTGAGGATTTGAAAAAAAGACGAAAATCACTCCGAGACCATGGGCTATAGTCCATTGTCTCGGAGTGATTTTCGTCATTTTTCAAATCCTCAAAAATGATGAAAAACGACATGCTATAGTATGCCGTCCGAGGCCATGGGCTATAGCCCATGGTCTCGGAGTGATTTTCGTCTTTTTTTCAAATCCTCAAAAATGGCATGCTATAGTATGCCGTCTGAGGCCATGGGCTGAACTTGAACCCACGACCTGTGGTTCACATAGACAGCAGCTTATCACAGAGGCCACCATGCTCTCTGAGAATCTCCTCAGCTTTCCATCTCTTTCCAGTTCTCTTCTGGATGTTATTCTCCAAAACATGCTGCAAAGTGAAATTAGCAGGAACTCAGCCGGATTTGAACTCACAACCTCTGGCTCACATGGACATCATCTTAACAAGGGTGCCACTGAGCTCTCAGTGATTTTTAAGTTGTAAGTTGTTCTTCTTGGTGTTACTTTTCAAATGGGGCCTTGGGATCATGTACAGAGCATTTGAATGGTGCTGTGCATCAAAGGTGTCTTTAGTGCTTTTAAGTGTTATCGTCGATGTTAATCAGATAATACAGAGGAGAAACCATGACAGGACACAGACAGCCTCCCCATAGGTGGATGTGATCCTGGCAGCCAGCCCAGGTGTGTTCTGGTCCTGTTGATTGAGCTGAGAAAAACTATATATATGGGCTATAGTCCATTGTCTCGGAGTGATTTTCATCATTTTTTCAAATCCTCAAAAATGATGAAAAACGGCATGCTATAGTATGCCGTCCGAGGCCATGGGCTATAGCCCATGGTCTCGGAGTGTTTTTCATAATTTTTGAGGATTTGAAAATAAGACGAAAATCACTCCGAGACCATGGGCTATAGTCCATTGTCTCTGAGTGATTTTCATCTTTTTTTCAAATCCTCAAAAATGATGAAAAACGGTATGCTATAGTGTGCCGTCCGAGGCCATGGGCTATAGCCCATGGTCTCGGAGTGTTTTTCATCATTTTTGAGGATTTGAAAAAAAGACGAAAATCACTCCGAGACCATGGGCTATAGTCCATTGTCTCGGAGTGATTTTCGTCATTTTTCAAATCCTCAAAAATGATGAAAAACGACATGCTATAGTATGCCGTCCGAGGCCATGGGCTATAGCCCATGGTCTCGGAGTGATTTTCGTCTTTTTTTCAAATCCTCAAAAATGGCATGCTATAGTATGCCGTCTGAGGCCATGGGCTGAACTTGAACCCACGACCTGTGGTTCACATAGACAGCAGCTTATCACAGAGGCCACCATGCTCTCTGAGAATCTCCTCAGCTTTCCATCTCTTTCCAGTTCTCTTCTGGATGTTATTCTCCAAAACATGCTGCAAAGTTAAATTAGCAGGAACTCAGCCGGATTTGAACTCACAACCTCTGGCTCACATGGACATCATCTTAACAAGGGTGCCACTGAGCTCTCAGTGATTTTTAAGTTGTAAGTTGTTCTTCTTGGTGTTACTTTTCAAATGGGGCCTTGGGATCATGTACAGAGCATTTGAATGGTGCTGTGCATCAAAGGTGTCTTTAGTGCTTTTAAGTGTTATCGTCGATGTTAATCAGATAATACAGAGGAGAAACCATGACAGGACACAGACAGCCTCCCCATAGGTGGATGTGATCCTGGCAGCCAGCCCAGGTGTGTTCTGGTCCTGTTGATTGAGCTGAGAAAAACTATATATATGGGCTATAGTCCATTGTCTCGGAGTGATTTTCATCATTTTTTCAAATCCTCAAAAATGATGAAAAACGGCATGCTATAGTATGCCGTCCGAGGCCATGGGCTATAGCCCATGGTCTCGGAGTGTTTTTCATAATTTTTGAGGATTTGAAAAAAAGACGAAAATCACTCCGAGACCATGGGCTATAGTCCATTGTCTCGGAGTGATTTTCGTCTTTTTTTCAAATCCTCAAAAATGACGAAAAACAGCATGCTATAGTATGCCGTCCGAGGCCATGGGCTATAGCCCATGGTCTCAGAGTGTTTTTCATCATTTTTGAGCATTTGAAAAAAAGACGAAAATCACCCCGAGACCATGGGCTATAGTCCATTGTCTCGGAGTGATTTTCGTCATTTTTTCAAATCCTCAAAAATGATGAAAAACGGCATGCTATAGTATGCCGTCCGAGGCCATGGGCTATAGCCCATGGTCTCGGAGTGTTTTTCATCATTTTTGAGGATTTGAAAAAAAGACGAAAATAACTCCGAGACCATGGGCTATAGTCCATTGTCTCGGAGTGATTTTCGTCTTTTTTCAAATCCTCAAAAATGATGAAAAACGACATGCTATAGTATGCCGTCCGAGGCCATGGGCTATAGCCCATGGTCTCGGAGTGATTTTCGTATTTTTTTCAAATCCTCAAAAATGGCATGCTATAGTATGCCGTCTGAGGCCATGGGCTGAACTTGAACCCACGACCTGTGGTTCACATAGACAGCAGCTTATCACAGAGGCCACCATGCTCTCTGAGAATCTCCTCAGCTTTCCATCTCTTTCCAGTTCTTTTCTGGATGTTATTCTCCAAAACATGCTGCAAAGTGAAATTAGCAGGAACTCAGCCTGATTTGAACTCACAACCTCTGGCTCACATGGACATCATCTTAACAAGGGTGCCACTGAGCTCTCAGTGATTTTAGAGTTGTAACTTGTTCTTCTTGGTGTTACTTTTCAAATGGGGCCTTGGGATCATGTACAGAGCATTTGAATGGTGCTGTGCATCAAAGGTGTCTTTAGTGCTTTTAAGTGTTATCGTGGATGTTAATCAGATAATACAGAGGAGAAACCATAACAGGACACAGACAGCCTCCCCATTGGTGGATGTGATCCTGGCAGCCAGCCCAGGTGTGTTCTGGTCCTGTTGATTGAGCTGAGAAAAACTATATATATGGGCTATAGTCCATTGTCTCGGAGTGATTTTCATCTTTTTTTCAAATCCTCAAAAATGATGAAAAACGGCATGCTATAGTATGCCGTCCGAGGCCATGGGCTATAGCCCATGGTCTCGGAGTGTTTTTCATCATTTTTGAGGATTTGAAAAAAAGACGAAAATCACTCCGAGACCATGGGCTATAGTCCATTGTCTCGGAGTGATTTTCGTCATTTTTTCAAATCCTCAAAAATGATGAAAAACGGCATGCTATAGTATGCCGTCCGAGGCCATGGGCTATAGCCCATGGTCTCGGAGTGTTTTTCATCATTTTTGAGGATTTGAAAAAAAGACGAAAATAACTCCGAGACCATGGGCTATAGTCCATTGTCTCGGAGTGATTTTCGTCTTTTTTCAAATCCTCAAAAATGATGAAAAACGACATGCTATAGTATGCCGTCCGAGGCCATGGGCTATAGCCCATGGTCTCGGAGTGATTTTCGTATTTTTTTCAAATCCTCAAAAATGGCATGCTATAGTATGCCGTCTGAGGCCATGGGCTGAACTTGAACCCACGACCTGTGGTTCACATAGACAGCAGCTTATCACAGAGGCCACCATGCTCTCTGAGAATCTCCTCAGCTTTCCATCTCTTTCCAGTTCTTTTCTGGATGTTATTCTCCAAAACATGCTGCAAAGTGAAATTAGCAGGAACTCAGCTGGATTTGAACTCACAACCTCTGGCTCACATGGACATCATCTTAACAAGGGTGCCACTGAGCTCTCAGTGATTTTAGAGTTGTAACTTGTTCTTCTTGGTGTTACTTTTCAAATGGGGCCTTGGGATCATGTACAGAGCATTTGAATGGTGCTGTGCATCAAAGGTGTCTTTAGTGCTTTTAAGTGTTATCGTGGATGTTAATCAGATAATACAGAGGAGAAACCATAACAGGACACAGACAGCCTCCCCATTGGTGGATGTGATCCTGGCAGCCAGCCCAGGTGTGTTCTGGTCCTGTTGATTGAGCTGAGAAAAACTATATATATGGGCTATAGTCCATTGTCTCGGAGTGATTTTCATCTTTTTTTCAAATCCTCAAAAATGATGAAAAACGGCATGCTATAGTATGCCGTCCGAGGCCATGGGCTATAGCCCATGGTCTCGGAGTGTTTTTCATCATTTTTGAGGATTTGAAAAAAAGACGAAAATCACTCCGAGACCATGGGCTATAGTCCATTGTCTCTGAGTGATTTTCATCTTTTTTTCAAATCCTCAAAAATGATGAAAAACGGCATGCTATAGTATGCCGTCCGAGGCCATGGGCTATAGCCCATGGTCTCGGAGTGTTTTTCATCATTTTTGAGGATTTGAAAAAAAGACGAAATTCACTCCGAGACCATGGGCTATAGTCCATTGTCTCGGAGTGATTTTCGTCTTTTTTTCAAATCCTCAAAAATGATGAAAAACGGCATGCTATAGTATGCCGTCCGAGGCCATGGGCTATAGCCCATGGTCTCGGAGTGTTTTTCATCATTTTTGAGGATTTGAAAAAAAGACGAAAATCACTCCGAGACCATGGGCTATAGTCCATTGTCTCGGAGTGATTTTCGTCTTTTTTCAAATCCTCAAAAATGATGAAAAACGACATGCTATAGTATGCCGTCCGAGGCCATGGGCTATAGCCCATGGTCTCGGAGTGATTTTCGTCTTTTTTTCAAATCCTCAAAAATGGCATGCTATAGTATGCCGTCTGAGGCCATGGGCTGAACTTGAACCCACGACCTGTGGTTCACATAGACAGCAGCTTATCACAGAGGCCACCATGCTCTCTGAGAATCTCCTCAGCTTTCCATCTCTTTCCAGTTCTCTTCTGGATGTTATTCTCCAAAACATGCTGCATAGTGAAATTAGCAGGAACTCAGCCGGATTTTAACTCACAACCTCTGGCTCACATGGACATCATCTTAACAAGGGTGCCACTGAGCTCTCAGTGATTTTTAAGTTGTAAGTTGTTCTTCTTGGTGTTACTTTTCAAATCGGGCCTTGGGATCATGTACAGAGCATTTGAATGGTGCTGTGCATCAAAGGTGTCTTTAGTGCTTTTAAGTGTTATCGTCGATGTTAATCAGATAATACAGAGGAGAAACCATGACAGGACACAGACAGCCTCCCCATAGGTGGATGTGATCCTGGCAGCCAGCCCAGGTGTGTTCTGGTCCTGTTGATTGAGCTGAGAAAAACTATATTATATGGGCTATAGTCCATTGTCTCGGAGTGATTTTCATCATTTTTTCAAATCCTCAAAAATGATGAAAAACGGTATGCTATAGTATGCCGTCCGAGGCCATGGGCTATAGCCCATGGTCTCGGAGTGTTTTTCATCATTTTTGAGGATTTGAAAAAAAGACGAAAATCACTCCGAGACCATGGGCTATAGTCCATTGTCTCGGAGTGATTTTCGTCATTTTTCAAATCCTCAAAAATTATGAAAAACGACATGCTATAGTATGCCGTCCGAGGCCATGGGCTATAGCCCATGGTCTCGGAGTGATTTTCGTCTTTTTTTCAAATCCTCAAAAATGGCATGCTATAGTATGCCGTCTGAGGCCATGGGCTGAACTTGAACCCACGACCTGTGGTTCACATAGACAGCAGCTTATCACAGAGGCCACAATGCTCTCTGAGAATCTCCTCAGCTTTCCATCTCTTTCCAGTTCTCTTCTGGATGTTATTCTCCAAAACATGCTGCAAAGTGAAATTAGCAGGAACTCAGCCGGATTTGAACTCACAACCTCTGGCTCACATGGACATCATCTTAACAAGGGTGCCACTGAGCTCTCAGTGATTTTTAAGTTGTAAGTTGTTCTTCTTGGTGTTACTTTTCAAATGGGGCCTTGGGATCATGTACAGAGCATTTGAATGGTGCTGTGCATCAAAGGTGTCTTTAGTGCTTTTAAGTGTTATCGTCGATGTTAATCAGATAATACAGAGGAGAAACCATGACAGGACACAGACAGCCTCCCCATAGGTGGATGTGATCCTGGCAGCCAGCCCAGGTGTGTTCTGGTCCTGTTGATTGAGCTGAGAAAAACTATATATATGGGCTATAGTCCATTGTCTCGGAGTGATTTTCATCATTTTTTCAAATCCTCAAAAATGATGAAAAACGGCATGCTATAGTATGCCGTCCGAGGCCATGGGCTATAGCCCATGGTCTCGGAGTGTTTTTCATAATTTTTGAGGATTTGAAAATAAGACGAAAATCACTCCGAGACCATGGGCTATAGTCCATTGTCTCTGAGTGATTTTCATCTTTTTTTCAAATCCTCAAAAATGATGAAAAACGGTATGCTATAGTGTGCCGTCCGAGGCCATGGGCTATAGCCCATGGTCTCGGAGTGTTTTTCATCATTTTTGAGGATTTGAAAAAAAGACGAAAATCACTCCGAGACCATGGGCTATAGTCCATTGTCTCGGAGTGATTTTCGTCATTTTTCAAATCCTCAAAAATGATGAAAAACGACATGCTATAGTATGCCGTCCGAGGCCATGGGCTATAGCCCATGGTCTCGGAGTGATTTTCGTCTTTTTTTCAAATCCTCAAAAATGGCATGCTATAGTATGCCGTCTGAGGCCATGGGCTGAACTTGAACCCACGACCTGTGGTTCACATAGACAGCAGCTTATCACAGAGGCCACCATGCTCTCTGAGAATCTCCTCAGCTTTCCATCTCTTTCCAGTTCTCTTCTGGATGTTATTCTCCAAAACATGCTGCAAAGTTAAATTAGCAGGAACTCAGCCGGATTTGAACTCACAACCTCTGGCTCACATGGACATCATCTTAACAAGGGTGCCACTGAGCTCTCAGTGATTTTTAAGTTGTAAGTTGTTCTTCTTGGTGTTACTTTTCAAATGGGGCCTTGGGATCATGTACAGAGCATTTGAATGGTGCTGTGCATCAAAGGTGTCTTTAGTGCTTTTAAGTGTTATCGTCGATGTTAATCAGATAATACAGAGGAGAAACCATGACAGGACACAGACAGCCTCCCCATAGGTGGATGTGATCCTGGCAGCCAGCCCAGGTGTGTTCTGGTCCTGTTGATTGAGCTGAGAAAAACTATATATATGGGCTATAGTCCATTGTCTCGGAGTGATTTTCATCATTTTTTCAAATCCTCAAAAATGATGAAAAACGGCATGCTATAGTATGCCGTCCGAGGCCATGGGCTATAGCCCATGGTCTCGGAGTGTTTTTCATAATTTTTGAGGATTTGAAAAAAAGACGAAAATCACTCCGAGACCATGGGCTATAGTCCATTGTCTCGGAGTGATTTTCGTCTTTTTTTCAAATCCTCAAAAATGACGAAAAACAGCATGCTATAGTATGCCGTCCGAGGCCATGGGCTATAGCCCATGGTCTCAGAGTGTTTTTCATCATTTTTGAGGATTTGAAAAAAAGACGAAAATCACCCCGAGACCATGGGCTATAGTCCATTGTCTCGGAGTGATTTTCGTCATTTTTTCAAATCCTCAAAAATGATGAAAAACGGCATGCTATAGTATGCCGTCCGAGGCCATGGGCTATAGCCCATGGTCTCGGAGTGTTTTTCATCATTTTTGAGGATTTGAAAAAAAGACGAAAATAACTCCGAGACCATGGGCTATAGTCCATTGTCTCGGAGTGATTTTCGTCTTTTTTCAAATCCTCAAAAATGATGAAAAACGACATGCTATAGTATGCCGTCCGAGGCCATGGGCTATAGCCCATGGTCTCGGAGTGATTTTCGTATTTTTTTCAAATCCTCAAAAATGGCATGCTATAGTATGCCGTCTGAGGCCATGGGCTGAACTTGAACCCACGACCTGTGGTTCACATAGACAGCAGCTTATCACAGAGGCCACCATGCTCTCTGAGAATCTCCTCAGCTTTCCATCTCTTTCCAGTTCTTTTCTGGATGTTATTCTCCAAAACATGCTGCAAAGTGAAATTAGCAGGAACTCAGCTGGATTTGAACTCACAACCTCTGGCTCACATGGACATCATCTTAACAAGGGTGCCACTGAGCTCTCAGTGATTTTAGAGTTGTAACTTGTTCTTCTTGGTGTTACTTTTCAAATGGGGCCTTGGGATCATGTACAGAGCATTTGAATGGTGCTGTGCATCAAAGGTGTCTTTAGTGCTTTTAAGTGTTATCGTGGATGTTAATCAGATAATACAGAGGAGAAACCATAACAGGACACAGACAGCCTCCCCATTGGTGGATGTGATCCTGGCAGCCAGCCCAGGTGTGTTCTGGTCCTGTTGATTGAGCTGAGAAAAACTATATATATGGGCTATAGTCCATTGTCTCGGAGTGATTTTCATCTTTTTTTCAAATCCTCAAAAATGATGAAAAACGGCATGCTATAGTATGCCGTCCGAGGCCATGGGCTATAGCCCATGGTCTCGGAGTGTTTTTCATCATTTTTGAGGATTTGAAAAAAAGACGAAAATCACTCCGAGACCATGGGCTATAGTCCATTGTCTCTGAGTGATTTTCATCTTTTTTTCAAATCCTCAAAAATGATGAAAAACGGCATGCTATAGTATGCCGTCCGAGGCCATGGGCTATAGCCCATGGTCTCGGAGTGTTTTTCATCATTTTTGAGGATTTGAAAAAAAGACGAAATTCACTCCGAGACCATGGGCTATAGTCCATTGTCTCGGAGTGATTTTCGTCTTTTTTTCAAATCCTCAAAAATGATGAAAAACGGCATGCTATAGTATGCCGTCCGAGGCCATGGGCTATAGCCCATGGTCTCGGAGTGTTTTTCATCATTTTTGAGGATTTGAAAAAAAGACGAAAATCACTCCGAGACCATGGGCTATAGTCCATTGTCTCGGAGTGATTTTCGTCTTTTTTCAAATCCTCAAAAATGATGAAAAACGACATGCTATAGTATGCCGTCCGAGGCCATGGGCTATAGCCCATGGTCTCGGAGTGATTTTCGTCTTTTTTTCAAATCCTCAAAAATGGCATGCTATAGTATGCCGTCTGAGGCCATGGGCTGAACTTGAACCCACGACCTGTGGTTCACATAGACAGCAGCTTATCACAGAGGCCACCATGCTCTCTGAGAATCTCCTCAGCTTTCCATCTCTTTCCAGTTCTCTTCTGGATGTTATTCTCCAAAACATGCTGCATAGTGAAATTAGCAGGAACTCAGCCGGATTTTAACTCACAACCTCTGGCTCACATGGACATCATCTTAACAAGGGTGCCACTGAGCTCTCAGTGATTTTTAAGTTGTAAGTTGTTCTTCTTGGTGTTACTTTTCAAATCGGGCCTTGGGATCATGTACAGAGCATTTGAATGGTGCTGTGCATCAAAGGTGTCTTTAGTGCTTTTAAGTGTTATCGTCGATGTTAATCAGATAATACAGAGGAGAAACCATGACAGGACACAGACAGCCTCCCCATAGGTGGATGTGATCCTGGCAGCCAGCCCAGGTGTGTTCTGGTCCTGTTGATTGAGCTGAGAAAAACTATATTATATGGGCTATAGTCCATTGTCTCGGAGTGATTTTCATCATTTTTTCAAATCCTCAAAAATGATGAAAAACGGTATGCTATAGTATGCCGTCCGAGGCCATGGGCTATAGCCCATGGTCTCGGAGTGTTTTTCATCATTTTTGAGGATTTGAAAAAAAGACGAAAATCACTCCGAGACCATGGGCTATAGTCCATTGTCTCGGAGTGATTTTCGTCATTTTTCAAATCCTCAAAAATTATGAAAAACGACATGCTATAGTATGCCGTCCGAGGCCATGGGCTATAGCCCATGGTCTCGGAGTGATTTTCGTCTTTTTTTCAAATCCTCAAAAATGGCATGCTATAGTATGCCGTCTGAGGCCATGGGCTGAACTTGAACCCACGACCTGTGGTTCACATAGACAGCAGCTTATCACAGAGGCCACAATGCTCTCTGAGAATCTCCTCAGCTTTCCATCTCTTTCCAGTTCTCTTCTGGATGTTATTCTCCAAAACATGCTGCAAAGTGAAATTAGCAGGAACTCAGCCGGATTTGAACTCACAACCTCTGGCTCACATGGACATCATCTTAACAAGGGTGCCACTGAGCTCTCAGTGATTTTTAAGTTGTAAGTTGTTCTTCTTGGTGTTACTTTTCAAATGGGGCCTTGGGATCATGTACAGAGCATTTGAATGGTGCTGTGCATCAAAGGTGTCTTTAGTGCTTTTAAGTGTTATCGTCGATGTTAATCAGATAATACAGAGGAGAAACCATGACAGGACACAGACAGCCTCCCCATAGGTGGATGTGATCCTGGCAGCCAGCCCAGGTGTGTTCTGGTCCTGTTGATTGAGCTGAGAAAAACTATATATATGGGCTATAGTCCATTGTCTCGGAGTGATTTTCATCATTTTTTCAAATCCTCAAAAATGATGAAAAACGGCATGCTATAGTATGCCGTCCGAGGCCATGGGCTATAGCCCATGGTCTCGGAGTGTTTTTCATAATTTTTGAGGATTTGAAAATAAGACGAAAATCACTCCGAGACCATGGGCTATAGTCCATTGTCTCTGAGTGATTTTCATCTTTTTTTCAAATCCTCAAAAATGATGAAAAACGGTATGCTATAGTGTGCCGTCCGAGGCCATGGGCTATAGCCCATGGTCTCGGAGTGTTTTTCATCATTTTTGAGGATTTGAAAAAAAGACGAAAATCACTCCGAGACCATGGGCTATAGTCCATTGTCTCGGAGTGATTTTCGTCATTTTTCAAATCCTCAAAAATGATGAAAAACGACATGCTATAGTATGCCGTCCGAGGCCATGGGCTATAGCCCATGGTCTCGGAGTGATTTTCGTCTTTTTTTCAAATCCTCAAAAATGGCATGCTATAGTATGCCGTCTGAGGCCATGGGCTGAACTTGAACCCACGACCTGTGGTTCACATAGACAGCAGCTTATCACAGAGGCCACCATGCTCTCTGAGAATCTCCTCAGCTTTCCATCTCTTTCCAGTTCTCTTCTGGATGTTATTCTCCAAAACATGCTGCAAAGTTAAATTAGCAGGAACTCAGCCGGATTTGAACTCACAACCTCTGGCTCACATGGACATCATCTTAACAAGGGTGCCACTGAGCTCTCAGTGATTTTTAAGTTGTAAGTTGTTCTTCTTGGTGTTACTTTTCAAATGGGGCCTTGGGATCATGTACAGAGCATTTGAATGGTGCTGTGCATCAAAGGTGTCTTTAGTGCTTTTAAGTGTTATCGTCGATGTTAATCAGATAATACAGAGGAGAAACCATGACAGGACACAGACAGCCTCCCCATAGGTGGATGTGATCCTGGCAGCCAGCCCAGGTGTGTTCTGGTCCTGTTGATTGAGCTGAGAAAAACTATATATATGGGCTATAGTCCATTGTCTCGGAGTGATTTTCATCATTTTTTCAAATCCTCAAAAATGATGAAAAACGGCATGCTATAGTATGCCGTCCGAGGCCATGGGCTATAGCCCATGGTCTCGGAGTGTTTTTCATAATTTTTGAGGATTTGAAAAAAAGACGAAAATCACTCCGAGACCATGGGCTATAGTCCATTGTCTCGGAGTGATTTTCGTCTTTTTTTCAAATCCTCAAAAATGACGAAAAACAGCATGCTATAGTATGCCGTCCGAGGCCATGGGCTATAGCCCATGGTCTCAGAGTGTTTTTCATCATTTTTGAGGATTTGAAAAAAAGACGAAAATCACCCCGAGACCATGGGCTATAGTCCATTGTCTCGGAGTGATTTTCGTCATTTTTTCAAATCCTCAAAAATGATGAAAAACGGCATGCTATAGTATGCCGTCCGAGGCCATGGGCTATAGCCCATGGTCTCGGAGTGTTTTTCATCATTTTTGAGGATTTGAAAAAAAGACGAAAATAACTCCGAGACCATGGGCTATAGTCCATTGTCTCGGAGTGATTTTCGTCTTTTTTCAAATCCTCAAAAATGATGAAAAACGACATGCTATAGTATGCCGTCCGAGGCCATGGGCTATAGCCCATGGTCTCGGAGTGATTTTCGTATTTTTTTCAAATCCTCAAAAATGGCATGCTATAGTATGCCGTCTGAGGCCATGGGCTGAACTTGAACCCACGACCTGTGGTTCACATAGACAGCAGCTTATCACAGAGGCCACCATGCTCTCTGAGAATCTCCTCAGCTTTCCATCTCTTTCCAGTTCTTTTCTGGATGTTATTCTCCAAAACATGCTGCAAAGTGAAATTAGCAGGAACTCAGCTGGATTTGAACTCACAACCTCTGGCTCACATGGACATCATCTTAACAAGGGTGCCACTGAGCTCTCAGTGATTTTAGAGTTGTAACTTGTTCTTCTTGGTGTTACTTTTCAAATGGGGCCTTGGGATCATGTACAGAGCATTTGAATGGTGCTGTGCATCAAAGGTGTCTTTAGTGCTTTTAAGTGTTATCGTGGATGTTAATCAGATAATACAGAGGAGAAACCATAACAGGACACAGACAGCCTCCCCATTGGTGGATGTGATCCTGGCAGCCAGCCCAGGTGTGTTCTGGTCCTGTTGATTGAGCTGAGAAAAACTATATATATGGGCTATAGTCCATTGTCTCGGAGTGATTTTCATCTTTTTTTCAAATCCTCAAAAATGATGAAAAACGGCATGCTATAGTATGCCGTCCGAGGCCATGGGCTATAGCCCATGGTCTCGGAGTGTTTTTCATCATTTTTGAGGATTTGAAAAAAAGACGAAAATCACTCCGAGACCATGGGCTATAGTCCATTGTCTCGGAGTGATTTTCGTCATTTTTTCAAATCCTCAAAAATGATGAAAAACGGCATGCTATAGTATGCCGTCCGAGGCCATGGGCTATAGCCCATGGTCTCGGAGTGTTTTTCATCATTTTTGAGGATTTGAAAAAAAGACGAAAATAACTCCGAGACCATGGGCTATAGTCCATTGTCTCGGAGTGATTTTCGTCTTTTTTCAAATCCTCAAAAATGATGAAAAACGACATGCTATAGTATGCCGTCCGAGGCCATGGGCTATAGCCCATGGTCTCGGAGTGATTTTCGTATTTTTTTCAAATCCTCAAAAATGGCATGCTATAGTATGCCGTCTGAGGCCATGGGCTGAACTTGAACCCACGACCTGTGGTTCACATAGACAGCAGCTTATCACAGAGGCCACCATGCTCTCTGAGAATCTCCTCAGCTTTCCATCTCTTTCCAGTTCTTTTCTGGATGTTATTCTCCAAAACATGCTGCAAAGTGAAATTAGCAGGAACTCAGCTGGATTTGAACTCACAACCTCTGGCTCACATGGACATCATCTTAACAAGGGTGCCACTGAGCTCTCAGTGATTTTAGAGTTGTAACTTGTTCTTCTTGGTGTTACTTTTCAAATGGGGCCTTGGGATCATGTACAGAGCATTTGAATGGTGCTGTGCATCAAAGGTGTCTTTAGTGCTTTTAAGTGTTATCGTGGATGTTAATCAGATAATACAGAGGAGAAACCATAACAGGACACAGACAGCCTCCCCATTGGTGGATGTGATCCTGGCAGCCAGCCCAGGTGTGTTCTGGTCCTGTTGATTGAGCTGAGAAAAACTATATATATGGGCTATAGTCCATTGTCTCGGAGTGATTTTCATCTTTTTTTCAAATCCTCAAAAATGATGAAAAACGGCATGCTATAGTATGCCGTCCGAGGCCATGGGCTATAGCCCATGGTCTCGGAGTGTTTTTCATCATTTTTGAGGATTTGAAAAAAAGACGAAAATCACTCCGAGACCATGGGCTATAGTCCATTGTCTCTGAGTGATTTTCATCTTTTTTTCAAATCCTCAAAAATGATGAAAAACGGCATGCTATAGTATGCCGTCCGAGGCCATGGGCTATAGCCCATGGTCTCGGAGTGTTTTTCATCATTTTTGAGGATTTGAAAAAAAGACGAAATTCACTCCGAGACCATGGGCTATAGTCCATTGTCTCGGAGTGATTTTCGTCTTTTTTTCAAATCCTCAAAAATGATGAAAAACGGCATGCTATAGTATGCCGTCCGAGGCCATGGGCTATAGCCCATGGTCTCGGAGTGTTTTTCATCATTTTTGAGGATTTGAAAAAAAGACGAAAATAACTCCGAGACCATGGGCTATAGTCCATTGTCTCGGAGTGATTTTCGTCTTTTTTCAAATCCTCAAAAATGATGAAAAACGACATGCTATAGTATGCCGTCCGAGGCCATGGGCTATAGCCCATGGTCTCGGAGTGATTTTCGTATTTTTTTCAAATCCTCAAAAATGGCATGCTATAGTATGCCGTCTGAGGCCATGGGCTGAACTTGAACCCACGACCTGTGGTTCACATAGACAGCAGCTTATCACAGAGGCCACCATGCTCTCTGAGAATCTCCTCAGCTTTCCATCTCTTTCCAGTTCTTTTCTGGATGTTATTCTCCAAAACATGCTGCAAAGTGAAATTAGCAGGAACTCAGCTGGATTTGAACTCACAACCTCTGGCTCACATGGACATCATCTTAACAAGGGTGCCACTGAGCTCTCAGTGATTTTAGAGTTGTAACTTGTTCTTCTTGGTGTTACTTTTCAAATGGGGCCTTGGGATCATGTACAGAGCATTTGAATGGTGCTGTGCATCAAAGGTGTCTTTAGTGCTTTTAAGTGTTATCGTGGATGTTAATCAGATAATACAGAGGAGAAACCATAACAGGACACAGACAGCCTCCCCATTGGTGGATGTGATCCTGGCAGCCAGCCCAGGTGTGTTCTGGTCCTGTTGATTGAGCTGAGAAAAACTATATATATGGGCTATAGTCCATTGTCTCGGAGTGATTTTCATCTTTTTTTCAAATCCTCAAAAATGATGAAAAACGGCATGCTATAGTATGCCGTCCGAGGCCATGGGCTATAGCCCATGGTCTCGGAGTGTTTTTCATCATTTTTGAGGATTTGAAAAAAAGACGAAAATCACTCCGAGACCATGGGCTATAGTCCATTGTCTCTGAGTGATTTTCATCTTTTTTTCAAATCCTCAAAAATGATGAAAAACGGCATGCTATAGTATGCCGTCCGAGGCCATGGGCTATAGCCCATGGTCTCGGAGTGTTTTTCATCATTTTTGAGGATTTGAAAAAAAGACGAAATTCACTCCGAGACCATGGGCTATAGTCCATTGTCTCGGAGTGATTTTCGTCTTTTTTTCAAATCCTCAAAAATGATGAAAAACGGCATGCTATAGTATGCCGTCCGAGGCCATGGGCTATAGCCCATGGTCTCGGAGTGTTTTTCATCATTTTTGAGGATTTGAAAAAAAGACGAAAATCACTCCGAGACCATGGGCTATAGTCCATTGTCTCGGAGTGATTTTCGTCTTTTTTCAAATCCTCAAAAATGATGAAAAACGACATGCTATAGTATGCCGTCCGAGGCCATGGGCTATAGCCCATGGTCTCGGAGTGATTTTCGTCTTTTTTTCAAATCCTCAAAAATGGCATGCTATAGTATGCCGTCTGAGGCCATGGGCTGAACTTGAACCCACGACCTGTGGTTCACATAGACAGCAGCTTATCACAGAGGCCACCATGCTCTCTGAGAATCTCCTCAGCTTTCCATCTCTTTCCAGTTCTCTTCTGGATGTTATTCTCCAAAACATGCTGCATAGTGAAATTAGCAGGAACTCAGCCGGATTTTAACTCACAACCTCTGGCTCACATGGACATCATCTTAACAAGGGTGCCACTGAGCTCTCAGTGATTTTTAAGTTGTAAGTTGTTCTTCTTGGTGTTACTTTTCAAATGGGGCCTTGGGATCATGTACAGAGCATTTGAATGGTGCTGTGCATCAAAGGTGTCTTTAGTGCTTTTAAGTGTTATCGTCGATGTTAATCAGATAATACAGAGGAGAAACCATGACAGGACACAGACAGCCTCCCCATAGGTGGATGTGATCCTGGCAGCCAGCCCAGGTGTGTTCTGGTCCTGTTGATTGAGCTGAGAAAAACTATATTATATGGGCTATAGTCCATTGTCTCGGAGTGATTTTCATCATTTTTTCAAATCCTCAAAAATGATGAAAAACGGTATGCTATAGTATGCCGTCCGAGGCCATGGGCTATAGCCCATGGTCTCGGAGTGTTTTTCATCATTTTTGAGGATTTGAAAAAAAGACGAAAATCACTCCGAGACCATGGGCTATAGTCCATTGTCTCGGAGTGATTTTCGTCATTTTTCAAATCCTCAAAAATTATGAAAAACGACATGCTATAGTATGCCGTCCGAGGCCATGGGCTATAGCCCATGGTCTCGGAGTGATTTTCGTCTTTTTTTCAAATCCTCAAAAATGGCATGCTATAGTATGCCGTCTGAGGCCATGGGCTGAACTTGAACCCACGACCTGTGGTTCACATAGACAGCAGCTTATCACAGAGGCCACAATGCTCTCTGAGAATCTCCTCAGCTTTCCATCTCTTTCCAGTTCTCTTCTGGATGTTATTCTCCAAAACATGCTGCAAAGTGAAATTAGCAGGAACTCAGCCGGATTTGAACTCACAACCTCTGGCTCACATGGACATCATCTTAACAAGGGTGCCACTGAGCTCTCAGTGATTTTTAAGTTGTAAGTTGTTCTTCTTGGTGTTACTTTTCAAATGGGGCCTTGGGATCATGTACAGAGCATTTGAATGGTGCTGTGCATCAAAGGTGTCTTTAGTGCTTTTAAGTGTTATCGTCGATGTTAATCAGATAATACAGAGGAGAAACCATGACAGGACACAGACAGCCTCCCCATAGGTGGATGTGATCCTGGCAGCCAGCCCAGGTGTGTTCTGGTCCTGTTGATTGAGCTGAGAAAAACTATATATATGGGCTATAGTCCATTGTCTCGGAGTGATTTTCATCATTTTTTCAAATCCTCAAAAATGATGAAAAACGGCATGCTATAGTATGCCGTCCGAGGCCATGGGCTATAGCCCATGGTCTCGGAGTGTTTTTCATAATTTTTGAGGATTTGAAAATAAGACGAAAATCACTCCGAGACCATGGGCTATAGTCCATTGTCTCTGAGTGATTTTCATCTTTTTTTCAAATCCTCAAAAATGATGAAAAACGGTATGCTATAGTGTGCCGTCCGAGGCCATGGGCTATAGCCCATGGTCTCGGAGTGTTTTTCATCATTTTTGAGGATTTGAAAAAAAGACGAAAATCACTCCGAGACCATGGGCTATAGTCCATTGTCTCGGAGTGATTTTCGTCATTTTTCAAATCCTCAAAAATGATGAAAAACGACATGCTATAGTATGCCGTCCGAGGCCATGGGCTATAGCCCATGGTCTCGGAGTGATTTTCGTCTTTTTTTCAAATCCTCAAAAATGGCATGCTATAGTATGCCGTCTGAGGCCATGGGCTGAACTTGAACCCACGACCTGTGGTTCACATAGACAGCAGCTTATCACAGAGGCCACCATGCTCTCTGAGAATCTCCTCAGCTTTCCATCTCTTTCCAGTTCTCTTCTGGATGTTATTCTCCAAAACATGCTGCAAAGTTAAATTAGCAGGAACTCAGCCGGATTTGAACTCACAACCTCTGGCTCACATGGACATCATCTTAACAAGGGTGCCACTGAGCTCTCAGTGATTTTTAAGTTGTAAGTTGTTCTTCTTGGTGTTACTTTTCAAATGGGGCCTTGGGATCATGTACAGAGCATTTGAATGGTGCTGTGCATCAAAGGTGTCTTTAGTGCTTTTAAGTGTTATCGTCGATGTTAATCAGATAATACAGAGGAGAAACCATGACAGGACACAGACAGCCTCCCCATAGGTGGATGTGATCCTGGCAGCCAGCCCAGGTGTGTTCTGGTCCTGTTGATTGAGCTGAGAAAAACTATATATATGGGCTATAGTCCATTGTCTCGGAGTGATTTTCATCATTTTTTCAAATCCTCAAAAATGATGAAAAACGGCATGCTATAGTATGCCGTCCGAGGCCATGGGCTATAGCCCATGGTCTCAGAGTGTTTTTCATAATTTTTGAGGATTTGAAAAAAAGACGAAAATCACTCCGAGACCATGGGCTATAGTCCATTGTCTCGGAGTGATTTTCGTCTTTTTTTCAAATCCTCAAAAATGACGAAAAACAGCATGCTATAGTATGCCGTCCGAGGCCATGGGCTATAGCCCATGGTCTCAGAGTGTTTTTCATCATTTTTGAGGATTTGAAAAAAAGACGAAAATCACCCCGAGACCATGGGCTATAGTCCATTGTCTCGGAGTGATTTTCGTCATTTTTTCAAATCCTCAAAAATGATGAAAACCGGCATGCTATAGTATGCCGTCCGAGGCCATGGGCTATAGCCCATGGTCTCGGAGTGTTTTTCATCATTTTTGAGGATTTGAAAAAAAGACGAAAATAACTCCGAGACCATGGGCTATAGTCCATTGTCTCGGAGTGATTTTCGTCTTTTTTCAAATCCTCAAAAATGATGAAAAACGACATGCTATAGTATGCCGTCCGAGGCCATGGGCTATAGCCCATGGTCTCGGAGTGATTTTCGTATTTTTTTCAAATCCTCAAAAATGGCATGCTATAGTATGCCGTCTGAGGCCATGGGCTGAACTTGAACCCACGACCTGTGGTTCACATAGACAGCAGCTTATCACAGAGGCCACCATGCTCTCTGAGAATCTCCTCAGCTTTCCATCTCTTTCCAGTTCTTTTCTGGATGTTATTCTCCAAAACATGCTGCAAAGTGAAATTAGCAGGAACTCAGCTGGATTTGAACTCACAACCTCTGGCTCACATGGACATCATCTTAACAAGGGTGCCACTGAGCTCTCAGTGATTTTAGAGTTGTAACTTGTTCTTCTTGGTGTTACTTTTCAAATGGGGCCTTGGGATCATGTACAGAGCATTTGAATGGTGCTGTGCATCAAAGGTGTCTTTAGTGCTTTTAAGTGTTATCGTGGATGTTAATCAGATAATACAGAGGAGAAACCATAACAGGACACAGACAGCCTCCCCATTGGTGGATGTGATCCTGGCAGCCAGCCCAGGTGTGTTCTGGTCCTGTTGATTGAGCTGAGAAAAACTATATATATGGGCTATAGTCCATTGTCTCGGAGTGATTTTCATCTTTTTTTCAAATCCTCAAAAATGATGAAAAACGGCATGCTATAGTATGCCGTCCGAGGCCATGGGCTATAGCCCATGGTCTCGGAGTGTTTTTCATCATTTTTGAGGATTTGAAAAAAAGACGAAAATCACTCCGAGACCATGGGCTATAGTCCATTGTCTCGGAGTGATTTTCGTCATTTTTTCAAATCCTCAAAAATGATGAAAAACGGCATGCTATAGTATGCCGTCCGAGGCCATGGGCTATAGCCCATGGTCTCGGAGTGTTTTTCATCATTTTTGAGGATTTGAAAAAAAGACGAAAATAACTCCGAGACCATGGGCTATAGTCCATTGTCTCGGAGTGATTTTCGTCTTTTTTCAAATCCTCAAAAATGATGAAAAACGGCATGCTATAGTATGCCGTCCGAGGCCATGGGCTATAGCCCATGGTCTCGGAGTGATTTTCGTCTTTTTTTCAAATCCTCAAAAATGGCATGCTATAGTATGCCGTCTGAGGCCATGGGCTGAACTTGAACCCACGACCTGTGGTTCACATAGACAGCAGCTTATCACAGAGGCCACCATGCTCTCTGAGAATCTCCTCAGCTTTCCATCTCTTTCCAGTTCTCTTCTGGATGTTATTCTCCAAAACATGCTGCATAGTGAAATTAGCAGGAACTCAGCCGGATTTTAACTCACAACCTCTGGCTCACATGGACATCATCTTAACAAGGGTGCCACTGAGCTCTCAGTGATTTTTAAGTTGTAAGTTGTTCTTCTTGGTGTTACTTTTCAAATGGGGCCTTGGGATCATGTACAGAGCATTTGAATGGTGCTGTGCATCAAAGGTGTCTTTAGTGCTTTTAAGTGTTATCGTCGATGTTAATCAGATAATACAGAGGAGAAACCATGACAGGACACAGACAGCCTCCCCATAGGTGGATGTGATCCTGGCAGCCAGCCCAGGTGTGTTCTGGTCCTGTTGATTGAGCTGAGAAAAACTATATTATATGGGCTATAGTCCATTGTCTCGGAGTGATTTTCATCATTTTTTCAAATCCTCAAAAATGATGAAAAACGGTATGCTATAGTATGCCGTCCGAGGCCATGGGCTATAGCCCATGGTCTCGGAGTGTTTTTCATCATTTTTGAGGATTTGAAAAAAAGACGAAAATCACTCCGAGACCATGGGCTATAGTCCATTGTCTCGGAGTGATTTTCGTCATTTTTCAAATCCTCAAAAATTATGAAAAACGACATGCTATAGTATGCCGTCCGAGGCCATGGGCTATAGCCCATGGTCTCGGAGTGATTTTCGTCTTTTTTTCAAATCCTCAAAAATGGCATGCTATAGTATGCCGTCTGAGGCCATGGGCTGAACTTGAACCCACGACCTGTGGTTCACATAGACAGCAGCTTATCACAGAGGCCACAATGCTCTCTGAGAATCTCCTCAGCTTTCCATCTCTTTCCAGTTCTCTTCTGGATGTTATTCTCCAAAACATGCTGCAAAGTGAAATTAGCAGGAACTCAGCCGGATTTGAACTCACAACCTCTGGCTCACATGGACATCATCTTAACAAGGGTGCCACTGAGCTCTCAGTGATTTTTAAGTTGTAAGTTGTTCTTCTTGGTGTTACTTTTCAAATGGGGCCTTGGGATCATGTACAGAGCATTTGAATGGTGCTGTGCATCAAAGGTGTCTTTAGTGCTTTTAAGTGTTATCGTCGATGTTAATCAGATAATACAGAGGAGAAACCATGACAGGACACAGACAGCCTCCCCATAGGTGGATGTGATCCTGGCAGCCAGCCCAGGTGTGTTCTGGTCCTGTTGATTGAGCTGAGAAAAACTATATATATGGGCTATAGTCCATTGTCTCGGAGTGATTTTCATCATTTTTTCAAATCCTCAAAAATGATGAAAAACGGCATGCTATAGTATGCCGTCCGAGGCCATGGGCTATAGCCCATGGTCTCGGAGTGTTTTTCATAATTTTTGAGGATTTGAAAATAAGACGAAAATCACTCCGAGACCATGGGCTATAGTCCATTGTCTCTGAGTGATTTTCATCTTTTTTTCAAATCCTCAAAAATGATGAAAAACGGTATGCTATAGTGTGCCGTCCGAGGCCATGGGCTATAGCCCATGGTCTCGGAGTGTTTTTCATCATTTTTGAGGATTTGAAAAAAAGACGAAAATCACTCCGAGACCATGGGCTATAGTCCATTGTCTCGGAGTGATTTTCGTCATTTTTCAAATCCTCAAAAATGATGAAAAACGACATGCTATAGTATGCCGTCCGAGGCCATGGGCTATAGCCCATGGTCTCGGAGTGATTTTCGTTTTTTTTTCAAATCCTCAAAAATGGCATGCTATAGTATGCCGTCTGAGGCCATGGGCTGAACTTGAACCCACGACCTGTGGTTCACATAGACAGCAGCTTATCACAGAGGCCACCATGCTCTCTGAGAATCTCCTCAGCTTTCCATCTCTTTCCAGTTCTCTTCTGGATGTTATTCTCCAAAACATGCTGCAAAGTTAAATTAGCAGGAACTCAGCCGGATTTGAACTCACAACCTCTGGCTCACATGGACATCATCTTAACAAGGGTGCCACTGAGCTCTCAGTGATTTTTAAGTTGTAAGTTGTTCTTCTTGGTGTTACTTTTCAAATGGGGCCTTGGGATCATGTACAGAGCATTTGAATGGTGCTGTGCATCAAAGGTGTCTTTAGTGCTTTTAAGTGTTATCGTCGATGTTAATCAGATAATACAGAGGAGAAACCATGACAGGACACAGACAGCCTCCCCATAGGTGGATGTGATCCTGGCAGCCAGCCCAGGTGTGTTCTGGTCCTGTTGATTGAGCTGAGAAAAACTATATATATGGGCTATAGTCCATTGTCTCGGAGTGATTTTCATCATTTTTTCAAATCCTCAAAAATGATGAAAAACGGCATGCTATAGTATGCCGTCCGAGGCCATGGGCTATAGCCCATGGTCTCGGAGTGTTTTTCATAATTTTTGAGGATTTGAAAAAAAGACGAAAATCACTCCGAGACCATGGGCTATAGTCCATTGTCTCGGAGTGATTTTCGTCTTTTTTTCAAATCCTCAAAAATGACGAAAAACAGCATGCTATAGTATGCCGTCCGAGGCCATGGGCTATAGCCCATGGTCTCAGAGTGTTTTTCATCATTTTTGAGGATTTGAAAAAAAGACGAAAATCACCCCGAGACCATGGGCTATAGTCCATTGTCTCGGAGTGATTTTCGTCATTTTTTCAAATCCTCAAAAATGATGAAAAACGGCATGCTATAGTATGCCGTCCGAGGCCATGGGCTATAGCCCATGGTCTCGGAGTGTTTTTCATCATTTTTGAGGATTTGAAAAAAAGACGAAAATAACTCCGAGACCATGGGCTATAGTCCATTGTCTCGGAGTGATTTTCGTCTTTTTTCAAATCCTCAAAAATGATGAAAAACGACATGCTATAGTATGCCGTCCGAGGCCATGGGCTATAGCCCATGGTCTCGGAGTGATTTTCGTATTTTTTTCAAATCCTCAAAAATGGCATGCTATAGTATGCCGTCTGAGGCCATGGGCTGAACTTGAACCCACGACCTGTGGTTCACATAGACAGCAGCTTATCACAGAGGCCACCATGCTCTCTGAGAATCTCCTCAGCTTTCCATCTCTTTCCAGTTCTCTTCTGGATGTTATTCTCCAAAACATGCTGCAAAGTGAAATTAGCAGGAACTCAGCTGGAGTTGAACTCACAACCTCTGGCTCACATGGACATCAGCTTAACAAGGGTGCCACTGAGATCTCAGTGATTTTTAAGTTGTAAGTTGTTCTTCTTGGTGTTACTTTTCAAATGGGGCCTTGGGATCATGTACAGAGCATTTGAATGGTGCTGTGCATCAAAGGTGTCTTTAGTGCCTTTAAGTGTTATCGTGGATGTTAATCAGATAATACAGAGGAGAAACCATGACAGGACACAGACAGCCTCCCCATTGGTGGATGTGATCCTGGCAGCCAGCCCAGGTGTGTTCTGGTCCTGTTGATTGAGCTGAGAAAAACTATATATATGGGCTATAGTCCATTGTCTCGGAGTGATTTTCATAATTTTTTCAAATCCTCAAAAATGATGAAAAACGGTATGCTATAGTATGCCGTCCGAGGCCATGGGCTATAGCCCATGGTCTCGGAGTGTTTTTCATCATTTTTGAGGATTTGAAAAAAAGACGAAAATCACTCCGATACCATGGGCTATAGTCCATTGTCTCGGAGTGATTTTCATCTTTTTTTCAAATCCTCAAAAATGATGAAAAACGGCATGCTATAGAATGCCGTCCGAGGCCATGGGCTATAGCCCATGGTCTCGGAGTGTTTTTCATCATTTTTGAGGATTTGAAAAAAAGACGAAAATCACTCCGAGACCATGGGCTATAGTCCATTGTCTCTGAGTGATTTTCATCTTTTTTTCAAATCCTCAAAAATGATGAAAAACGGCATGCTATAGTATGCCGTCCGAGGCCATGGGCTATAGCCCATGGTCTCGGAGTGTTTTTCATCATTTTTGAGGATTTGAAAAAAAGACGAAAATCACTCCGAGACCATGGGCTATAGTCCATTGTCTCGGAGTGATTTTCGTCTTTTTTCAAATCCTCAAAAATGATGAAAAACGACATGCTATTTTTTTCAAATCCTCAAAAATGGCATGCTATAGTATGCCGTCTGAGGCCATGGGCTGAACTTGAACCCACGACCTGTGGTTCACATAGACAGCAGTTTATCACAGAGGCCACCATGCTCTCTGAGAATCTCCTCAGCTTTCCATCTCTTTCCAGTTCTCTTCTGGATGTTATTCTCCAAAACATGCTGCAAAGTGAAATTAGCAGGAACTCAGCTGGATTTGAACTCACAACCTCTGGCTCACATGGACATCATCTTAACAAGGGTGCCACTGAGCTCTCAGTGATTTTTAAGTTGTAAGTTGTTCTTCTTGGTGTTACTTTTCAAATGGGGCCTTGGGATCATGTACAGAGCATTTGAATGGTGCTGTGCCTCAAAGGTGTCTTTAGTGCTTTTAAGTGTTATCGTGGATGTTAATCAGATAATACAGAGGAGAAACCATAACAGGACACAGACAGCCTCCCCATTGGTGGATGTGATCCTGGCAGCCAGCCCAGGTGTGTTCTGGTCCTGTTGATTGAGCTGAGAAAAACTATATATATGGGCTATAGTCCATTGTCTCGGAGTGATTTTCATCTTTTTTTCAAATCCTCAAAAATGATGAAAAACGGCATGCTATAGTATGCCGTCCGAGGCCATGGGCTATAGCCCATGGTCTCGGAGTGTTTTTCATCATTTTTGAGGATTTGAAAAAAAGACGAAAATCACTCCGAGACCATGGGCTATAGTCCATTGTCTCTGAGTGATTTTCATCTTTTTTTCAAATCCTCAAAAATGATGAAAAACGGCATGCTATAGTATGCCGTCCGAGGCCATGGGCTATAGCCCATGGTCTCGGAGTGTTTTTCATCATTTTTGAGGATTTGAAAAAAAGACGAAATTCACTCCGAGACCATGGGCTATAGTCCATTGTCTCGGAGTGATTTTCGTCTTTTTTTCAAATCCTCAAAAATGATGAAAAACGGCATGCTATAGTATGCCGTCCGAGGCCATGGGCTATAGCCCATGGTCTCGGAGTGATTTTCGTCTTTTTTTCAAATCCTCAAAAATGGCATGCTATAGTATGCCGTCTGAGGCTATGGGCTGAACTTGAACCCACGACCTGTGGTTCACATAGACAGCAGCTTATCACAGAGGCCACCATGCTCTCTGAGAATCTCCTCAGCTTTCCATCTCTTTCCAGTTCTCTTCTGGATGTTATTCTCCAAAACATGCTGCATAGTGAAATTAGCAGGAACTCAGCCGGATTTGAACTCACAACCTCTGGCTCACATGGACATCATCTTAACAAGGGTGCCACTGAGCTCTCAGTGATTTTTAAGTTGTAAGTTGTTCTTCTTGGTGTTACTTTTCAAATGGGGCCTTGGGATCATGTACAGAGCATTTGAATGGTGCTGTGCATCAAAGCTGTCTTTAGTGCTTTTAAGTGTTATCGTCGATGTTAATCAGATAATACAGAGGAGAAACCATGACAGGACACAGACAGCCTCCCCATAGGTGGATGTGATCCTGGCAGCCAGCCCAGGTGTGTTCTGGTCCTGTTGATTGAGCTGAGAAAAACTATATATATGGGCTATAGTCCATTGTCTCGGAGTGATTTTCATCATTTTTTCAAATCCTCAAAAATGATGAAAAACGGTATGCTATAGTATGCCGTCCGAGGCCATGGGCTATAGCCCATGGTCTCGGAGTGTTTTTCATCATTTTTGAGGATTTGAAAAAAAGACGAAAATCACTCCGAGACCATGGGCTATAGTCCATTGTCTCGGAGTGATTTTCGTCATTTTTTCAAATCCTCAAAAATGATGAAAAACGGCATGCTATAGTATGCCGTCCGAGGCCATGGGCTATAGCCCATGGTCTCGGAGTGTTTTTCATCATTTTTGAGGATTTGAAAAAAAGACGAAAATCACTCCGAGACCATGGGCTATAGTCCATTGTCTCTGAGTGATTTTCATCTTTTTTTCAAATCCTCAAAAATGATGAAAAACGGCATGCTATAGTATGCCGTCCGAGGCCATGGGCTATAGCCCATGGTCTCGGAGTGTTTTTCATCATTTTTGAGGATTTGAAAAAAAGACGAAAATCACTCCGAGACCATGGGCTATAGTCCATTGTCTCGGAGTGATTTTCGTCTTTTTTTCAAATCCTCAAAAATGATGAAAAACAGCATGCTATAGTATGCCGTCCGAGGCCATGGGCTATAGCCCATGGTCTCAGAGTGTTTTTCATCATTTTTGAGGATTTGAAAAAAAGACGAAAATCACTCCGAGACCATGGGCTATAGTCCATTGTCTCGGAGTGATTTTCGTCTTTTTTCAAATCCTCAAAAATGATGAAAAACGACATGCTATAGTATGCCGTCCGAGGCCATGGGCTATAGCCCATGGTCTCGGAGTGATTTTCGTCTTTTTTTCAAATCCTCAAAAATGGCATGCTATAGTATGCCGTCTGAGGCCATGGGCTGAACTTGAACCCACGACCTGTGGTTCACATAGACAGCAGCTTATCACAGAGGCCACCATGCTCTCTGAGAATCTCCTCAGCTTTCCATCTCTTTCCAGTTCTCTTCTGGATGTTATTCTCCAAAACATGCTGCATAGTGAAATTAGCAGGAACTCAGCCGGATTTGAACTCACAACCTCTGGCTCACATGGACATCATCTTAACAAGGGTGCCACTGAGCTCTCAGTGATTTTTAAGTTGTAAGTTGTTCTTCTTGGTGTTACTTTTCAAATGGGGCCTTGGGATCATGTACAGAGCATTTGAATGGTGCTGTGCATCAAAGGTGTCTTTAGTGCTTTTAAGTGTTATCGTCGATGTTAATCAGATAATACAGAGGAGAAACCATGACAGGACACAGACAGCCTCCCCATAGGTGGATGTGATCCTGGCAGCCAGCCCAGGTGTGTTCTGGTCCTGTTGATTGAGCTGAGAAAAACTATATATATGGGCTATAGTCCATTGTCTCGGAGTGATTTTCATCATTTTTTCAAATCCTCAAAAATGATGAAAAACGGTATGCTATAGTATGCCGTCCGAGGCCATGGGCTATAGCCCATGGTCTCTGAGTGTTTTTCATCATTTTTGAGGATTTGAAAAAAAGACGAAAATCACTCCGAGACCATGGGCTATAGTCCATTGTCTCGGAGTGATTTTCGTCATTTTTTCAAATCCTCAAAAATGATGAAAAACGGCATGCTATAGTATGCCGTCCGAGGCCATGGGCTATAGCCCATGGTCTCGGAGTGTTTTTCATCATTTTTGAGGATTTGAAAAAAAGACGAAAATCACTCCGAGACCATGGGCTATAGTCCATTGTCTCTGAGTGATTTTCATCTTTTTTTCAAATCCTCAAAAATGATGAAAAACGGCATGCTATAGTATGCCGTCCGAGGCCATGGGCTATAGCCCATGGTCTCGGAGTGTTTTTCATAATTTTTGAGGATTTGAAAAAAAGACGAAAATCACTCCGAGACCATGGGCTATAGTCCATTGTCTCGGAGTGATTTTCGTCTTTTTTTCAAATCCTCAAAAATGATGAAAAACAGCATGCTATAGTATGCCGTCCGAGGCCATGGGCTATAGCCCATGGTCTCGGAGTGTTTTTCATCATTTTTGAGGATTTGAAAAAAACTTTAGCTAACTTTAGCTAATTTAGCAGGAACGAGGCCATGGGCTATAGCCCATGGTCTCGGAGTGTTTTTCATCATTTTTGAGGATTTGAAAAAAAGACAAAAATCACTCCGAGACCATGGGCTATAGTCCATTGTCTCTGAGTGATTTTCATCATTTTTTCAAATCCTCAAAAATGATGAAAAACGGTATGCTATAGTATGCCGTCCGAGGCCATGGGCTATAGCCCATGGTCTCGGAGTGTTTTTCATCATTTTTGAGGATTTGAAAAAAAGACGAAAATCACTCCGAGACCATGGGCTATAGTCCATTGTCTCGGAGTGATTTTCGTCATTTTTTCAAATCCTCAAAAATGATGAAAAACGGCATGCTATAGTATGCCGTCCGAGGCCATGGGCTATAGCCCATGGTCTCGGAGTGTTTTTCATCATTTTTGAGGATTTGAAAAAAAGACGAAAATCACTCCGAGACCATGGGCTATAGTCCATTGTCTCTGAGTGATTTTCATCTTTTTTTCAAATCCTCAAAAATGATGAAAAACGGCATGCTATAGTATGCCGTCCGAGGCCATGGGCTATAGCCCATGGTCTCGGAGTGTTTTTCATAATTTTTGAGGATTTGAAAAAAAGACGAAAATCACTCCGAGACCATGGGCTATAGTCCATTGTCTCGGAGTGATTTTCGTCATTTTTTCAAATCCTCAAAAATGATGAAAAACAGCATGCTATAGTATGCCGTCCGAGGCCATGGGCTATAGCCCATGGTCTCGGAGTGTTTTTCATCATTTTTGAGGATTTGAAAAAAACTTTAGCTAACTTTAGCTAATTTAGCAGGAACGAGGCCATGGGCTATAGCCCATGGTCTCGGAGTGTTTTTCATCATTTTTGAGGATTTGAAAAAAAGACGAAAATCACTCCGAGACCATGGGCTATAGTCCATTGTCTCTGAGTGATTTTCATCTTTTTTTCAAATCCTCAAAAATGATGAAAAACGGCATGCTATAGTATGCCGTCCGAGGCCATGGGCTATAGCCCATGGTCTCGGAGTGTTTTTCATCATTTTTGAGGATTTGAAAAAAAGACGAAAATCACTCCGAGACCATGGGCTATAGTCCATTGTCTCGGAGTGATTTTCGTCTTTTTTCAAATCCTCAAAAATGATGAAAAACGACATGCTATAGTATGCCGTCCGAGGCCATGGGCTATAGCCCATGGTCTCGGAGTGATTTTCGTCTTTTTTTCAAATCCTCAAAAATGGCATGCTATAGTATGCCGTCTGAGGCCATGGGCTGAACTTGAACCCACGACCTGTGGTTCACATAGACAGCAGCTTATCACAGAGGCCACCATGCTCTCTGAGAATCTCCTCAGCTTTCCATCTCTTTCCAGTTCTCTTCTGGATGTTATTCTCCAAAACATGCTGCAAAGTGAAATTAGCAGGAACTCAGCTGGAGTTGAACTCACAACCTCTGGCTCACATGGACATCAGCTTAACAAGGGTGCCACTGAGATCTCAGTGATTTTTAAGTTGTAAGTTGTTCTTCTTGGTGTTACTTTTCAAATGGGGCCTTGGGATCATGTACAGAGCATTTGAATGGTGCTGTGCATCAAAGGTGTCTTTAGTGCTTTTAAGTGTTATCGTGGATGTTAATCAGATAATACAGAGGAGAAACCATGACAGGACACAGACAGCCTCCCCATTGGTGGATGTGATCCTGGCAGCCAGCCCAGGTGTGTTCTGGTCCTGTTGATTGAGCTGAGAAAAACTATATATATGGGCTATAGTCCATTGTCTCGGAGTGATTTTCATAATTTTTTCAAATCCTCAAAAATGATGAAAAACGGTATGCTATAGTATGCCGTCCGAGGCCATGGGCTATAGCCCATGGTCTCGGAGTGTTTTTCATCATTTTTGAGGATTTGAAAAAAAGACGAAAATCACTCCGAGACCATGGGCTATAGTCCATTGTCTCGGAGTGATTTTCATCTTTTTTTCAAATCCTCAAAAATGATGAAAAACGGCATGCTATAGAATGCCGTCCGAGGCCATGGGCTATAGCCCATGGTCTCGGAGTGTTTTTCATCATTTTTGAGGATTTGAAAAAAAGACGAAAATCACTCCGAGACCATGGGCTATAGTCCATTGTCTCTGAGTGATTTTCATCTTTTTTTCAAATCCTCAAAAATGATGAAAAACGGCATGCTATAGTATGCCGTCCGAGGCCATGGGCTATAGCCCATGGTCTCGGAGTGTTTTTCATCATTTTTGAGGATTTGAAAAAAAGACGAAAATCACTCCGAGACCATGGGCTATAGTCCATTGTCTCGGAGTGATTTTCGTCTTTTTTCAAATCCTCAAAAATGATGAAAAACGACATGCTATTTTTTTCAAATCCTCAAAAATGGCATGCTATAGTATGCCGTCTGAGGCCATGGGCTGAACTTGAACCCACAACCTGTGGTTCACATAGACAGCAGTTTATCACAGAGGCCACCATGCTCTCTGAGAATCTCCTCAGCTTTCCATCTCTTTCCAGTTCTCTTCTGGATGTTATTCTCCAAAACATGCTGCAAAGTGAAATTAGCAGGAACTCAGCTGGATTTGAACTCACAACCTCTGGCTCACATGGACATCATCTTAACAAGGGTGCCACTGAGCTCTCAGTGATTTTTAAGTTGTAAGTTGTTCTTCTTGGTGTTACTTTTCAAATGGGGCCTTGGGATCATGTACAGAGCATTTGAATGGTGCTGTGCCTCAAAGGTGTCTTTAGTGCTTTTAAGTGTTATCGTGGATGTTAATCAGATAATACAGAGGAGAAACCATAACAGGACACAGACAGCCTCCCCATTGGTGGATGTGATCCTGGCAGCCAGCCCAGGTGTGTTCTGGTCCTGTTGATTGAGCTGAGAAAAACTATATATATGGGCTATAGTCCATTGTCTCGGAGTGATTTTCATCTTTTTTTCAAATCCTCAAAAATGATGAAAAACGGCATGCTATAGTATGCCGTCCGAGGCCATGGGCTATAGCCCATGGTCTCGGAGTGTTTTTCATCATTTTTGAGGATTTGAAAAAAAGACGAAAATCACTCCGAGACCATGGGCTATAGTCCATTGTCTCTGAGTGATTTTCATCTTTTTTTCAAATCCTCAAAAATGATGAAAAACGGCATGCTATAGTATGCCGTCCGAGGCCATGGGCTATAGCCCATGGTCTCGGAGTGTTTTTCATCATTTTTGAGGATTTGAAAAAAAGACGAAATTCACTCCGAGACCATGGGCTATAGTCCATTGTCTCGGAGTGATTTTCGTCTTTTTTTCAAATCCTCAAAAATGATGAAAAACGGCATGCTATAGTATGCCGTCCGAGGCCATGGGCTATAGCCCATGGTCTCGGAGTGATTTTCGTCTTTTTTTCAAATCCTCAAAAATGGCATGCTATAGTATGCCGTCTGAGGCTATGGGCTGAACTTGAACCCACGACCTGTGGTTCACATAGACAGCAGCTTATCACAGAGGCCACCATGCTCTCTGAGAATCTCCTCAGCTTTCCATCTCTTTCCAGTTCTCTTCTGGATGTTATTCTCCAAAACATGCTGCATAGTGAAATTAGCAGGAACTCAGCCGGATTTGAACTCACAACCTCTGGCTCACATGGACATCATCTTAACAAGGGTGCCACTGAGCTCTCAGTGATTTTTAAGTTGTAAGTTGTTCTTCTTGGTGTTACTTTTCAAATGGGGCCTTGGGATCATGTACAGAGCATTTGAATGGTGCTGTGCATCAAAGCTGTCTTTAGTGCTTTTAAGTGTTATCGTCGATGTTAATCAGATAATACAGAGGAGAAACCATGACAGGACACAGACAGCCTCCCCATAGGTGGATGTGATCCTGGCAGCCAGCCCAGGTGTGTTCTGGTCCTGTTGATTGAGCTGAGAAAAACTATATATATGGGCTATAGTCCATTGTCTCGGAGTGATTTTCATCATTTTTTCAAATCCTCAAAAATGATGAAAAACGGTATGCTATAGTATGCCGTCCGAGGCCATGGGCTATAGCCCATGGTCTCGGAGTGTTTTTCATCATTTTTGAGGATTTGAAAAAAAGACGAAAATCACTCCGAGACCATGGGCTATAGTCCATTGTCTCGGAGTGATTTTCGTCATTTTTTCAAATCCTCAAAAATGATGAAAAACGGCATGCTATAGTATGCCGTCCGAGGCCATGGGCTATAGCCCATGGTCTCGGAGTGTTTTTCATCATTTTTGAGGATTTGAAAAAAAGACGAAAATCACTCCGAGACCATGGGCTATAGTCCATTGTCTCTGAGTGATTTTCATCTTTTTTTCAAATCCTCAAAAATGATGAAAAACGGCATGCTATAGTATGCCGTCCGAGGCCATGGGCTATAGCCCATGGTCTCGGAGTGTTTTTCATCATTTTTGAGGATTTGAAAAAAAGACGAAAATCACTCCGAGACCATGGGCTATAGTCCATTGTCTCGGAGTGATTTTCGTCTTTTTTTCAAATCCTCAAAAATGATGAAAAACAGCATGCTATAGTATGCCGTCCGAGGCCATGGGCTATAGCCCATGGTCTCAGAGTGTTTTTCATCATTTTTGAGGATTTGAAAAAAAGACGAAAATCACTCCGAGACCATGGGCTATAGTCCATTGTCTCGGAGTGATTTTCGTCTTTTTTCAAATCCTCAAAAATGATGAAAAACGACATGCTATAGTATGCCGTCCGAGGCCATGGGCTATAGCCCATGGTCTCGGAGTGATTTTCGTCTTTTTTTCAAATCCTCAAAAATGGCATGCTATAGTATGCCGTCTGAGGCCATGGGCTGAACTTGAACCCACGACCTGTGGTTCACATAGACAGCAGCTTATCACAGAGGCCACCATGCTCTCTGAGAATCTCCTCAGCTTTCCATCTCTTTCCAGTTCTCTTCTGGATGTTATTCTCCAAAACATGCTGCATAGTGAAATTAGCAGGAACTCAGCCGGATTTGAACTCACAACCTCTGGCTCACATGGACATCATCTTAACAAGGGTGCCACTGAGCTCTCAGTGATTTTTAAGTTGTAAGTTGTTCTTCTTGGTGTTACTTTTCAAATGGGGCCTTGGGATCATGTACAGAGCATTTGAATGGTGCTGTGCATCAAAGGTGTCTTTAGTGCTTTTAAGTGTTATCGTCGATGTTAATCAGATAATACAGAGGAGAAACCATGACAGGACACAGACAGCCTCCCCATAGGTGGATGTGATCCTGGCAGCCAGCCCAGGTGTGTTCTGGTCCTGTTGATTGAGCTGAGAAAAACTATATATATGGGCTATAGTCCATTGTCTCGGAGTGATTTTCATCATTTTTTCAAATCCTCAAAAATGATGAAAAACGGTATGCTATAGTATGCCGTCCGAGGCCATGGGCTATAGCCCATGGTCTCTGAGTGTTTTTCATCATTTTTGAGGATTTGAAAAAAAGACGAAAATCACTCCGAGACCATGGGCTATAGTCCATTGTCTCGGAGTGATTTTCGTCATTTTTTCAAATCCTCAAAAATGATGAAAAACGGCATGCTATAGTATGCCGTCCGAGGCCATGGGCTATAGCCCATGGTCTCGGAGTGTTTTTCATCATTTTTGAGGATTTGAAAAAAAGACGAAAATCACTCCGAGACCATGGGCTATAGTCCATTGTCTCTGAGTGATTTTCATCTTTTTTTCAAATCCTCAAAAATGATGAAAAACGGCATGCTATAGTATGCCGTCCGAGGCCATGGGCTATAGCCCATGGTCTCGGAGTGTTTTTCATAATTTTTGAGGATTTGAAAAAAAGACGAAAATCACTCCGAGACCATGGGCTATAGTCCATTGTCTCGGAGTGATTTTCGTCTTTTTTTCAAATCCTCAAAAATGATGAAAAACAGCATGCTATAGTATGCCGTCCGAGGCCATGGGCTATAGCCCATGGTCTCAGAGTGTTTTTCATCATTTTTGAGGATTTGAAAAAAACTTTAGCTAACTTTAGCTAATTTAGCAGGAACGAGGCCATGGGCTATAGCCCATGGTCTCGGAGTGTTTTTCATCATTTTTGAGGATTTGAAAAAAAGACGAAAATCACTCCGAGACCATGGGCTATAGTCCATTGTCTCTGAGTGATTTTCATCATTTTTTCAAATCCTCAAAAATGATGAAAAACGGTATGCTATAGTATGCCGTCCGAGGCCATGGGCTATAGCCCATGGTCTCGGAGTGTTTTTCATCATTTTTGAGGATTTGAAAAAAAGACGAAAATCACTCCGAGACCATGGGCTATAGTCCATTGTCTCGGAGTGATTTTCGTCATTTTTTCAAATCCTCAAAAATGATGAAAAACGGCATGCTATAGTATGCCGTCCGAGGCCATGGGCCATAGCCCATGGTCTCGGAGTGTTTTTCATCATTTTTGAGGATTTGAAAAAAAGACGAAAATCACTCCGAGACCATGGGCTATAGTCCATTGTCTCGGAGTGATTTTCGTCTTTTTTTCAAATCCTCAAAAATGATGAAAAACAGCATGCTATAGTATGCCGTCCGAGGCCATGGGCTATAGCCCATGGTCTCGGAGTGTTTTTCATCATTTTTGAGGATTTGAAAAAAACTTTAGCTAACTTTAGCTAATTTAGCAGGAACGAGGCCATGGGCTATAGCCCATGGTCTCGGAGTGTTTTTCATCATTTTTGAGGATTTGAAAAAAAGACAAAAATCACTCCGAGACCATGGGCTATAGTCCATTGTCTCTGAGTGATTTTCATCATTTTTTCAAATCCTCAAAAATGATGAAAAACGGTATGCTATAGTATGCCGTCCGAGGCCATGGGCTATAGCCCATGGTCTCGGAGTGTTTTTCATCATTTTTGAGGATTTGAAAAAAAGACGAAAATCACTCCGAGACCATGGGCTATAGTCCATTGTCTCGGAGTGATTTTCGTCATTTTTTCAAATCCTCAAAAATGATGAAAAACGGCATGCTATAGTATGCCGTCCGAGGCCATGGGCTATAGCCCATGGTCTCGGAGTGTTTTTCATCATTTTTGAGGATTTGAAAAAAAGACGAAAATCACTCCGAGACCATGGGCTATAGTCCATTGTCTCTGAGTGATTTTCATCTTTTTTTCAAATCCTCAAAAATGATGAAAAACGGCATGCTATAGTATGCCGTCCGAGGCCATGGGCTATAGCCCATGGTCTCGGAGTGTTTTTCATAATTTTTGAGGATTTGAAAAAAAGACGAAAATCACTCCGAGACCATGGGCTATAGTCCATTGTCTCGGAGTGATTTTCGTCATTTTTTCAAATCCTCAAAAATGATGAAAAACAGCATGCTATAGTATGCCGTCCGAGGCCATGGGCTATAGCCCATGGTCTCGGAGTGTTTTTCATCATTTTTGAGGATTTGAAAAAAACTTTAGCTAACTTTAGCTAATTTAGCAGGAACGAGGCCATGGGCTATAGCCCATGGTCTCGGAGTGTTTTTCATCATTTTTGAGGATTTGAAAAAAAGACGAAAATCACTCCGAGACCATGGGCTATAGTCCATTGTCTCTGAGTGATTTTCATCTTTTTTTCAAATCCTCAAAAATGATGAAAAACGGCATGCTATAGTATGCCGTCCGAGGCCATGGGCTATAGCCCATGGTCTCGGAGTGTTTTTCATCATTTTTGAGGATTTGAAAAAAAGACGAAAATCACTCCGAGACCATGGGCTATAGTCCATTGTCTCGGAGTGATTTTCGTCTTTTTTCAAATCCTCAAAAATGATGAAAAACGACATGCTATAGTATGCCGTCCGAGGCCATGGGCTATAGCCCATGGTCTCGGAGTGATTTTCGTCTTTTTTTCAAATCCTCAAAAATGGCATGCTATAGTATGCCGTCTGAGGCCATGGGCTGAACTTGAACCCACGACCTGTGGTTCACATAGACAGCAGCTTATCACAGAGGCCACCATGCTCTCTGAGAATCTCCTCAGCTTTCCATCTCTTTCCAGTTCTCTTCTGGATGTTATTCTCCAAAACATGCTGCAAAGTGAAATTAGCAGGAACTCAGCTGGAGTTGAACTCACAACCTCTGGCTCACATGGACATCAGCTTAACAAGGGTGCCACTGAGATCTCAGTGATTTTTAAGTTGTAAGTTGTTCTTCTTGGTGTTACTTTTCAAATGGGGCCTTGGGATCATGTACAGAGCATTTGAATGGTGCTGTGCATCAAAGGTGTCTTTAGTGCTTTTAAGTGTTATCGTGGATGTTAATCAGATAATACAGAGGAGAAACCATGACAGGACACAGACAGCCTCCCCATTGGTGGATGTGATCCTGGCAGCCAGCCCAGGTGTGTTCTGGTCCTGTTGATTGAGCTGAGAAAAACTATATATATGGGCTATAGTCCATTGTCTCGGAGTGATTTTCATAATTTTTTCAAATCCTCAAAAATGATGAAAAACGGTATGCTATAGTATGCCGTCCGAGGCCATGGGCTATAGCCCATGGTCTCGGAGTGTTTTTCATCATTTTTGAGGATTTGAAAAAAAGACGAAAATCACTCCGAGACCATGGGCTATAGTCCATTGTCTCGGAGTGATTTTCATCTTTTTTTCAAATCCTCAAAAATGATGAAAAACGGCATGCTATAGAATGCCGTCCGAGGCCATGGGCTATAGCCCATGGTCTCGGAGTGTTTTTCATCATTTTTGAGGATTTGAAAAAAAGACGAAAATCACTCCGAGACCATGGGCTATAGTCCATTGTCTCTGAGTGATTTTCATCTTTTTTTCAAATCCTCAAAAATGATGAAAAACGGCATGCTATAGTATGCCGTCCGAGGCCATGGGCTATAGCCCATGGTCTCGGAGTGTTTTTCATCATTTTTGAGGATTTGAAAAAAAGACGAAAATCACTCCGAGACCATGGGCTATAGTCCATTGTCTCGGAGTGATTTTCGTCTTTTTTCAAATCCTCAAAAATGATGAAAAACGACATGCTATTTTTTTCAAATCCTCAAAAATGGCATGCTATAGTATGCCGTCTGAGGCCATGGGCTGAACTTGAACCCACGACCTGTGGTTCACATAGACAGCAGTTTATCACAGAGGCCACCATGCTCTCTGAGAATCTCCTCAGCTTTCCATCTCTTTCCAGTTCTCTTCTGGATGTTATTCTCCAAAACATGCTGCAAAGTGAAATTAGCAGGAACTCAGCTGGATTTGAACTCACAACCTCTGGCTCACATGGACATCATCTTAACAAGGGTGCCACTGAGCTCTCAGTGATTTTTAAGTTGTAAGTTGTTCTTCTTGGTGTTACTTTTCAAATGGGGCCTTGGGATCATGTACAGAGCATTTGAATGGTGCTGTGCCTCAAAGGTGTCTTTAGTGCTTTTAAGTGTTATCGTGGATGTTAATCAGATAATACAGAGGAGAAACCATAACAGGACACAGACAGCCTCCCCATTGGTGGATGTGATCCTGGCAGCCAGCCCAGGTGTGTTCTGGTCCTGTTGATTGAGCTGAGAAAAACTATATATATGGGCTATAGTCCATTGTCTCGGAGTGATTTTCATCTTTTTTTCAAATCCTCAAAAATGATGAAAAACGGCATGCTATAGTATGCCGTCCGAGGCCATGGGCTATAGCCCATGGTCTCGGAGTGTTTTTCATCATTTTTGAGGATTTGAAAAAAAGACGAAAATCACTCCGAGACCATGGGCTATAGTCCATTGTCTCTGAGTGATTTTCATCTTTTTTTCAAATCCTCAAAAATGATGAAAAACGGCATGCTATAGTATGCCGTCCGAGGCCATGGGCTATAGCCCATGGTCTCGGAGTGTTTTTCATCATTTTTGAGGATTTGAAAAAAAGACGAAATTCACTCCGAGACCATGGGCTATAGTCCATTGTCTCGGAGTGATTTTCGTCTTTTTTTCAAATCCTCAAAAATGATGAAAAACGGCATGCTATAGTATGCCGTCCGAGGCCATGGGCTATAGCCCATGGTCTCGGAGTGATTTTCGTCTTTTTTTCAAATCCTCAAAAATGGCATGCTATAGTATGCCGTCTGAGGCCATGGGCTGAACTTGAACCCACGACCTGTGGTTCACATAGACAGCAGCTTATCACAGAGGCCACCATGCTCTCTGAGAATCTCCTCAGCTTTCCATCTCTTTCCAGTTCTCTTCTGGATGTTATTCTCCAAAACATGCTGCATAGTGAAATTAGCAGGAACTCAGCCGGATTTGAACTCACAACCTCTGGCTCACATGGACATCATCTTAACAAGGGTGCCACTGAGCTCTCAGTGATTTTTAAGTTGTAAGTTGTTCTTCTTGGTGTTACTTTTCAAATGGGGCCTTGGGATCATGTACAGAGCATTTGAATGGTGCTGTGCATCAAAGCTGTCTTTAGTGCTTTTAAGTGTTATCGTCGATGTTAATCAGATAATACAGAGGAGAAACCATGACAGGACACAGACAGCCTCCCCATAGGTGGATGTGATCCTGGCAGCCAGCCCAGGTGTGTTCTGGTCCTGTTGATTGAGCTGAGAAAAACTATATATATGGGCTATAGTCCATTGTCTCGGAGTGATTTTCATCATTTTTTCAAATCCTCAAAAATGATGAAAAACGGTATGCTATAGTATGCCGTCCGAGGCCATGGGCTATAGCCCATGGTCTCGGAGTGTTTTTCATCATTTTTGAGGATTTGAAAAAAAGACGAAAATCACTCCGAGACCATGGGCTATAGTCCATTGTCTCGGAGTGATTTTCGTCATTTTTTCAAATCCTCAAAAATGATGAAAAACGGCATGCTATAGTATGCCGTCCGAGGCCATGGGCTATAGCCCATGGTCTCGGAGTGTTTTTCATCATTTTTGAGGATTTGAAAAAAAGACGAAAATCACTCCGAGACCATGGGCTATAGTCCATTGTCTCTGAGTGATTTTCATCTTTTTTTCAAATCCTCAAAAATGATGAAAAACGGCATGCTATAGTATGCCGTCCGAGGCCATGGGCTATAGCCCATGGTCTCGGAGTGTTTTTCATCATTTTTGAGGATTTGAAAAAAAGACGAAAATCACTCCGAGACCATGGGCTATAGTCCATTGTCTCGGAGTGATTTTCGTCTTTTTTTCAAATCCTCAAAAATGATGAAAAACAGCATGCTATAGTATGCCGTCCGAGGCCATGGGCTATAGCCCATGGTCTCAGAGTGTTTTTCATCATTTTTGAGGATTTGAAAAAAAGACGAAAATCACTCCGAGACCATGGGCTATAGTCCATTGTCTCGGAGTGATTTTCGTCTTTTTTCAAATCCTCAAAAATGATGAAAAACGACATGCTATAGTATGCCGTCCGAGGCCATGGGCTATAGCCCATGGTCTCGGAGTGATTTTCGTCTTTTTTTCAAATCCTCAAAAATGGCATGCTATAGTATGCCGTCTGAGGCCATGGGCTGAACTTGAACCCACGACCTGTGGTTCACATAGACAGCAGCTTATCACAGAGGCCACCATGCTCTCTGAGAATCTCCTCAGCTTTCCATCTCTTTCCAGTTCTCTTCTGGATGTTATTCTCCAAAACATGCTGCATAGTGAAATTAGCAGGAACTCAGCCGGATTTGAACTCACAACCTCTGGCTCACATGGACATCATCTTAACAAGGGTGCCACTGAGCTCTCAGTGATTTTTAAGTTGTAAGTTGTTCTTCTTGGTGTTACTTTTCAAATGGGGCCTTGGGATCATGTACAGAGCATTTGAATGGTGCTGTGCATCAAAGGTGTCTTTAGTGCTTTTAAGTGTTATCGTCGATGTTAATCAGATAATACAGAGGAGAAACCATGACAGGACACAGACAGCCTCCCCATAGGTGGATGTGATCCTGGCAGCCAGCCCAGGTGTGTTCTGGTCCTGTTGATTGAGCTGAGAAAAACTATATATATGGGCTATAGTCCATTGTCTCGGAGTGATTTTCATCATTTTTTCAAATCCTCAAAAATGATGAAAAACGGTATGCTATAGTATGCCGTCCGAGGCCATGGGCTATAGCCCATGGTCTCTGAGTGTTTTTCATCATTTTTGAGGATTTGAAAAAAAGACGAAAATCACTCCGAGACCATGGGCTATAGTCCATTGTCTCGGAGTGATTTTCGTCATTTTTTCAAATCCTCAAAAATGATGAAAAACGGCATGCTATAGTATGCCGTCCGAGGCCATGGGCTATAGCCCATGGTCTCGGAGTGTTTTTCATCATTTTTGAGGATTTGAAAAAAAGACGAAAATCACTCCGAGACCATGGGCTATAGTCCATTGTCTCTGAGTGATTTTCATCTTTTTTTCAAATCCTCAAAAATGATGAAAAACGGCATGCTATAGTATGCCGTCCGAGGCCATGGGCTATAGCCCATGGTCTCGGAGTGTTTTTCATAATTTTTGAGGATTTGAAAAAAAGACGAAAATCACTCCGAGACCATGGGCTATAGTCCATTGTCTCGGAGTGATTTTCGTCTTTTTTTCAAATCCTCAAAAATGATGAAAAACAGCATGCTATAGTATGCCGTCCGAGGCCATGGGCTATAGCCCATGGTCTCAGAGTGTTTTTCATCATTTTTGAGGATTTGAAAAAAACTTTAGCTAACTTTAGCTAATTTAGCAGGAACGAGGCCATGGGCTATAGCCCATGGTCTCGGAGTGTTTTTCATCATTTTTGAGGATTTGAAAAAAAGACGAAAATCACTCCGAGACCATGGGCTATAGTCCATTGTCTCTGAGTGATTTTCATCATTTTTTCAAATCCTCAAAAATGATGAAAAACGGTATGCTATAGTATGCCGTCCGAGGCCATGGGCTATAGCCCATGGTCTCGGAGTGTTTTTCATCATTTTTGAGGATTTGAAAAAAAGACGAAAATCACTCCGAGACCATGGGCTATAGTCCATTGTCTCGGAGTGATTTTCGTCATTTTTTCAAATCCTCAAAAATGATGAAAAACGGCATGCTATAGTATGCCGTCCGAGGCCATGGGCCATAGCCCATGGTCTCGGAGTGTTTTTCATCATTTTTGAGGATTTGAAAAAAAGACGAAAATCACTCCGAGACCATGGGCTATAGTCCATTGTCTCTGAGTGATTTTCATCTTTTTTTCAAATCCTCAAAAATGATGAAAAACGGCATGCTATAGTATGCCGTCCGAGGCCATGGGCTATAGCCCATGGTCTCGGAGTGTTTTTCATAATTTTTGAGGATTTGAAAAAAAGACGAAAATCACTCCGAGACCATGGGCTATAGTCGCCCATGGTCTCGGAGTGTTTTTCATCATTTTTGAGGATTTGAAAAAAAGACGAAAATCACTCCGAGACCATGGGCTATAGTCCATTGTCTCGGAGTGATTTTCGTCTTTTTTCAAATCCTCAAAAATGATGAAAAACGACATGCTATAGTATGCCGTCCGAGGCCATGGGCTATAGCCCATGGTCTCGGAGTGATTTTCGTCTTTTTTTCAAATCCTCAAAAATGGCATGCTATAGTATGCCGTCTGAGGCCATGGGCTGAACTTGAACCCACGACCTGTGGTTCACATAGACAGCAGCTTATCACAGAGGCCACCATGCTCTCTGAGAATCTCCTCAGCTTTCCATCTCTTTCCAGTTCTCTTCTGGATGTTATTCTCCAAAACATGCTGCAAAGTGAAATTAGCAGGAACTCAGCGGGATTTGAACTCACAACCTCTGGCTCACATGGACATCATCTTAACAAGGGTGCCACTGAGCTCTCAGTGATTTTTAAGTTGTAAGTTGTTCTTCTTGGTGTTACTTTTCAAATGGGGCCTTGGGCTCATGTACAGAGCATTTGAATGGTGCTGTGCATCAAAGGTGTCTTTAGTGCTTTTAAGTGTTATCGTGGATGTTAATCAGATAATACAGAGGAGAAACCATAACAGGACACAGACAGCCTCCCCATTGGTGGATGTGATCCTGGCAGCCAGCCCAGGTGTGTTCTGGTCCTGTTGATTGAGCTGAGAAAAACTATATATATGGGCTATAGTCCATTGTCTCGGAGTGATTTTCATCTTTTTTTCAAATCCTCAAAAATGATGAAAAACGGCATGCTATAGTATGCCGTCCGAGGCCATGGGCTATAGCCCATGGTCTCGGAGTGTTTTTCATCATTTTTGAGGATTTGAAAAAAAGACGAAAATCACTCCGAGACCATGGGCTATAGTCCATTGTCTCTGAGTGATTTTCATCTTTTTTTCAAATCCTCAAAAATGATGAAAAACGGCATGCTATAGTATGCCGTCCGAGGCCATGGGCTATAGCCCATGGTCTCGGAGTGTTTTTCATAATTTTTGAGGATTTGAAAAAAAGACGAAAATCACTCCGAGACCATGGGCTATAGTCCATTGTCTCGGAGTGATTTTCGTCTTTTTTTCAAATCCTCAAAAATGATGAAAAACAGCATGCTATAGTATGCCGTCCGAGGCCATGGGCTATAGCCCATGGTCTTGGAGTGTTTTTCATCATTTTTGAGGATTTGAAAAAAACTTTAGCTAACTTTAGCTAATTTAGCAGGAACGAGGCCATGGGCTATAGCCCATGGTCTCGGAGTGTTTTTCATCATTTTTGAGGATTTGAAAAAAAGACGAAAATCACTCCGAGACCATGGGCTATAGTCCATTGTCTCTGAGTGATTTTCATCATTTTTTCAAATCCTCAAAAATGATGAAAAACGGTATGCTATAGTATGCCGTCCGAGGCCATGGGCTATAGCCCATGGTCTCGGAGTGTTTTTCATCATTTTTGAGGATTTGAAAAAAAGACGAAAATCACTCCGAGACCATGGGCTATAGTCCATTGTCTCGGAGTGATTTTCGTCATTTTTTCAAATCCTCAAAAATGATGAAAAACGGCATGCTATAGTATGCCGTCCGAGGCCATGGGCTATAGCCCATGGTCTCGGAGTGTTTTTCATCATTTTTGAGGATTTGAAAAAAAGACGAAAATCACTCCGAGACCATGGGCTATAGTCCATTGTCTCTGAGTGATTTTCATCTTTTTTTCAAATCCTCAAAAATGATGAAAAACGGCATGCTATAGTATGCCGTCCGAGGCCATGGGCTATAGCCCATGGTCTCGGAGTGTTTTTCATAATTTTTGAGGATTTGAAAAAAAGACGAAAATCACTCCGAGACCATGGGCTATAGTCCATTGTCTCGGAGTGATTTTCGTCATTTTTTCAAATCCTCAAAAATGATGAAAAACAGCATGCTATAGTATGCCGTCCGAGGCCATGGGCTATAGCCCATGGTCTCGGAGTGTTTTTCATCATTTTTGAGGATTTGAAAAAAACTTTAGCTAACTTTAGCTAATTTAGCAGGAACGAGGCCATGGGCTATAGCCCATGGTCTCGGAGTGTTTTTCATCATTTTTGAGGATTTGAAAAAAAGACGAAAATCACTCCGAGACCATGGGCTATAGTCCATTGTCTCTGAGTGATTTTCATCTTTTTTTCAAATCCTCAAAAATGATGAAAAACGGCATGCTATAGTATGCCGTCCGAGGCCATGGGCTATAGCCCATGGTCTCGGAGTGTTTTTCATCATTTTTGAGGATTTGAAAAAAAGACGAAAATCACTCCGAGACCATGGGCTATAGTCCATTGTCTCGGAGTGATTTTCGTCTTTTTTCAAATCCTCAAAAATGATGAAAAACGACATGCTATAGTATGCCGTCCGAGGCCATGGGCTATAGCCCATGGTCTCGGAGTGATTTTCGTCTTTTTTTCAAATCCTCAAAAATGGCATGCTATAGTATGCCGTCTGAGGCCATGGGCTGAACTTGAACCCACGACCTGTGGTTCACATAGACAGCAGCTTATCACAGAGGCCACCATGCTCTCTGAGAATCTCCTCAGCTTTCCATCTCTTTCCAGTTCTCTTCTGGATGTTATTCTCCAAAACATGCTGCAAAGTGAAATTAGCAGGAACTCAGCTGGAGTTGAACTCACAACCTCTGGCTCACATGGACATCAGCTTAACAAGGGTGCCACTGAGATCTCAGTGATTTTTAAGTTGTAAGTTGTTCTTCTTGGTGTTACTTTTCAAATGGGGCCTTGGGATCATGTACAGAGCATTTGAATGGTGCTGTGCATCAAAGGTGTCTTTACTGCTTTTAAGTGTTATCGTGGATGTTAATCAGATAATACAGAGGAGAAACCATGACAGGACACAGACAGCCTCCCCATTGGTGGATGTGATCCTGGCAGCCAGCCCAGGTGTGTTCTGGTCCTGTTGATTGAGCTGAGAAAAACTATATATATGGGCTATAGTCCATTGTCTCGGAGTGATTTTCATAATTTTTTCAAATCCTCAAAAATGATGAAAAACGGTATGCTATAGTATGCCGTCCGAGGCCATGGGCTATAGCCCATGGTCTCGGAGTGTTTTTCATCATTTTTGAGGATTTGAAAAAAAGACGAAAATCACTCCGAGACCATGGGCTATAGTCCATTGTCTCGGAGTGATTTTCATCTTTTTTTCAAATCCTCAAAAATGATGAAAAACGGCATGCTATAGAATGCCGTCCGAGGCCATGGGCTATAGCCCATGGTCTCGGAGTGTTTTTCATCATTTTTGAGGATTTGAAAAAAAGACGAAAATCACTCCGAGACCATGGGCTATAGTCCATTGTCTCTGAGTGATTTTCATCTTTTTTTCAAATCCTCAAAAATGATGAAAAACGGCATGCTATAGTATGCCGTCCGAGGCCATGGGCTATAGCCCATGGTCTCGGAGTGTTTTTCATCATTTTTGAGGATTTGAAAAAAAGACGAAAATCACTCCGAGACCATGGGCTATAGTCCATTGTCTCGGAGTGATTTTCGTCTTTTTTCAAATCCTCAAAAATGATGAAAAACGACATGCTATTTTTTTCAAATCCTCAAAAATGGCATGCTATAGTATGCCGTCTGAGGCCATGGGCTGAACTTGAACCCACGACCTGTGGTTCACATAGACAGCAGTTTATCACAGAGGCCACCATGCTCTCTGAGAATCTCCTCAGCTTTCCATCTCTTTCCAGTTCTCTTCTGGATGTTATTCTCCAAAACATGCTGCAAAGTGAAATTAGCAGGAACTCAGCTGGATTTGAACTCACAACCTCTGGCTCACATGGACATCATCTTAACAAGGGTGCCACTGAGCTCTCAGTGATTTTTAAGTTGTAAGTTGTTCTTCTTGGTGTTACTTTTCAAATGGGGCCTTGGGATCATGTACAGAGCATTTGAATGGTGCTGTGCCTCAAAGGTGTCTTTAGTGCTTTTAAGTGTTATCGTGGATGTTAATCAGATAATACAGAGGAGAAACCATAACAGGACACAGACAGCCTCCCCATTGGTGGATGTGATCCTGGCAGCCAGCCCAGGTGTGTTCTGGTCCTGTTGATTGAGCTGAGAAAAACTATATATATGGGCTATAGTCCATTGTCTCGGAGTGATTTTCATCTTTTTTTCAAATCCTCAAAAATGATGAAAAACGGCATGCTATAGTATGCCGTCCGAGGCCATGGGCTATAGCCCATGGTCTCGGAGTGTTTTTCATCATTTTTGAGGATTTGAAAAAAAGACGAAAATCACTCCGAGACCATGGGCTATAGTCCATTGTCTCGGAGTGATTTTCGTCATTTTTTCAAATCCTCAAAAATGATGAAAAACGGCATGCTATAGTATGCCGTCCGAGGCCATGGGCTATAGCCCATGGTCTCGGAGTGTTTTTCATCATTTTTGAGGATTTGAAAAAAAGACGAAAATCACTCCGAGACCATGGGCTATAGTCCATTGTCTCTGAGTGATTTTCATCTTTTTTTCAAATCCTCAAAAATGATGAAAAACGGCATGCTATAGTATGCCGTCCGAGGCCATGGGCTATAGCCCATGGTCTCGGAGTGTTTTTCATAATTTTTGAGGATTTGAAAAAAAGACGAAAATCACTCCGAGACCATGGGCTATAGTCCATTGTCTCGGAGTGATTTTCGTCTTTTTTTCAAATCCTCAAAAATGATGAAAAACAGCATGCTATAGTATGCCGTCCGAGGCCATGGGCTATAGCCCATGGTCTCAGAGTGTTTTTCATCATTTTTGAGGATTTGAAAAAAACTTTAGCTAACTTTAGCTAATTTAGCAGGAACGAGGCCATGGGCTATAGCCCATGGTCTCGGAGTGTTTTTCATCATTTTTGAGGATTTGAAAAAAAGACGAAAATCACTCCGAGACCATGGGCTATAGTCCATTGTCTCTGAGTGATTTTCATCATTTTTTCAAATCCTCAAAAATGATGAAAAACGGTATGCTATAGTATGCCGTCCGAGGCCATGGGCTATAGCCCATGGTCTCGGAGTGTTTTTCATCATTTTTGAGGATTTGAAAAAAAGACGAAAATCACTCCGAGACCATGGGCTATAGTCCATTGTCTCGGAGTGATTTTCGTCATTTTTTCAAATCCTCAAAAATGATGAAAAACGGCATGCTATAGTATGCCGTCCGAGGCCATGGGCCATAGCCCATGGTCTCGGAGTGTTTTTCATCATTTTTGAGGATTTGAAAAAAAGACGAAAATCACTCCGAGACCATGGGCTATAGTCCATTGTCTCTGAGTGATTTTCATCTTTTTTTCAAATCCTCAAAAATGATGAAAAACGGCATGCTATAGTATGCCGTCCGAGGCCATGGGCTATAGCCCATGGTCTCGGAGTGTTTTTCATAATTTTTGAGGATTTGAAAAAAAGACGAAAATCACTCCGAGACCATGGGCTATAGTCGCCCATGGTCTCGGAGTGTTTTTCATCATTTTTGAGGATTTGAAAAAAAGACGAAAATCACTCCGAGACCATGGGCTATAGTCCATTGTCTCGGAGTGATTTTCGTCTTTTTTCAAATCCTCAAAAATGATGAAAAACGACATGCTATAGTATGCCGTCCGAGGCCATGGGCTATAGCCCATGGTCTCGGAGTGATTTTCGTCTTTTTTTCAAATCCTCAAAAATGGCATGCTATAGTATGCCGTCTGAGGCCATGGGCTGAACTTGAACCCACGACCTGTGGTTCACATAGACAGCAGCTTATCACAGAGGCCACCATGCTCTCTGAGAATCTCCTCAGCTTTCCATCTCTTTCCAGTTCTCTTCTGGATGTTATTCTCCAAAACATGCTGCAAAGTGAAATTAGCAGGAACTCAGCGGGATTTGAACTCACAACCTCTGGCTCACATGGACATCATCTTAACAAGGGTGCCACTGAGCTCTCAGTGATTTTTAAGTTGTAAGTTGTTCTTCTTGGTGTTACTTTTCAAATGGGGCCTTGGGCTCATGTACAGAGCATTTGAATGGTGCTGTGCATCAAAGGTGTCTTTAGTGCTTTTAAGTGTTATCGTGGATGTTAATCAGATAATACAGAGGAGAAACCATAACAGGACACAGACAGCCTCCCCATTGGTGGATGTGATCCTGGCAGCCAGCCCAGGTGTGTTCTGGTCCTGTTGATTGAGCTGAGAAAAACTATATATATGGGCTATAGTCCATTGTCTCGGAGTGATTTTCATCTTTTTTTCAAATCCTCAAAAATGATGAAAAACGGCATGCTATAGTATGCCGTCCGAGGCCATGGGCTATAGCCCATGGTCTCGGAGTGTTTTTCATCATTTTTGAGGATTTGAAAAAAAGACGAAAATCACTCCGAGACCATGGGCTATAGTCCATTGTCTCTGAGTGATTTTCATCTTTTTTTCAAATCCTCAAAAATGATGAAAAACGGCATGCTATAGTATGCCGTCCGAGGCCATGGGCTATAGCCCATGGTCTCGGAGTGTTTTTCATAATTTTTGAGGATTTGAAAAAAAGACGAAAATCACTCCGAGACCATGGGCTATAGTCCATTGTCTCGGAGTGATTTTCGTCTTTTTTTCAAATCCTCAAAAATGATGAAAAACAGCATGCTATAGTATGCCGTCCGAGGCCATGGGCTATAGCCCATGGTCTTGGAGTGTTTTTCATCATTTTTGAGGATTTGAAAAAAACTTTAGCTAACTTTAGCTAATTTAGCAGGAACGAGGCCATGGGCTATAGCCCATGGTCTCGGAGTGTTTTTCATCATTTTTGAGGATTTGAAAAAAAGACGAAAATCACTCCGAGACCATGGGCTATAGTCCATTGTCTCTGAGTGATTTTCATCATTTTTTCAAATCCTCAAAAATGATGAAAAACGGTATGCTATAGTATGCCGTCCGAGGCCATGGGCTATAGCCCATGGTCTCGGAGTGTTTTTCATCATTTTTGAGGATTTGAAAAAAAGACGAAAATCACTCCGAGACCATGGGCTATAGTCCATTGTCTCGGAGTGATTTTCGTCATTTTTTCAAATCCTCAAAAATGATGAAAAACGGCATGCTATAGTATGCCGTCCGAGGCCATGGGCTATAGCCCATGGTCTCGGAGTGTTTTTCATCATTTTTGAGGATTTGAAAAAAAGACGAAAATCACTCCGAGACCATGGGCTATAGTCCATTGTCTCTGAGTGATTTTCATCTTTTTTTCAAATCCTCAAAAATGATGAAAAACGGCATGCTATAGTATGCCGTCCGAGGCCATGGGCTATAGCCCATGGTCTCGGAGTGTTTTTCATAATTTTTGAGGATTTGAAAAAAAGACGAAAATCACTCCGAGACCATGGGCTATAGTCCATTGTCTCGGAGTGATTTTCGTCATTTTTTCAAATCCTCAAAAATGATGAAAAACAGCATGCTATAGTATGCCGTCCGAGGCCATGGGCTATAGCCCATGGTCTCGGAGTGTTTTTCATCATTTTTGAGGATTTGAAAAAAACTTTAGCTAACTTTAGCTAATTTAGCAGGAACGAGGCCATGGGCTATAGCCCATGGTCTCGGAGTGTTTTTCATCATTTTTGAGGATTTGAAAAAAAGACGAAAATCACTCCGAGACCATGGGCTATAGTCCATTGTCTCTGAGTGATTTTCATCTTTTTTTCAAATCCTCAAAAATGATGAAAAACGGCATGCTATAGTATGCCGTCCGAGGCCATGGGCTATAGCCCATGGTCTCGGAGTGTTTTTCATCATTTTTGAGGATTTGAAAAAAAGACGAAAATCACTCCGAGACCATGGGCTATAGTCCATTGTCTCGGAGTGATTTTCGTCTTTTTTCAAATCCTCAAAAATGATGAAAAACGACATGCTATAGTATGCCGTCCGAGGCCATGGGCTATAGCCCATGGTCTCGGAGTGATTTTCGTCTTTTTTTCAAATCCTCAAAAATGGCATGCTATAGTATGCCGTCTGAGGCCATGGGCTGAACTTGAACCCACGACCTGTGGTTCACATAGACAGCAGCTTATCACAGAGGCCACCATGCTCTCTGAGAATCTCCTCAGCTTTCCATCTCTTTCCAGTTCTCTTCTGGATGTTATTCTCCAAAACATGCTGCAAAGTGAAATTAGCAGGAACTCAGCTGGAGTTGAACTCACAACCTCTGGCTCACATGGACATCAGCTTAACAAGGGTGCCACTGAGATCTCAGTGATTTTTAAGTTGTAAGTTGTTCTTCTTGGTGTTACTTTTCAAATGGGGCCTTGGGATCATGTACAGAGCATTTGAATGGTGCTGTGCATCAAAGGTGTCTTTACTGCTTTTAAGTGTTATCGTGGATGTTAATCAGATAATACAGAGGAGAAACCATGACAGGACACAGACAGCCTCCCCATTGGTGGATGTGATCCTGGCAGCCAGCCCAGGTGTGTTCTGGTCCTGTTGATTGAGCTGAGAAAAACTATATATATGGGCTATAGTCCATTGTCTCGGAGTGATTTTCATAATTTTTTCAAATCCTCAAAAATGATGAAAAACGGTATGCTATAGTATGCCGTCCGAGGCCATGGGCTATAGCCCATGGTCTCGGAGTGTTTTTCATCATTTTTGAGGATTTGAAAAAAAGACGAAAATCACTCCGAGACCATGGGCTATAGTCCATTGTCTCGGAGTGATTTTCATCTTTTTTTCAAATCCTCAAAAATGATGAAAAACGGCATGCTATAGAATGCCGTCCGAGGCCATGGGCTATAGCCCATGGTCTCGGAGTGTTTTTCATCATTTTTGAGGATTTGAAAAAAAGACGAAAATCACTCCGAGACCATGGGCTATAGTCCATTGTCTCTGAGTGATTTTCATCTTTTTTTCAAATCCTCAAAAATGATGAAAAACGGCATGCTATAGTATGCCGTCCGAGGCCATGGGCTATAGCCCATGGTCTCGGAGTGTTTTTCATCATTTTTGAGGATTTGAAAAAAAGACGAAAATCACTCCGAGACCATGGGCTATAGTCCATTGTCTCGGAGTGATTTTCGTCTTTTTTCAAATCCTCAAAAATGATGAAAAACGACATGCTATTTTTTTCAAATCCTCAAAAATGGCATGCTATAGTATGCCGTCTGAGGCCATGGGCTGAACTTGAACCCACGACCTGTGGTTCACATAGACAGCAGTTTATCACAGAGGCCACCATGCTCTCTGAGAATCTCCTCAGCTTTCCATCTCTTTCCAGTTCTCTTCTGGATGTTATTCTCCAAAACATGCTGCAAAGTGAAATTAGCAGGAACTCAGCTGGATTTGAACTCACAACCTCTGGCTCACATGGACATCATCTTAACAAGGGTGCCACTGAGCTCTCAGTGATTTTTAAGTTGTAAGTTGTTCTTCTTGGTGTTACTTTTCAAATGGGGCCTTGGGATCATGTACAGAGCATTTGAATGGTGCTGTGCCTCAAAGGTGTCTTTAGTGCTTTTAAGTGTTATCGTGGATGTTAATCAGATAATACAGAGGAGAAACCATAACAGGACACAGACAGCCTCCCCATTGGTGGATGTGATCCTGGCAGCCAGCCCAGGTGTGTTCTGGTCCTGTTGATTGAGCTGAGAAAAACTATATATATGGGCTATAGTCCATTGTCTCGGAGTGATTTTCATCTTTTTTTCAAATCCTCAAAAATGATGAAAAACGGCATGCTATAGTATGCCGTCCGAGGCCATGGGCTATAGCCCATGGTCTCGGAGTGTTTTTCATCATTTTTGAGGATTTGAAAAAAAGACGAAAATCACTCCGAGACCATGGGCTATAGTCCATTGTCTCTGAGTGATTTTCATCTTTTTTTCAAATCCTCAAAAATGATGAAAAACGGCATGCTATAGTATGCCGTCCGAGGCCATGGGCTATAGCCCATGGTCTCGGAGTGTTTTTCATCATTTTTGAGGATTTGAAAAAAAGACGAAATTCACTCCGAGACCATGGGCTATAGTCCATTGTCTCGGAGTGATTTTCGTCTTTTTTTCAAATCCTCAAAAATGATGAAAAACGGCATGCTATAGTATGCCGTCCGAGGCCATGGGCTATAGCCCATGGTCTCGGAGTGATTTTCGTCTTTTTTTCAAATCCTCAAAAATGGCATGCTATAGTATGCCGTCTGAGGCTATGGGCTGAACTTGAACCCACGACCTGTGGTTCACATAGACAGCAGCTTATCACAGAGGCCACCTTGCTCTCTGAGAATCTCCTCAGCTTTCCATCTCTTTCCAGTTCTCTTCTGGATGTTATTCTCCAAAACATGCTGCATAGTGAAATTAGCAGGAACTCAGCCGGATTTGAACTCACAACCTCTGGCTCACATGGACATCATCTTAACAAGGGTGCCACTGAGCTCTCAGTGATTTTTAAGTTGTAAGTTGTTCTTCTTGGTGTTACTTTTCAAATGGGGCCTTGGGATCATGTACAGAGCATTTGAATGGTGCTGTGCATCAAAGCTGTCTTTAGTGCTTTTAAGTGTTATCGTCGATGTTAATCAGATAATACAGAGGAGAAACCATGACAGGACACAGACAGCCTCCCCATAGGTGGATGTGATCCTGGCAGCCAGCCCAGGTGTGTTCTGGTCCTGTTGATTGAGCTGAGAAAAACTATATATATGGGCTATAGTCCATTGTCTCGGAGTGATTTTCATCATTTTTTCAAATCCTCAAAAATGATGAAAAACGGTATGCTATAGTATGCCGTCCGAGGCCATGGGCTATAGCCCATGGTCTCGGAGTGTTTTTCATCATTTTTGAGGATTTGAAAAAAAGACGAAAATCACTCCGAGACCATGGGCTATAGTCCATTGTCTCGGAGTGATTTTCGTCATTTTTTCAAATCCTCAAAAATGATGAAAAACGGCATGCTATAGTATGCCGTCCGAGGCCATGGGCTATAGCCCATGGTCTCGGAGTGTTTTTCATCATTTTTGAGGATTTGAAAAAAAGACGAAAATCACTCCGAGACCATGGGCTATAGTCCATTGTCTCTGAGTGATTTTCATCTTTTTTTCAAATCCTCAAAAATGATGAAAAACGGCATGCTATAGTATGCCGTCCGAGGCCATGGGCTATAGCCCATGGTCTCGGAGTGTTTTTCATCATTTTTGAGGATTTGAAAAAAAGACGAAAATCACTCCGAGACCATGGGCTATAGTCCATTGTCTCGGAGTGATTTTCGTCTTTTTTTCAAATCCTCAAAAATGATGAAAAACAGCATGCTATAGTATGCCGTCCGAGGCCATGGGCTATAGCCCATGGTCTCAGAGTGTTTTTCATCATTTTTGAGGATTTGAAAAAAAGACGAAAATCACTCCGAGACCATGGGCTATAGTCCATTGTCTCGGAGTGATTTTCGTCTTTTTTCAAATCCTCAAAAATGATGAAAAACGACATGCTATAGTATGCCGTCCGAGGCCATGGGCTATAGCCCATGGTCTCGGAGTGATTTTCATCTTTTTTTCAAATCCTCAAAAATGATGAAAAACGGCATGCTATAGTATGCCGTCCGAGGCCATGGGCTATAGCCCATGGTCTCGGAGTGTTTTTCATCATTTTTGAGGATTTGAAAAAAAGACGAAAATCACTCCGAGACCATGGGCTATAGTCCATTGTCTCGGAGTGATTTTCGTCTTTTTTTCAAATCCTCAAAAATGATGAAAAACAGCATGCTATAGTATGCCGTCCGAGGCCATGGGCTATAGCCCATGGTCTCAGAGTGTTTTTCATCATTTTTGAGGATTTGAAAAAAAGACGAAAATCACTCCGAGACCATGGGCTATAGTCCATTGTCTCGGAGTGATTTTCGTCTTTTTTCAAATCCTCAAAAATGATGAAAAACGACATGCTATAGTATGCCGTCCGAGGCCATGGGCTATAGCCCATGGTCTCGGAGTGATTTTCGTCTTTTTTTCAAATCCTCAAAAATGGCATGCTATAGTATGCCGTCTGAGGCCATGGGCTGAACTTGAACCCACGACCTGTGGTTCACATAGACAGCAGCTTATCACAGAGGCCACCATGCTCTCTGAGAATCTCCTCAGCTTTCCATCTCTTTCCAGTTCTCTTCTGGATGTTATTCTCCAAAACATGCTGCATAGTGAAATTAGCAGGAACTCAGCCGGATTTGAACTCACAACCTCTGGCTCACATGGACATCATCTTAACAAGGGTGCCACTGAGCTCTCAGTGATTTTTAAGTTGTAAGTTGTTCTTCTTGGTGTTACTTTTCAAATGGGGCCTTGGGATCATGTACAGAGCATTTGAATGGTGCTGTGCATCAAAGGTGTCTTTAGTGCTTTTAAGTGTTATCGTCGATGTTAATCAGATAATACAGAGGAGAAACCATGACAGGACACAGACAGCCTCCCCATAGGTGGATGTGATCCTGGCAGCCAGCCCAGGTGTGTTCTGGTCCTGTTGATTGAGCTGAGAAAAACTATATATATGGGCTATAGTCCATTGTCTCGGAGTGATTTTCATCATTTTTTCAAATCCTCAAAAATGATGAAAAACGGTATGCTATAGTATGCCGTCCGAGGCCATGGGCTATAGCCCATGGTCTCTGAGTGTTTTTCATCATTTTTGAGGATTTGAAAAAAAGACGAAAATCACTCCGAGACCATGGGCTATAGTCCATTGTCTCGGAGTGATTTTCGTCATTTTTTCAAATCCTCAAAAATGATGAAAAACGGCATGCTATAGTATGCCGTCCGAGGCCATGGGCTATAGCCCATGGTCTCGGAGTGTTTTTCATCATTTTTGAGGATTTGAAAAAAAGACGAAAATCACTCCGAGACCATGGGCTATAGTCCATTGTCTCTGAGTGATTTTCATCTTTTTTTCAAATCCTCAAAAATGATGAAAAACGGCATGCTATAGTATGCCGTCCGAGGCCATGGGCTATAGCCCATGGTCTCGGAGTGTTTGTCATAATTTTTGAGGATTTGAAAAAAAGACGAAAATCACTCCGAGACCATGGGCTATAGTCCATTGTCTCGGAGTGATTTTCGTCTTTTTTTCAAATCCTCAAAAATGATGAAAAACAGCATGCTATAGTATGCCGTCCGAGGCCATGGGCTATAGCCCATGGTCTCAGAGTGTTTTTCATCATTTTTGAGGATTTGAAAAAAACTTTAGCTAACTTTAGCTAATTTAGCAGGAACGAGGCCATGGGCTATAGCCCATGGTCTCGGAGTGTTTTTCATCATTTTTGAGGATTTGAAAAAAAGACGAAAATCACTCCGAGACCATGGGCTATAGTCCATTGTCTCTGAGTGATTTTCATCATTTTTTCAAATCCTCAAAAATGATGAAAAACGGTATGCTATAGTATGCCGTCCGAGGCCATGGGCTATAGCCCATGGTCTCGGAGTGTTTTTCATCATTTTTGAGGATTTGAAAAAAAGACGAAAATCACTCCGAGACCATGGGCTATAGTCCATTGTCTCGGAGTGATTTTCGTCATTTTTTCAAATCCTCAAAAATGATGAAAAACGGCATGCTATAGTATGCCGTCCGAGGCCATGGGCTATAGCCCATGGTCTCGGAGTGTTTTTCATCATTTTTGAGGATTTGAAAAAAAGACGAAAATCACTCCGAGACCATGGGCTATAGTCCATTGTCTCTGAGTGATTTTCATCTTTTTTTCAAATCCTCAAAAATGATGAAAAACGGCATGCTATAGTATGCCGTCCGAGGCCATGGGCTATAGCCCATGGTCTCGGAGTGTTTTTCATAATTTTTGAGGATTTGAAAAAAAGACGAAAATCACTCCGAGACCATGGGCTATAGTCGCCCATGGTCTCGGAGTGTTTTTCATCATTTTTGAGGATTTGAAAAAAAGACGAAAATCACTCCGAGACCATGGGCTATAGTCCATTGTCTCGGAGTGATTTTCGTCTTTTTTCAAATCCTCAAAAATGATGAAAAACGACATGCTATAGTATGCCGTCCGAGGCCATGGGCTATAGCCCATGGTCTCGGAGTGATTTTCGTCTTTTTTTCAAATCCTCAAAAATGGCATGCTATAGTATGCCGTCTGAGGCCATGGGCTGAACTTGAACCCACGACCTGTGGTTCACATAGACAGCAGCTTATCACAGAGGCCACCATGCTCTCTGAGAATCTCCTCAGCTTTCCATCTCTTTCCAGTTCTCTTCTGGATGTTATTCTCCAAAACATGCTGCAAAGTGAAATTAGCAGGAACTCAGCGGGATTTGAACTCACAACCTCTGGCTCACATGGACATCATCTTAACAAGGGTGCCACTGAGCTCTCAGTGATTTTTAAGTTGTAAGTTGTTCTTCTTGGTGTTACTTTTCAAATGGGGCCTTGGGCTCATGTACAGAGCATTTGAATGGTGCTGTGCATCAAAGGTGTCTTTAGTGCTTTTAAGTGTTATCGTGGATGTTAATCAGATAATACAGAGGAGAAACCATAACAGGACACAGACAGCCTCCCCATTGGTGGATGTGATCCTGGCAGCCAGCCCAGGTGTGTTCTGGTCCTGTTGATTGAGCTGAGAAAAACTATATATATGGGCTATAGTCCATTGTCTCGGAGTGATTTTCATCTTTTTTTCAAATCCTCAAAAATGATGAAAAACGGCATGCTATAGTATGCCGTCCGAGGCCATGGGCTATAGCCCATGGTCTCGGAGTGTTTTTCATCATTTTTGAGGATTTGAAAAAAAGACGAAAATCACTCCGAGACCATGGGCTATAGTCCATTGTCTCTGAGTGATTTTCATCTTTTTTTCAAATCCTCAAAAATGATGAAAAACGGCATGCTATAGTATGCCGTCCGAGGCCATGGGCTATAGCCCATGGTCTCGGAGTGTTTTTCATCATTTTTGAGGATTTGAAAAAAAGACGAAATTCACTCCGAGACCATGGGCTATAGTCCATTGTCTCGGAGTGATTTTCGTCTTTTTTTCAAATCCTCAAAAATGATGAAAAACGGCATGCTATAGTATGCCGTCCGAGGCCATGGGCTATAGCCCATGGTCTCGGAGTGTTTTTCATCATTTTTGAGGATTTGAAAAAAAGACGAAAATCACTCCGAGACCATGGGCTATAGTCCATTGTCTCGGAGTGATTTTCGTCTTTTTTCAAATCCTCAAAAATGATGAAAAACGACATGCTATAGTATGCCGTCCGAGGCCATGGGCTATAGCCCATGGTCTCGGAGTGATTTTCGTCTTTTTTTCAAATCCTCAAAAATGGCATGCTATAGTATGCCGTCTGAGGCTATGGGCTGAACTTGAACCCACGACCTGTGGTTCACATAGACAGCAGCTTATCACAGAGGCCACCATGCTCTCTGAGAATCTCCTCAGCTTTCCATCTCTTTCCAGTTCTCTTCTGGATGTTATTCTCCAAAACATGCTGCATAGTGAAATTAGCAGGAACTCAGCCGGATTTGAACTCACAACCTCTGGCTCACATGGACATCATCTTAACAAGGGTGCCACTGAGCTCTCAGTGATTATTAAGTTGTAAGTTGTTCTTCTTGGTGTTACTTTTCAAATGGGGCCTTGGGATCATGTACAGAGCATTTGAATGGTGCTGTGCATCAAAGGTGTCTTTAGTGCTTTTAAGTGTTATCGTCGATGTTAATCAGATAATACAGAGGAGAAACCATGACAGGACACAGACAGCCTCCCCATAGGTGGATGTGATCCTGGCAGCCAGCCCAGGTGTGTTCTGGTCCTGTTGATTGAGCTGAGAAAAACTATATATATGGGCTATAGTCCATTGTCTCGGAGTGATTTTCATCATTTTTTCAAATCCTCAAAAATGATGAAAAACGGTATGCTATAGTATGCCGTCCGAGGCCATGGGCTATAGCCCATGGTCTCGGAGTGTTTTTCATCATTTTTGAGGATTTGAAAAAAAGACGAAAATCACTCCGAGACCATGGGCTATAGTCCATTGTCTCGGAGTGATTTTCGTCATTTTTTCAAATCCTCAAAAATGATGAAAAACGGCATGCTATAGTATGCCGTCCGAGGCCATGGGCTATAGCCCATGGTCTCGGAGTGTTTTTCATCATTTTTGAGGATTTGAAAAAAAAGACGAAAATCACTCCGAGACCATGGGCTATAGTCCATTGTCTCTGAGTGATTTTCATCTTTTTTTCAAATCCTCAAAAATGATGAAAAACGGCATGCTATAGTATGCCGTCCGAGGCCATGGGCTATAGCCCATGGTCTCGGAGTGTTTTTCATAATTTTTGAGGATTTGAAAAAAAGACGAAAATCACTCCGAGACCATGGGCTATAGTCCATTGTCTCGGAGTGATTTTCGTCTTTTTTTCAAATCCTCAAAAATTATGAAAAACAGCATGCTATAGTATGCCGTCCGAGGCCATGGGCTATAGCCCATGGTCTCAGAGTGTTTTTCATCATTTTTGAGGATTTGAAAAAAAGACGAAAATCACCCCGAGACCATGGGCTATAGTCCATTGTCTCGGAGTGATTTTCGTCATTTTTTCAAATCCTCAAAAATGATGAAAAACGGCATGCTATAGTATGCCGTCCGAGGCCATGGGCTATAGCCCATGGTCTCGGAGTGTTTTTCATCATTTTTGAGGATTTGAAAAAAAGACGAAAATCACTCCGAGACCATGGGCTATAGTCCATTGTCTCGGAGTGATTTTCGTCATTTTTTCAAATCCTCAAAAATGATGAAAAACGGCATGCTATAGTATGCCGTCCGAGGCCATGGGCTATAGCCCATGGTCTCGGAGTGTTTTTCATCATTTTTGAGGATTTGAAAAAAAGACGAAAATCACTCCGAGACCATGGGCTATAGTCCATTGTCTCGGAGTGATTTTCGTCATTTTTTCAAATCCTCAAAAATGATGAAAAACGGCATGCTATAGTATGCCGTCCGAGGCCATGGGCTATAGCCCATGGTCTCGGAGTGTTTTTCATCATTTTTGAGGATTTGAAAAAAACTTTAGCTAACTTTAGCTAATTTAGCAGGAACGAGGCCATGGGCTATAGCCCATGGTCTCGGAGTGTTTTTCATCATTTTTGAGGATTTGAAAAAAAGACGAAAATCACTCCGAGACCATGGGCTATAGTCCATTGTCTCTGAGTGATTTTCATCTTTTTTTCAAATCCTCAAAAATGATGAAAAACGGCATGCTATAGTATGCCGTCCGAGGCCATGGGCTATAGCCCATGGTCTCGGAGTGTTTTTCATCATTTTTGAGGATTTGAAAAAAAGACGAAAATCACTCCGAGACCATGGGCTATAGTCCATTGTCTCGGAGTGATTTTCGTCTTTTTTCAAATCCTCAAAAATGATGAAAAACGACATGCTATAGTATGCCGTCCGAGGCCATGGGCTATAGCCCATGGTCTCGGAGTGATTTTCGTCTTTTTTTCAAATCCTCAAAAATGGCATGCTATAGTATGCCGTCTGAGGCCATGGGCTGAACTTGAACCCACGACCTGTGGTTCACATAGACAGCAGCTTATCACAGAGGCCACCATGCTCTCTGAGAATCTCCTCAGCTTTCCATCTCTTTCCAGTTCTCTTCTGGATGTTATTCTCCAAAACATGCTGCAAAGTGAAATTAGCAGGAACTCAGCTGGATTTGAACTCACAACCTCTGGCTCACATGGACATCATCTTAACAAGGGTGCCACTGAGCTCTCAGTGATTTTTAAGTTGTAAGTTGTTCTTCTTGGTGTTACTTTTCAAATGGGGCCTTGGGATCATGTACAGAGCATTTGAATGGTGCTGTGCATCAAAGGTGTCTTTAGTGCTTTTAAGTGTTATCGTGGATGTTAATCAGATAATACAGAGGAGAAACCATAACAGGACACAGACAGCCTCCCCATTGGTGGATGTGATCCTGGCAGCCAGCCCAGGTGTGTTCTGGTCCTGTTGATTGAGCTGAGAAAAACTATATATATGGGCTATAGTCCATTGTCTCGGAGTGATTTTCATCTTTTTTTCAAATCCTCAAAAATGATGAAAATCGGCATGCTATAGTATGCCGTCCGAGGCCATGGGCTATAGCCCATGGTCTCGGAGTGTTTTTCATCATTTTTGAGGATTTGAAAAAAAGACGAAAATCACTCCGAGACCATGGGCTATAGTCCATTGTCTCTGAGTGATTTTCATCTTTTTTTCAAATCCTCAAAAATGATGAAAAACGGCATGCTATAGTATGCCGTCCGAGGCCATGGGCTATAGCCCATGGTCTCGGAGTGTTTTTCATCATTTTTGAGGATTTGAAAAAAAGACGAAATTCACTCCGAGACCATGGGCTATAGTCCATTGTCTCGGAGTGATTTTCGTCTTTTTTTCAAATCCTCAAAAATGATGAAAAACGGCATGCTATAGTATGCCGTCCGAGGCCATGGGCTATAGCCCATGGTCTCGGAGTGTTTTTCATCATTTTTGAGGATTTGAAAAAAAGACGAAAATCACTCCGAGACCATGGGCTATAGTCCATTGTCTCGGAGTGATTTTCGTCTTTTTTCAAATCCTCAAAAATTATGAAAAACGACATGCTATAGTATGCCGTCCGAGGCCATGGGCTATAGCCCATGGTCTCGGAGTGATTTTCGTCTTTTTTTCAAATCCTCAAAAATGGCATGCTATAGTATGCCGTCTGAGGCTATGGGCTGAACTTGAACCCACGACCTGTGGTTCACATAGACAGCAGCTTATCACAGAGGCCACCATGCTCTCTGAGAATCTCCTCAGCTTTCCATCTCTTTCCAGTTCTCTTCTGGATGTTATTCTCCAAAACATGCTGCATAGTGAAATTAGCAGGAACTCAGCCGGATTTGAACTCACAACCTCTGGCTCACATGGACATCATCTTAACAAGGGTGCCACTGAGCTCTCAGTGATTTTTAAGTTGTAAGTTGTTCTTCTTGGTGTTACTTTTCAAATGGGGCCTTGGGATCATGTACAGAGCATTTGAATGGTGCTGTGCATCAAAGGTGTCTTTAGTGCTTTTAAGTGTTATCGTCGATGTTAATCAGATAATACAGAGGAGAAACCATGACAGGACACAGACAGCCTCCCCATAGGTGGATGTGATCCTGGCAGCCAGCCCAGGTGTGTTCTGGTCCTGTTGATTGAGCTGAGAAAAACTATATATATGGGCTATAGTCCATTGTCTCGGAGTGATTTTCATCATTTTTTCAAATCCTCAAAAATGATGAAAAACGGTATGCTATAGTATGCCGTCCGAGGCCATGGGCTATAGCCCATGGTCTCGGAGTGTTTTTCATCATTTTTGAGGATTTGAAAAAAAGACGAAAATCACTCCGAGACCATGGGCTATAGTCCATTGTCTCGGAGTGATTTTCGTCATTTTTTCAAATCCTCAAAAATGATGAAAAACGGCATGCTATAGTATGCCGTCCGAGGCCATGGGCTATAGCCCATGGTCTCGGAGTGTTTTTCATCATTTTTGAGGATTTGAAAAAAAGACGAAAATCACTCCGAGACCATGGGCTATAGTCCATTGTCTCTGAGTGATTTTCATATTTTTTTCAAATCCTCAAAAATGATGAAAAACGGCATGCTATAGTATGCCGTCCGAGGCCATGGGCTATAGCCCATGGTCTCGGAGTGTTTTTCATCATTTTTGAGGATTTGAAAAAAAGACGAAAATCACTCCGAGACCATGGGCTATAGTCCATTGTCTCGGAGTGATTTTCGTCTTTTTTTCAAATCCTCAAAAATGATGAAAAACAGCATGCTATAGTATGCCGTCCGAGGCCATGGGCTATAGCCCATGGTCACAGAGTGTTTTTCATAATTTTTGAGGATTTGAAAAAAAGACGAAAATCACTCCGAGACCATGGGCTATAGTCCATTGTCTCGGAGTGATTTTCGTCTTTTTTCAAATCCTCAAAAATGATGAAAAACGACATGCTATAGTATGCCGTCCGAGGCCATGGGCTATAGCCCATGGTCTCGGAGTGATTTTCGTCTTTTTTTCAAATCCTCAAAAATGGCATGCTATAGTATGCCGTCTGAGGCCATGGGCTGAACTTGAACCCACGACCTGTGGTTCACATAGACAGCAGCTTATCACAGAGGCCACCATGCTCTCTGAGAATCTCCTCAGCTTTCCATCTCTTTCCAGTTCTCTTCTGGATGTTATTCTCCAAAACATGCTGCATAGTGAAATTAGCAGGAACTCAGCCGGATTTGAACTCACAACCTCTGGCTCACATGGACATCATCTTAACAAGGGTGCCACTGAGCTCTCAGTGATTTTTAAGTTGTAAGTTGTTCTTCTTGGTGTTACTTTTCAAATGGGGCCTTGGGATCATGTACAGAGCATTTGAATGGTGCTGTGCATCAAAGGTGTCTTTAGTGCTTTTAAGTGTTATCGTCGATGTTAATCAGATAATACAGAGGAGAAACCATGACAGGACACAGACAGCCTCCCCATTGGTGGATGTGATCCTGGCAGCCAGCCCAGGTGTGTTCTGGTCCTGTTGATTGAGCTGAGAAAAACTATATATATGGGCTATAGTCCATTGTCTCGGAGTGATTTTCATCTTTTTTTCAAATCCTCAAAAATGATGAAAAACGGCATGCTATAGTATGCCGTCCGAGGCCATGGGCTATAGCCCATGGTCTCGGAGTGTTTTTCATCATTTTTGAGGATTTGAAAAAAAGACGAAAATCACTCCGAGACCATGGGCTATAGTCCATTGTCTCTGAGTGATTTTCATCTTTTTTTCAAATCCTCAAAAATGATGAAAAACGGCATGCTATAGTATGCCGTCCGAGGCCATGGGCTATAGCCCATGGTCTCGGAGTGTTTTTCATCATTTTTGAGGATTTGAAAAAAAGACGAAATTCACTCCGAGACCATGGGCTATAGTCCATTGTCTCGGAGTGATTTTCGTCTTTTTTTCAAATCCTCAAAAATGATGAAAAACGGCATGCTATAGTATGCCGTCCGAGGCCATGGGCTATAGCCCATGGTCTCGGAGTGTTTTTCATCATTTTTGAGGATTTGAAAAAAAGACGAAAATCACTCCGAGACCATGGGCTATAGTCCATTGTCTCGGAGTGATTTTCGTCTTTTTTCAAATCCTCAAAAATGATGAAAAACGACATGCTATAGTATGCCGTCCGTGGCCATGGGCTATAGCCCATGGTCTCGGAGTGATTTTCGTCTTTTTTTCAAATCCTCAAAAATGGCATGCTATAGTATGCCGTCTGAGGCCATGGGCTGAACTTGAACCCACGACCTGTGGTTCACATAGACAGCAGCTTATCACAGAGGCCACCATGCTCTCTGAGAATCTCCTCAGCTTTCCATCTCTTTCCAGTTCTCTTCTGGATGTTATTCTCCAAAACATGCTGCATAGTGAAATTAGCAGGAACTCAGCCGGATTTGAACTCACAACCTCTGGCTCACATGGACATCATCTTAACAAGGGTGCCACTGAGCTCTCAGTGATTTTTAAGTTGTAAGTTGTTCTTCTTGGTGTTACTTTTCAAATGGGGCCTTGGGATCATGTACAGAGCATTTGAATGGTGCTGTGCATCAAAGGTGTCTTTAGTGCTTTTAAGTGTTATCGTCGATGTTAATCAGATAATACAGAGGAGAAACCATGACAGGACACAGACAGCCTCCCCATAGGTGGATGTGATCCTGGCAGCCAGCCCAGGTGTGTTCTGGTCCTGTTGATTGAGCTGAGAAAAACTATATATATGGGCTATAGTCCATTGTCTCGGAGTGATTTTCATCATTTTTTCAAATCCTCAAAAATGATGAAAAACGGTATGCTATAGTATGCCGTCCGAGGCCATGGGCTATAGCCCATGGTCTCTGAGTGTACTGGTATTTCATTCCACGTATATAATGCATGGTTTAAGTTCAGTCATGTTTTTATTTTATTGTATACAGCACCCTCTAGTGGTGAGTTTGTCAGTTATATAAGCAGCAGTTCACCCGTGTGATTTTCAGTAGTAGCCAAGCTGAGCTAGAGTACACATCACCTCCATTCATCGTGTGTGAATCTCTGTGAAACATATGCTTTTTTACAAAGAAAATGGAATACAGTTTTACCAACTAAAACTAAAAGACTTTAAAGAGAAGAGGAGTTTCAAGTGTCAATTCATTCTTCATTTAATGCCAAGTGTGTTAGCTATCTGTCTAGTTGGCACCTCTGCAAACGAGGACAGAATAGTAAAAAAGCATTAAGACAACTCAAGAGACTTTACATACTGAAAGTGCTTGACAAATGCATACAACATGTCTTCTAAATCAGTTGGCAAAACGCAAGATAAGCAGCGCCATGACGATACAGAAGAATGTGAGTCACTTAAGACACGGTCAAGATGTGATGACTCTAAATCCTCACGTACAAATACAAGATCATCAAGACATTCTGGTCGGTCAGCAGCCAGTGACGCGGCTGTCCGAGCGCGTGCAAAAGCAGAGGCTGCACGAGTAGCAGTGTCTTATGCTGAAAAGGAAGCGAATGTGATGAAAGAGAAGGCACGCATCGCTGCAGAATCAGCATATAAGGAAGCACATTTAGAGGCACAATTACATGTTTTGAAGGGAGAGAAAGAGGCAGCTGCTGCCACAGCAGAAGCGGAGGTCTTGGAGGCTGCTGAGGGGTTTGAAGAAGGCGGATCCCGATCCTACCGGACAGCTGATATTCAAGTACCCACGTCCAATCCTGCTCAGCGGACCAATGAGTATGTTCAGAAACACTCACGCTCTATTGGCAGTGAAAATGCAGTGAAAACGGAGCACCTAGAGCCCACAGTTCATGTGCTCAGATCCGCAACACCACCAAGACGGCAGCTTTCTGATCCTCTAACCCCACCACAAAATACACCACAAGAGCAGATGAATACAAAATCAGCTAGACACCATGTTAAACGTGAGATGGAAAATTCTGCGGACTTATTCCCAAATGAAGAGCCGAGCTTCCACACTGTGCAACCAAACCAGCAGTTTGCAGCACACCATCTACAATCAAACATATCAGCTGATCTTAAAGGGCCAATCTTGAAGCAATATGAACACACAAATGTTCAGACTGCCACTTCAAATGAGACGTCTACTATGTCAGATATGGTCAAATTTCTAATCAGAAGAGAAATGGTAGCCTCAGGTCTACAGCAATTTAATGACTGCCCACAGACCTACAGGGGATGGAAATCTTCTTTCACCAGCCTCACCAAAGACCTGAATTTGTCAGCTAAAGAAGAACTAGATCTTCTGGTCAAATGGCTGGGGCCTCAGTCGTCTGAACAGGCAAAGAGGATTAGTTCTGTACACGTCAATAAGCCAGCAGCAGGCCTCTATATGCTGTGGACACGGCTTGAGGAAACCTACGGAGCCCCTGAAGTGATAGAAGATGCGCTATTCAGACAAATTGAAGCTTTTCCAAAGATCTCAAACAAGGACAATGTGAAACTTCGAGAACTTGGAGACCTACTTCTGGAGCTCGAGCTTGCTAAGGAGGATGGTTATCTACAAGGGCTCAGATATCTAGACACAGCTCGAGGTATCAATCCAATCGTGGAAAAGCTGCCATATGGATTGCAAGAAAAGTGGATGGCTATCGGTTCACAATACAAAGACACACACAATGTTTCCTTTCCACCGTTTGCAATTTTCGCACAATTCATTCGCAAACAAGCAAGGACAAGAAATGATCCAAGCTTCGCTTTCTCATCAAGTGGTCCTACAAACGTCTCAAGGATGGAACAACCTGTGAAGAACCAAACCCAAGTGGCCGTGAGAAAGACAGAGGTGGAAAGTGAATCTGCTGCTAATAATGCCAGCTCGTCCGAGAGGAAACAAGAGGATCCAGATAAATATTGCCCTCTTCACAAAAAACCTCACCCTCTCAGCAAGTGCCGTACCTTCAGAAACATGCCACTCAGTGAGCGTATAGCTTACTTAAAGGAGAATAGGTACTGCTTCAAATGTTGTGCTTCGACTAAACACGTCGCTAGGGACTGCCAAGTGACACCGAAATGTTGGGAGTGTAAGAGTGACAGGCACATTACTGCTCTACACCCCAGCCCTGCTTCTGTAAATACAGAATCCTCTGCCATGTTGGAACAGCATGGCGGGGAGCAAGAAGAAGATACTACTTCAGTGACATCAAAATGTACGGAGATCTGTGGAAGAAAAAGCAGCCCAAGATCTTGCTCAAAAATATGTCTTGCTAAAGTGTATCCTGCCGAACATCCTGAAAAAGCAGTCAGAATGTACGTGGTCATGGATGACCAGAGCAATCGTTCTTTAGCACGATCCAACTTCTTTGATGTTTTTGGCATAACAGGAAGCTCTGAGACCTACACGCTAAAGACATGCTCGGGTGTGATGGAGACCTCAGGGAGAAGAGCACACAACTACATGATTGAGTCTCTCGATGGGTGCACCAAAGTACTTCTTCCCACTCTGTTGGAGTGTGATCTAATCCCTGACGACAGGTCAGAAATCCCTTGCCCAGAAGTGGCACGACATTACTCCCATCTGAAACCTGTGGCTGACAGGATTCCACCACTGGATCCCAACGCACAGATCCTCCTGCTCTTAGGGAGAGATACATTGAGACTCCACAAAGTGCGGGAACAGCATAATGGACCACATGACGCTCCATACGCACAACGCCTCGACCTGGGATGGGTTGTAATAGGAGATGTGTGTCTGAAAGGAGCTCACAAGCCTACTAGTCTGACAGTCTACAAGACTAACTTGCTGCTAAATGGAAGGTCATCATTCCTCAATCCTTGTCCAAACACAATCCATGTCAAGGAGAACATGTCTGGCTCTGCACAACAGTCAAGTCATTCTCGTCAACACTGTGATTACAGCCTAGGCCAGGAAGAGGCTACAGACAGTCTCGGCGCTACAGTTTTCAACAGGACGAAAAATGATGAGCGGCTCGCTCTCTCTGTTGATGATGAGGCTTTTCTTGACATCATGGATAGAGAGGTTTTCAGGGATAGCTCAAATAACTGGGTTGCTCCCTTGCCTTTTCACACACCACGCCGGAGACTTCCAAACAACAGAGGCCAAGCTCTCAAACGTCACTATACTCTCAGGCGCACTCTGGACAAGAAGCCAGAAATGAAGGAGCACTTCATAAAGTTTATGCAGAAGATCTTTGAGAGTCAACATGCTGAACTAGCGCCACCTTTGCAGAGTGAAGAGGAATGTTGGTACCTACCAATATTTGGGGTGTACCATCCTAAAAAACCAGGACAAATCAGGGTTGTGTTTGACTCAAGTGCAAAGCATGAAGGTGTCTCCTTGAATGATGTCCTGTTAAGTGCGGTCCTGACCTCAACAACACCCTGTTGGGAGTTCTCATGCGCTACCGCAAAGAGCCTGTAGCCATAACTGCCGATATTCAACAGATGTTTTACTCCTTCATCGTTCGAGAAGACCATCGAGACTACCTGAGATTCCTTTGGTATCAGGACAATGATCTTGAGAAAGACATTGTTGAATACAGAATGAAAGTCCATGTTTTCGGAAACAGCCCCTCGCCAGCTGTAGCAATATATGGAATGAGGAGGGCTGCCCAGGCTGGGGAAAACAAACATGGCAAGGATGCAAAGCAGTACGTCAATAGAAGCTTCTACGTCGATGATGGGTTGACCTCGCTTCCCACAGAAAAAGAGGCAGTTGATCTCTTGAAGAGAACAAAAGCAATGTTGGCTGAGTCTAACATACATCTCCATAAGATAGCTTCGAACAGTCACATTGTCATGGAATCGTTTCCTGCAGAAGACCTAGCAAAGGATCTTAAGGATTTGGATCTTGGAGCAGATCCTTTACCTATCCAGAGGAGTCTTGGCTTGAGCTGGGACCTGGAGTCTGATAGTTTCACCTTCAAAGTGTCTTCGGAAGAGAGGCCATTTACCAAGAGAGGTATTCTGTCAACAGTTAACAGTCTCTACGACCCTCTTGGGTTTGTGGCTCCCATTACCGTGCAAGGGAAGGCCCTAATGCGAGAACTTGCCTCCGAGCAGTATGAGTGGGATGATCCTCTCCCACCCGAAAAGGAGCAATTCTGGAGAGCCTGGAAAGAGTCTTTGAAGGATCTGGAGCAGCTCTGCATTCCAAGGCCCTATGTTCCTGTGTCCTTATCTTCAACACAGCAAAGAGAAATCTGTGTTTTCTGCGATGCTTCCACAATGGCCATAGGAGCAGTGGCCTACTTACGAGTTGTGGATTCTGCAGGACAGTCTCACCTTGGATTTGTGATGGGAAAGGCCAAATTAGCGCCACGACCAGCACACACCATCCCACGGCTGGAATTGTGTGCTGCTGTCCTTGCCGTGGAAATGGCAGAGCTGATTTCAGACGAGCTGGACCTTGACATCCAAGCTGTGAGGTTCTTTACAGACAGCAAAATTGTCCTCGGTTACATTCATAACAGCTCCCGGCGGTTTTATGTCTATGTAGCCAACCGCGTCAACAGGATCCGAAAGTCTACACATCCTGACCAGTGGTCTCATGTAACGACAGATCGCAACCCAGCAGACCATGCTACTAGGTCTGTTCCAGCAGGTCTTCTAGGACAAACCACTTGGTTTCATGGCCCTGCGTTCCTAAAACAAGCCAATACAGGAGATTCTGCACTTGAGACAGTGAGCGAATTTGAGCTTGTGGAGCCTGAAGCGGATACAGAGATCCGGCCACAGGTCATCACCTTTTCAACAAAGGTTTCTGGAGAACATCTCAGCGCACATCGCTTTGAGCGCTTTTCATCTTGGAGATTAATGATACGAGGCATAGCACGACTCATTCACCTTGCCAGGGCCTACTCCAAAACCCCTAATCTGAATGCTGAAGACGAACTAACCCAAGCAAAAGTCATGGTCATCAGATGTGTGCAGAGGGAGAGCTTCAAAGAGGACATCAGCAGATTAGAAAAGGGGCAAGGAGTCTCCAAAAAAGGTCCGTTATGGAAGATCAACCCTACACTCGACCAGAAAGGGTTGTTGCGGGTAGGGGGTCGCATATCTTCAGCTGACCTTCCAGATGATGAAAAGCATCCCTACATTCTCCCTAAGAAGCATCACATATCTACTCTGCTGGTGCGTCATTATCATGAAGGAGTCGCCCACCAAGGTCGCCATCTTACTGAGGGGGCCCTTCGCTCTGCTGGAGTATGGATTATTGCAGCTAGAAGGCTGATCTCTAATGTGATCCATGACTGCATCACCTGTCGGAAACTGAGAGGAAAGATGGAGGAACAGAAAATGGCAGACCTGCCAGCCGATAGACTTGCCAGCACTGAACCACCTTTCACCCGGGTTGGTTTAGATGTATTTGGACCATGGCACATCACGACACGCCGCACCAGAGGAGGAAGCGCGGAGAGCAAACGATGGGCAGTACTGTTCACTTGCCTGGGAACCAGAGCTGTTCACATAGAGGTAATAGAGTCTATGACTACTTCCAGCTTTATTAATGCTCTAAGAAGATTTGTTGCCATTCGAGGCCCCTCCAAGCAACTCAGGTCTGATCGGGGAACCAATTTTATTGGTGCTTGCAAGGAGCTGAAGATTAAGGAAGATGACTCTGAAATACGAAACTACCTCTTGGATGAAGGCTGCACCTGGAATTTTAACCCTCCCCATTCGTCACACATGGGTGGATGTTGGGAGAGGCTGATCGGGGTTGCACGGCGCATCCTGGATGGTATGCTGATGCAAGCTGGGCCTACTCGTCTCACCCATGAGGTCCTTACTACTCTGATGGCAGAAGTGATGGCAATTATGAATGCCAGACCACTGGTTCCTCTGTTGTCTGATCCGGATTCACCTATCATCCTGACACCAGCAATGCTCCTGACAAGGAAGATGGATCCAACATCAGCTCCACATGGAGATTTCAATCTCACAGACCTCTACAAGCAACAATGGAAGCATGTCCAATGCCTTGCTGACACTTTCTGGAAGCGCTGGAGGCAAGAATACCTGTCCACCCTTCAACCTCGCAGAAAGTGGACTGAAGAGAAGCGCAATATCCAAGTGGGAGATGTTGTGCTGCTAAAAGACAGCCAAGTCAAACGAAATGAATGGCCCACTGGACTGATCGTGAAGACCATTCCCAGTAGTGATGGCAAAGTCAGGAAAGTGGAAGTCAAGTTGGTGAAGAACGGGACTGCTAAGACCTACTCACGGCCAGTTTCAGAACTCGTCCTCCTTCTTCCTAAAGAAACCTGAGAAGAAAAAGAAAGAAGTATTTGCTTTGAGTAATGTAGATACAGTATTTGTGGTATACAGTTATTATACCAGACGGGGAGTGTACTGGTATTTCATTCCACGTATATAATGCATGGTTTAAGTTCAGTCATGTTTTTATTTTATTGTATACAGCACCCTCTAGTGGTGAGTTTGTCAGTTATATAAGCAGCAGTTCACCCGTGTGATTTTCAGTAGTAGCCAAGCTGAGCTAGAGTACACATCACCTCCATTCATCGTGTGTGAATCTCTGTGAAACATATGCTTTTTTACAAAGAAAATGGAATACAGTTTTACCAACTAAAACTAAAAGACTTTAAAGAGAAGAGGAGTTTCAAGTGTCAATTCATTCTTCATTTAATGCCAAGTGTGTTAGCTATCTGTCTAGTTGGCACCTCTGCAAACGAGGACAGAATACTGAGTGTTTTTCATCATTTTTGAGGATTTGAAAAAAAGACGAAAATCACTCCGAGACCATGGGCTATAGTCCATTGTCTCGGAGTGATTTTCGTCATTTTTTCAAATCCTCAAAAATGATGAAAAACGGCATGCTATAGTATGCCGTCCGAGGCCATGGGCTATAGCCCATGGTCTCGGAGTGTTTTTCATCATTTTTGAGGATTTGAAAAAAAGACGAAAATCACTCCGAGACCATGGGCTATAGTCCATTGTCTCTGAGTGATTTTCATCTTTTTTTCAAATCCTCAAAAATGATGAAAAACGGCATGCTATAGTATGCCGTCCGAGGCCATGGGCTATAGCCCATGGTCTCGGAGTGTTTTTCATAATTTTTGAGGATTTGAAAAAAAGACGAAAATCACTCCGAGACCATGGGCTATAGTCCATTGTCTCGGAGTGATTTTCGTCTTTTTTTCAAATCCTCAAAAATGATGAAAAACAGCATGCTATAGTATGCCGTCCGAGGCCATGGGCTATAGCCCATGGTCTCAGAGTGTTTTTCATCATTTTTGAGGATTTGAAAAAAACTTTAGCTAACTTTAGCTAATTTAGCAGGAACGAGGCCATGGGCTATAGCCCATGGTCTCGGAGTGTTTTTCATCATTTTTGAGGATTTGAAAAAAAGACGAAAATCACTCCGAGACCATGGGCTATAGTCCATTGTCTCTGAGTGATTTTCATCATTTTTTCAAATCCTCAAAAATGATGAAAAACGGTATGCTATAGTATGCCGTCCGAGGCCATGGGCTATAGCCCATGGTCTCGGAGTGTTTTTCATCATTTTTGAGGATTTGAAAAAAAGACGAAAATCACTCCGAGACCATGGGCTATAGTCCATTGTCTCGGAGTGATTTTCGTCATTTTTTCAAATCCTCAAAAATGATGAAAAACGGCATGCTATAGTATGCCGTCCGAGGCCATGGGCTATAGCCCATGGTCTCGGAGTGTTTTTCATCATTTTTGAGGATTTGAAAAAAAGACGAAAATCACTCCGAGACCATGGGCTATAGTCCATTGTCTCTGAGTGATTTTCATCTTTTTTTCAAATCCTCAAAAATGATGAAAAACGGCATGCTATAGTATGCCGTCCGAGGCCATGGGCTATAGCCCATGGTCTCGGAGTGTTTTTCATCATTTTTGAGGATTTGAAAAAAAGACGAAAATCACTCCGAGACCATGGGCTATAGTCCATTGTCTCTGAGTGATTTTCATCTTTTTTTCAAATCCTCAAAAATGATGAAAAACGGCATGCTATAGTATGCCGTCCGAGGCCATGGGCTATAGCCCATGGTCTCGGAGTGTTTTTCATCATTTTTGAGGATTTGAAAAAAAGACGAAATTCACTCCGAGACCATGGGCTATAGTCCATTGTCTCGGAGTGATTTTCGTCTTTTTTTCAAATCCTCAAAAATGATGAAAAACGGCATGCTATAGTATGCCGTCCGAGGCCATGGGCTATAGCCCATGGTCTCGGAGTGTTTTTCATCATTTTTGAGGATTTGAAAAAAAGACGAAAATCACTCCGAGACCATGGGCTATAGTCCATTGTCTCGGAGTGATTTTCGTCATTTTTTCAAATCCTCAAAAATGATGAAAAACGGCATGCTATAGTATGCCGTCCGAGGCCATGGGCTATAGCCCATGGTCTCGGAGTGTTTTTCATCATTTTTGAGGATTTGAAAAAAAGACGAAAATCACTCCGAGACCATGGGCTATAGTCCATTGTCTCTGAGTGATTTTCATCTTTTTTTCAAATCCTCAAAAATGATGAAAAACGGCATGCTATAGTATGCCGTCCGAGGCCATGGGCTATAGCCCATGGTCTCGGAGTGTTTTTCATCATTTTTGAGGATTTGAAAAAAAGACGAAAATCACTCCGAGACCATGGGCTATAGTCCATTGTCTCTGAGTGATTTTCATCTTTTTTTCAAATCCTCAAAAATGATGAAAAACGGCATGCTATAGTATGCCGTCCGAGGCCATGGGCTATAGCCCATGGTCTCGGAGTGTTTTTCATCATTTTTGAGGATTTGAAAAAAAGACGAAATTCACTCCGAGACCATGGGCTATAGTCCATTGTCTCGGAGTGATTTTCGTCTTTTTTTCAAATCCTCAAAAATGATGAAAAACGGCATGCTATAGTATGCCGTCCGAGGCCATGGGCTATAGCCCATGGTCTCGGAGTGTTTTTCATCATTTTTGAGGATTTGAAAAAAAGACGAAAATCACTCCGAGACCATGGGCTATAGTCCATTGTCTCGGAGTGATTTTCGTCATTTTTTCAAATCCTCAAAAATGATGAAAAACGGCATGCTATAGTATGCCGTCCGAGGCCATGGGCTATAGCCCATGGTCTCGGAGTGTTTTTCATCATTTTTGAGGATTTGAAAAAAAGACGAAAATCACTCCGAGACCATGGGCTATAGTCCATTGTCTCTGAGTGATTTTCATCTTTTTTTCAAATCCTCAAAAATGATGAAAAACGGCATGCTATAGTATGCCGTCCGAGGCCATGGGCTATAGCCCATGGTCTCGGAGTGTTTTTCATAATTTTTGAGGATTTGAAAAAAAGACGAAAATCACTCCGAGACCATGGGCTATAGTCCATTGTCTCGGAGTGATTTTCGTCTTTTTTTCAAATCCTCAAAAATGATGAAAAACAGCATGCTATAGTATGCCGTCCGAGGCCATGGGCTATAGCCCATGGTCTCAGAGTGTTTTTCATCATTTTTGAGGATTTGAAAAAAACTTTAGCTAACTTTAGCTAATTTAGCAGGAACGAGGCCATGGGCTATAGCCCATGGTCTCGGAGTGTTTTTCATCATTTTTGAGGATTTGAAAAAAAGACGAAAATCACTCCGAGACCATGGGCTATAGTCCATTGTCTCTGAGTGATTTTCATCATTTTTTCAAATCCTCAAAAATGATGAAAAACGGTATGCTATAGTATGCCGTCCGAGGCCATGGGCTATAGCCCATGGTCTCGGAGTGTTTTTCATCATTTTTGAGGATTTGAAAAAAAGACGAAAATCACTCCGAGACCATGGGCTATAGTCCATTGTCTCGGAGTGATTTTCGTCATTTTTTCAAATCCTCAAAAATGATGAAAAACGGCATGCTATAGTATGCCGTCCGAGGCCATGGGCTATAGCCCATGGTCTCGGAGTGTTTTTCATCATTTTTGAGGATTTGAAAAAAAGACGAAAATCACTCCGAGACCATGGGCTATAGTCCATTGTCTCTGAGTGATTTTCATCTTTTTTTCAAATCCTCAAAAATGATGAAAAACGGCATGCTATAGTATGCCGTCCGAGGCCATGGGCTATAGCCCATGGTCTCGGAGTGTTTTTCATCATTTTTGAGGATTTGAAAAAAAGACGAAAATCACTCCGAGACCATGGGCTATAGTCCATTGTCTCTGAGTGATTTTCATCTTTTTTTCAAATCCTCAAAAATGATGAAAAACGGCATGCTATAGTATGCCGTCCGAGGCCATGGGCTATAGCCCATGGTCTCGGAGTGTTTTTCATCATTTTTGAGGATTTGAAAAAAAGACGAAATTCACTCCGAGACCATGGGCTATAGTCCATTGTCTCGGAGTGATTTTCGTCTTTTTTTCAAATCCTCAAAAATGATGAAAAACGGCATGCTATAGTATGCCGTCCGAGGCCATGGGCTATAGCCCATGGTCTCGGAGTGTTTTTCATCATTTTTGAGGATTTGAAAAAAAGACGAAAATCACTCCGAGACCATGGGCTATAGTCCATTGTCTCGGAGTGATTTTCGTCTTTTTTCAAATCCTCAAAAATGATGAAAAACGACATGCTATAGTATGCCGTCCGTGGCCATGGGCTATAGCCCATGGTCTCGGAGTGATTTTCGTCTTTTTTTCAAATCCTCAAAAATGGCATGCTATAGTATGCCGTCTGAGGCCATGGGCTGAACTTGAACCCACGACCTGTGGTTCACATAGACAGCAGCTTATCACAGAGGCCACCATGCTCTCTGAGAATCTCCTCAGCTTTCCATCTCTTTCCAGTTCTCTTCTGGATGTTATTCTCCAAAACATGCTGCATAGTGAAATTAGCAGGAACTCAGCCGGATTTGAACTCACAACCTCTGGCTCACATGGACATCATCTTAACAAGGGTGCCACTGAGCTCTCAGTGATTTTTAAGTTGTAAGTTGTTCTTCTTGGTGTTACTTTTCAAATGGGGCCTTGGGATCATGTACAGAGCATTTGAATGGTGCTGTGCATCAAAGGTGTCTTTAGTGCTTTTAAGTGTTATCGTCGATGTTAATCAGATAATACAGAGGAGAAACCATGACAGGACACAGACAGCCTCCCCATAGGTGGATGTGATCCTGGCAGCCAGCCCAGGTGTGTTCTGGTCCTGTTGATTGAGCTGAGAAAAACTATATATATGGGCTATAGTCCATTGTCTCGGAGTGATTTTCATCATTTTTTCAAATCCTCAAAAATGATGAAAAACGGTATGCTATAGTATGCCGTCCGAGGCCATGGGCTATAGCCCATGGTCTCTGAGTGTTTTTCATCATTTTTGAGGATTTGAAAAAAAGACGAAAATCACTCCGAGACCATGGGCTATAGAGCGTCGCAGTCCCGCCTCCTACCCGGGACCAGGAAATGAAATCCAATGCATTATTCTCATAGACATTTCGTAAAGTATTTATTTAAAGACGGTTACGCCGCGGACAAAGCCAACTCGAGTCGTGACAACTCATGACAACACAAACAATATTTTGGACCAAACAAATAATTAGAAAGAAGAAAAAAACGGCAGGTTACAACACTTTTTTTGTTGTTTTTCTTCTTTCTAATTATTTGTTTGGTCCAAAATATTGTTTGTGTTGTCATGAGTTGTCACGACTCGAGTTGGCTTTGTCCGCGGCGTAACCGTCTTTAAATAAATACTTTACGAAATGTCTATGAGAATAATGCATTGGATTTCATTTCCTGGTCCCGGGTAGGAGGCGGGACTGCGACGCTCTATAGTCCATTGTCTCGGAGTGATTTTCGTCATTTTTTCAAATCCTCAAAAATGATGAAAAACGGCATGCTATAGTATGCCGTCCGAGGCCATGGGCTATAGCCCATGGTCTCGGAGTGTTTTTCATCATTTTTGAGGATTTGAAAAAAAGACGAAAATCACTCCGAGACCATGGGCTATAGTCCATTGTCTCTGAGTGATTTTCATCTTTTTTTCAAATCCTCAAAAATGATGAAAAACGGCATGCTATAGTATGCCGTCCGAGGCCATGGGCTATAGCCCATGGTCTCGGAGTGTTTTTCATAATTTTTGAGGATTTGAAAAAAAGACGAAAATCACTCCGAGACCATGGGCTATAGTCCATTGTCTCGGAGTGATTTTCGTCTTTTTTTCAAATCCTCAAAAATGATGAAAAACAGCATGCTATAGTATGCCGTCCGAGGCCATGGGCTATAGCCCATGGTCTCAGAGTGTTTTTCATCATTTTTGAGGATTTGAAAAAACTTTAGCTAACTTTAGCTAATTTAGCAGGAACGAGGCCATGGGCTATAGCCCATGGTCTCGGAGTGTTTTTCATCATTTTTGAGGATTTGAAAAAAAGACGAAAATCACTCCGAGACCATGGGCTATAGTCCATTGTCTCTGAGTGATTTTCATCATTTTTTCAAATCCTCAAAAATGATGAAAAACGGTATGCTATAGTATGCCGTCCGAGGCCATGGGCTATAGCCCATGGTCTCGGAGTGTTTTTCATCATTTTTGAGGATTTGAAAAAAAGACGAAAATCACTCCGAGACCATGGGCTATAGTCCATTGTCTCGGAGTGATTTTCGTCATTTTTTCAAATCCTCAAAAATGATGAAAAACGGCATGCTATAGTATGCCGTCCGAGGCCATGGGCTATAGCCCATGGTCTCGGAGTGTTTTTCATCATTTTTGAGGATTTGAAAAAAAGACGAAAATCACTCCGAGACCATGGGCTATAGTCCATTGTCTCTGAGTGATTTTCATATTTTTTTCAAATCCTCAAAAATGATGAAAAACGGCATGCTATAGTATGCCGTCCGAGGCCATGGGCTATAGCCCATGGTCTCGGAGTGTTTTTCATAATTTTTGAGGATTTGAAAAAAAGACGAAAATCACTCCGAGACCATGGGCTATAGTCCATTGTCTCGGAGTGATTTTCGTCATTTTTTCAAATCCTCAAAAATGATGAAAAACAGCATGCTATAGTATGCCGTCCGAGGCCATGGGCTATAGCCCATGGTCTCGGAGTGTTTTTCATCATTTTTGAGGATTTGAAAAAAACTTTAGCTAACTTTAGCTAATTTAGCAGGAACGAGGCCATGGGCTATAGCCCATGGTCTCGGAGTGTTTTTCATCATTTTTGAGGATTTGAAAAAAAGACGAAAATCACTCCGAGACCATGGGCTATAGTCCATTGTCTCTGAGTGATTTTCATCTTTTTTTCAAATCCTCAAAAATGATGAAAAACGGCATGCTATAGTATGCCGTCCGAGGCCATGGGCTATAGCCCATGGTCTCGGAGTGTTTTTCATCATTTTTGAGGATTTGAAAAAAAGACGAAAATCACTCCGAGACCATGGGCTATAGTCCATTGTCTCGGAGTGATTTTCGTCTTTTTTCAAATCCTCAAAAATGATGAAAAACGACATGCTATAGTATGCCGTCCGAGGCCATGGGCTATAGCCCATGGTCTCGGAGTGATTTTCGTCTTTTTTTCAAATCCTCAAAAATGGCATGCTATAGTATGCCGTCTGAGGCCATGGGCTGAACTTGAACCCACGACCTGTGGTTCACATAGACAGCAGCTTATCACAGAGGCCACCATGCTCTCTGAGAATCTCCTCAGCTTTCCATCTCTTTCCAGTTCTCTTCTGGATGTTATTCTCCAAAACATGCTGCAAAGTGAAATTAGCAGGAACTCAGCGGGATTTGAACTCACAACCTCTGGCTCACATGGACATCATCTTAACAAGGGTGCCACTGAGCTCTCAGTGATTTTTAAGTTGTAAGTTGTTCTTCTTGGTGTTACTTTTCAAATGGGGCCTTGGGCTCATGTACAGAGCATTTGAATGGTGCTGTGCATCAAAGGTGTCTTTAGTGCTTTTAAGTGTTATCGTGGATGTTAATCAGATAATACAGAGGAGAAACCATAACAGGACACAGACAGCCTCCCCATTGGTGGATGTGATCCTGGCAGCCAGCCCAGGTGTGTTCTGGTCCTGTTGATTGAGCTGAGAAAAACTATATATATGGGCTATAGTCCATTGTCTCGGAGTGATTTTCATCTTTTTTTCAAATCCTCAAAAATGATGAAAAACGGCATGCTATAGTATGCCGTCCGAGGCCATGGGCTATAGCCCATGGTCTCGGAGTGTTTTTCATCATTTTTGAGGATTTGAAAAAAAGACGAAAATCACTCCGAGACCATGGGCTATAGTCCATTGTCTCTGAGTGATTTTCATCTTTTTTTCAAATCCTCAAAAATGATGAAAAACGGCATGCTATAGTATGCCGTCCGAGGCCATGGGCTATAGCCCATGGTCTCGGAGTGTTTTTCATCATTTTTGAGGATTTGAAAAAAAGACGAAATTCACTCCGAGACCATGGGCTATAGTCCATTGTCTCGGAGTGATTTTCGTCTTTTTTTCAAATCCTCAAAAATGATGAAAAACGGCATGCTATAGTATGCCGTCCGAGGCCATGGGCTATAGCCCATGGTCTCGGAGTGTTTTTCATCATTTTTGAGGATTTGAAAAAAAGACGAAAATCACTCCGAGACCATGGGCTATAGTCCATTGTCTCGGAGTGATTTTCGTCTTTTTTCAAATCCTCAAAAATGATGAAAAACGACATGCTATAGTATGCCGTCCGAGGCCATGGGCTATAGCCCATGGTCTCGGAGTGATTTTCGTCTTTTTTTCAAATCCTCAAAAATGGCATGCTATAGTATGCCGTCTGAGGCTATGGGCTGAACTTGAACCCACGACCTGTGGTTCACATAGACAGCAGCTTATCACAGAGGCCACCATGCTCTCTGAGAATCTCCTCAGCTTTCCATCTCTTTCCAGTTCTCTTCTGGATGTTATTCTCCAAAACATGCTGCATAGTGAAATTAGCAGGAACTCAGCCGGATTTGAACTCACAACCTCTGGCTCACATGGACATCATCTTAACAAGGGTGCCACTGAGCTCTCAGTGATTATTAAGTTGTAAGTTGTTCTTCTTGGTGTTACTTTTCAAATGGGGCCTTGGGATCATGTACAGAGCATTTGAATGGTGCTGTGCATCAAAGGTGTCTTTAGTGCTTTTAAGTGTTATCGTCGATGTTAATCAGATAATACAGAGGAGAAACCATGACAGGACACAGACAGCCTCCCCATAGGTGGATGTGATCCTGGCAGCCAGCCCAGGTGTGTTCTGGTCCTGTTGATTGAGCTGAGAAAAACTATATATATGGGCTATAGTCCATTGTCTCGGAGTGATTTTCATCATTTTTTCAAATCCTCAAAAATGATGAAAAACGGTATGCTATAGTATGCCGTCCGAGGCCATGGGCTATAGCCCATGGTCTCGGAGTGTTTTTCATCATTTTTGAGGATTTGAAAAAAAGACGAAAATCACTCCGAGACCATGGGCTATAGTCCATTGTCTCGGAGTGATTTTCGTCATTTTTTCAAATCCTCAAAAATGATGAAAAACGGCATGCTATAGTATGCCGTCCGAGGCCATGGGCTATAGCCCATGGTCTCGGAGTGTTTTTCATCATTTTTGAGGATTTGAAAAAAAAGACGAAAATCACTCCGAGACCATGGGCTATAGTCCATTGTCTCTGAGTGATTTTCATCTTTTTTTCAAATCCTCAAAAATGATGAAAAACGGCATGCTATAGTATGCCGTCCGAGGCCATGGGCTATAGCCCATGGTCTCGGAGTGTTTTTCATAATTTTTGAGGATTTGAAAAAAAGACGAAAATCACTCCGAGACCATGGGCTATAGTCCATTGTCTCGGAGTGATTTTCGTCTTTTTTTCAAATCCTCAAAAATGATGAAAAACAGCATGCTATAGTATGCCGTCCGAGGCCATGGGCTATAGCCCATGGTCTCAGAGTGTTTTTCATCATTTTTGAGGATTTGAAAAAAAGACGAAAATCACCCCGAGACCATGGGCTATAGTCCATTGTCTCGGAGTGATTTTCGTCATTTTTTCAAATCCTCAAAAATGATGAAAAACGGCATGCTATAGTATGCCGTCCGAGGCCATGGGCTATAGCCCATGGTCTCGGAGTGTTTTTCATCATTTTTGAGGATTTGAAAAAAAGACGAAATTCACTCCGAGACCATGGGCTATAGTCCATTGTCTCGGAGTGATTTTCGTCTTTTTTTCAAATCCTCAAAAATGATGAAAAACGGCATGCTATAGTATGCCGTCCGAGGCCATGGGCTATAGCCCATGGTCTCGGAGTGTTTTTCATCATTTTTGAGGATTTGAAAAAAAGACGAAAATCACTCCGAGACCATGGGCTATAGTCCATTGTCTCGGAGTGATTTTCGTCTTTTTTCAAATCCTCAAAAATGATGAAAAACGACATGCTATAGTATGCCGTCCGAGGCCATGGGCTATAGCCCATGGTCTCGGAGTGATTTTCGTCTTTTTTTCAAATCCTCAAAAATGGCATGCTATAGTATGCCGTCTGAGGCTATGGGCTGAACTTGAACCCACGACCTGTGGTTCACATAGACAGCAGCTTATCACAGAGGCCACCATGCTCTCTGAGAATCTCCTCAGCTTTCCATCTCTTTCCAGTTCTCTTCTGGATGTTATTCTCCAAAACATGCTGCATAGTGAAATTAGCAGGAACTCAGCCGGATTTGAACTCACAACCTCTGGCTCACATGGACATCATCTTAACAAGGGTGCCACTGAGCTCTCAGTGATTATTAAGTTGTAAGTTGTTCTTCTTGGTGTTACTTTTCAAATGGGGCCTTGGGATCATGTACAGAGCATTTGAATGGTGCTGTGCATCAAAGGTGTCTTTAGTGCTTTTAAGTGTTATCGTCGATGTTAATCAGATAATACAGAGGAGAAACCATGACAGGACACAGACAGCCTCCCCATAGGTGGATGTGATCCTGGCAGCCAGCCCAGGTGTGTTCTGGTCCTGTTGATTGAGCTGAGAAAAACTATATATATGGGCTATAGTCCATTGTCTCGGAGTGATTTTCATCATTTTTTCAAATCCTCAAAAATGATGAAAAACGGTATGCTATAGTATGCCGTCCGAGGCCATGGGCTATAGCCCATGGTCTCGGAGTGTTTTTCATCATTTTTGAGGATTTGAAAAAAAGACGAAAATCACTCCGAGACCATGGGCTATAGTCCATTGTCTCGGAGTGATTTTCGTCATTTTTTCAAATCCTCAAAAATGATGAAAAACGGCATGCTATAGTATGCCGTCCGAGGCCATGGGCTATAGCCCATGGTCTCGGAGTGTTTTTCATCATTTTTGAGGATTTGAAAAAAAAGACGAAAATCACTCCGAGACCATGGGCTATAGTCCATTGTCTCTGAGTGATTTTCATCTTTTTTTCAAATCCTCAAAAATGATGAAAAACGGCATGCTATAGTATGCCGTCCGAGGCCATGGGCTATAGCCCATGGTCTCGGAGTGTTTTTCATAATTTTTGAGGATTTGAAAAAAAGACGAAAATCACTCCGAGACCATGGGCTATAGTCCATTGTCTCGGAGTGATTTTCGTCTTTTTTTCAAATCCTCAAAAATGATGAAAAACAGCATGCTATAGTATGCCGTCCGAGGCCATGGGCTATAGCCCATGGTCTCAGAGTGTTTTTCATCATTTTTGAGGATTTGAAAAAAAGACGAAAATCACCCCGAGACCATGGGCTATAGTCCATTGTCTCGGAGTGATTTTCGTCATTTTTTCAAATCCTCAAAAATGATGAAAAACGGCATGCTATAGTATGCCGTCCGAGGCCATGGGCTATAGCCCATGGTCTCGGAGTGTTTTTCATCATTTTTGAGGATTTGAAAAAAAGACGAAAATCACTCCGAGACCATGGGCTATAGTCCATTGTCTCGGAGTGATTTTCGTCATTTTTTCAAATCCTCAAAAATGATGAAAAACGGCATGCTATAGTATGCCGTCCGAGGCCATGGGCTATAGCCCATGGTCTCGGAGTGTTTTTCATCATTTTTGAGGATTTGAAAAAAACTTTAGCTAACTTTAGCTAATTTAGCAGGAACGAGGCCATGGGCTATAGCCCATGGTCTCGGAGTGTTTTTCATCATTTTTGAGGATTTGAAAAAAAGACGAAAATCACTCCGAGACCATGGGCTATAGTCCATTGTCTCTGAGTGATTTTCATCTTTTTTTCAAATCCTCAAAAATGATGAAAAACGGCATGCTATAGTATGCCGTCCGAGGCCATGGGCTATAGCCCATGGTCTCGGAGTGTTTTTCATCATTTTTGAGGATTTGAAAAAAAGACGAAAATCACTCCGAGACCATGGGCTATAGTCCATTGTCTCGGAGTGATTTTCGTCTTTTTTCAAATCCTCAAAAATGATGAAAAACGACATGCTATAGTATGCCGTCCGAGGCCATGGGCTATAGCCCATGGTCTCGGAGTGATTTTCGTCTTTTTTTCAAATCCTCAAAAATGGCATGCTATAGTATGCCGTCTGAGGCCATGGGCTGAACTTGAACCCACGACCTGTGGTTCACATAGACAGCAGCTTATCACAGAGGCCACCATGCTCTCTGAGAATCTCCTCAGCTTTCCATCTCTTTCCAGTTCTCTTCTGGATGTTATTCTCCAAAACATGCTGCAAAGTGAAATTAGCAGGAACTCAGCTGGATTTGAACTCACAACCTCTGGCTCACATGGACATCATCTTAACAAGGGTGCCACTGAGCTCTCAGTGATTTTTAAGTTGTAAGTTGTTCTTCTTGGTGTTACTTTTCAAATGGGGCCTTGGGATCATGTACAGAGCATTTGAATGGTGCTGTGCATCAAAGGTGTCTTTAGTGCTTTTAAGTGTTATCGTGGATGTTAATCAGATAATACAGAGGAGAAACCATAACAGGACACAGACAGCCTCCCCATTGGTGGATGTGATCCTGGCAGCCAGCCCAGGTGTGTTCTGGTCCTGTTGATTGAGCTGAGAAAAACTATATATATGGGCTATAGTCCATTGTCTCGGAGTGATTTTCATCTTTTTTTCAAATCCTCAAAAATGATGAAAATCGGCATGCTATAGTATGCCGTCCGAGGCCATGGGCTATAGCCCATGGTCTCGGAGTGTTTTTCATCATTTTTGAGGATTTGAAAAAAAGACGAAAATCACTCCGAGACCATGGGCTATAGTCCATTGTCTCTGAGTGATTTTCATCTTTTTTTCAAATCCTCAAAAATGATGAAAAACGGCATGCTATAGTATGCCGTCCGAGGCCATGGGCTATAGCCCATGGTCTCGGAGTGTTTTTCATCATTTTTGAGGATTTGAAAAAAAGACGAAATTCACTCCGAGACCATGGGCTATAGTCCATTGTCTCGGAGTGATTTTCGTCTTTTTTTCAAATCCTCAAAAATGATGAAAAACGGCATGCTATAGTATGCCGTCCGAGGCCATGGGCTATAGCCCATGGTCTCGGAGTGTTTTTCATCATTTTTGAGGATTTGAAAAAAAGACGAAAATCACTCCGAGACCATGGGCTATAGTCCATTGTCTCGGAGTGATTTTCGTCTTTTTTCAAATCCTCAAAAATGATGAAAAACGACATGCTATAGTATGCCGTCCGAGGCCATGGGCTATAGCCCATGGTCTCGGAGTGATTTTCGTCTTTTTTTCAAATCCTCAAAAATGGCATGCTATAGTATGCCGTCTGAGGCTATGGGCTGAACTTGAACCCACGACCTGTGGTTCACATAGACAGCAGCTTATCACAGAGGCCACCATGCTCTCTGAGAATCTCCTCAGCTTTCCATCTCTTTCCAGTTCTCTTCTGGATGTTATTCTCCAAAACATGCTGCATAGTGAAATTAGCAGGAACTCAGCCGGATTTGAACTCACAACCTCTGGCTCACATGGACATCATCTTAACAAGGGTGCCACTGAGCTCTCAGTGATTTTTAAGTTGTAAGTTGTTCTTCTTGGTGTTACTTTTCAAATGGGGCCTTGGGATCATGTACAGAGCATTTGAATGGTGCTGTGCATCAAAGGTGTCTTTAGTGCTTTTAAGTGTTATCGTCGATGTTAATCAGATAATACAGAGGAGAAACCATGACAGGACACAGACAGCCTCCCCATAGGTGGATGTGATCCTGGCAGCCAGCCCAGGTGTGTTCTGGTCCTGTTGATTGAGCTGAGAAAAACTATATATATGGGCTATAGTCCATTGTCTCGGAGTGATTTTCATCATTTTTTCAAATCCTCAAAAATGATGAAAAACGGTATGCTATAGTATGCCGTCCGAGGCCATGGGCTATAGCCCATGGTCTCGGAGTGTTTTTCATCATTTTTGAGGATTTGAAAAAAAGACGAAAATCACTCCGAGACCATGGGCTATAGTCCATTGTCTCGGAGTGATTTTCGTCATTTTTTCAAATCCTCAAAAATGATGAAAAACGGCATGCTATAGTATGCCGTCCGAGGCCATGGGCTATAGCCCATGGTCTCGGAGTGTTTTTCATCATTTTTGAGGATTTGAAAAAAAGACGAAAATCACTCCGAGACCATGGGCTATAGTCCATTGTCTCTGAGTGATTTTCATATTTTTTTCAAATCCTCAAAAATGATGAAAAACGGCATGCTATAGTATGCCGTCCGAGGCCATGGGCTATAGCCCATGGTCTCGGAGTGTTTTTCATCATTTTTGAGGATTTGAAAAAAAGACGAAAATCACTCCGAGACCATGGGCTATAGTCCATTGTCTCGGAGTGATTTTCGTCTTTTTTTCAAATCCTCAAAAATGATGAAAAACAGCATGCTATAGTATGCCGTCCGAGGCCATGGGCTATAGCCCATGGTCTCGGAGTGTTTTTCATCATTTTTGAGGATTTGAAAAAAAGACGAAATTCACTCCGAGACCATGGGCTATAGTCCATTGTCTCGGAGTGATTTTCGTCTTTTTTTCAAATCCTCAAAAATGATGAAAAACGGCATGCTATAGTATGCCGTCCGAGGCCATGGGCTATAGCCCATGGTCTCGGAGTGTTTTTCATCATTTTTGAGGATTTGAAAAAAATACGAAAATCACTCCGAGACCATGGGCTATAGTCCATTGTCTCGGAGTGATTTTCGTCTTTTTTCAAATCCTCAAAAATGATGAAAAACGACATGCTATAGTATGCCGTCCGTGGCCATGGGCTATAGCCCATGGTCTCGGAGTGATTTTCGTCTTTTTTTCAAATCCTCAAAAATGGCATGCTATAGTATGCCGTCTGAGGCCATGGGCTGAACTTGAACCCACGACCTGTGGTTCACATAGACAGCAGCTTATCACAGAGGCCACCATGCTCTCTGAGAATCTCCTCAGCTTTCCATCTCTTTCCAGTTCTCTTCTGGATGTTATTCTCCAAAACATGCTGCATAGTGAAATTAGCAGGAACTCAGCCGGATTTGAACTCACAACCTCTGGCTCACATGGACATCATCTTAACAAGGGTGCCACTGAGCTCTCAGTGATTTTTAAGTTGTAAGTTGTTCTTCTTGGTGTTACTTTTCAAATGGGGCCTTGGGATCATGTACAGAGCATTTGAATGGTGCTGTGCATCAAAGGTGTCTTTAGTGCTTTTAAGTGTTATCGTCGATGTTAATCAGATAATACAGAGGAGAAACCATGACAGGACACAGACAGCCTCCCCATAGGTGGATGTGATCCTGGCAGCCAGCCCAGGTGTGTTCTGGTCCTGTTGATTGAGCTGAGAAAAACTATATATATGGGCTATAGTCCATTGTCTCGGAGTGATTTTCATCATTTTTTCAAATCCTCAAAAATGATGAAAAACGGTATGCTATAGTATGCCGTCCGAGGCCATGGGCTATAGCCCATGGTCTCGGAGTGTTTTTCATCATTTTTGAGGATTTGAAAAAAAGACGAAAATCACTCCGAGACCATGGGCTATAGTCCATTGTCTCGGAGTGATTTTCGTCATTTTTTCAAATCCTCAAAAATGATGAAAAACGGCATGCTATAGTATGCCGTCCGAGGCCATGGGCTATAGCCCATGGTCTCGGAGTGTTTTTCATCATTTTTGAGGATTTGAAAAAAAGACGAAAATCACTCCGAGACCATGGGCTATAGTCCATTGTCTCGGAGTGATTTTCGACTTTTTTCAAATCCTCAAAAATGATGAAAAACGACATGCTATAGTATGCCGTCCGAGGCCATGGGCTATAGCCCATGGTCTCGGAGTGATTTTCGTCTTTTTTTCAAATCCTCAAAAATGGCATGCTATAGTATGCCGTCTGAGGCCATGGGCTGAACTTGAACCCACGACCTGTGGTTCACATAGACAGCAGCTTATCACAGAGGCCACCATACTCTCTGAGAATCTCCTCAGCTTTCCATCTCTTTCCAGTTCTCTTCTGGATGTTATTCTCCAAAACATGCTGCAAAGTGAAATTAGCAGGAACTCAGCTGGATTTGAACTCACAACCTCTGGCTCACATGGACATCATCTTAACAAGGGTGCCACTGAGCTCTCAGTGATTTTTAAGTTGTAAGTTGTTCTTCTTGGTGTTACTTTTAAAATGGGGCCTTGGGATCATGTACAGAGCATTTGAATGGTGCTGTGCATCAAAGGTGTCTTTAGTGCTTTTAAGTGTTATCGTGGATGTTAATCAGATAATACAGAGGAGAAACCATGACAGGACACAGACAGCCTCCCCATTGGTGGATGTGATCCTGGCAGCCAGCCCAGGTGTGTTCTGGTCCTGTTGATTGAGCTGAGAAAAACTATATATATGGGCTATAGTCCATTGTCTCGGAGTGATTTTCATCATTTTTTCAAATCCTCAAAAATGATGAAAAACGGCATGCTATAGTATGCCGTCCGAGGCCATGGGCTATAGCCCATGGTCTCGGAGTGTTTTTCATCATTTTTGAGGATTTGAAAAAAAGACGAAAATCACTCCGAGACCATGGGCTATAGTCCATTGTCTCGGAGTGATTTTCATCTTTTTTTCAAATCCTCAAAAATGATGAAAAACGGCATGCTATAGTATGCCGTCCGAGGCCATGGGCTATAGCCCATGGTCTCGGAGTGTTTTTCATCATTTTTGAGGATTTGAAAAAAAGACGAAAATCACTCCGAGACCATGGGCTATAGTCCATTGTCTCGGAGTGATTTTCGTCATTTTTTCAAATCCTCAAAAATGATGAAAAACGGCATGCTATAGTATGCCGTCCGAGGCCATGGGCTATAGCCCATGGTCTCGGAGTGTTTTTCATCATTTTTGAGGATTTGAAAAAAAGACGAAAATCACTCCGAGACCATGGGCTATAGTCCATTGTCTCGGAGTGATTTTCGACTTTTTTCAAATCCTCAAAAATGATGAAAAACGACATGCTATAGTATGCCGTCTGAGGCCATGGGCTATAGCCCATGGTCTCGGAGTGATTTTCGTCTTTTTTTCAAATCCTCAAAAATGGCATGCTATAGTATGCCGTCTGAGGCCATGGGCTGAACTTGAACCCACGACCTGTGGTTCACAAAGACAGCAGCTTATCACAGAGGCCACCATACTCTCTGAGAATCTCTTCAGCTTTCCATCTCTTTCCAGTTCTCTTCTGGATGTTATTCTCCAAAACATGCTGCAAAGTGAAATTAGCAGGAACTCAGCTGGATTTGAACTCACAACCTCTGGCTCACATGGACATCATCTTAACAAGGGTGCCACTGAGCTCTCAGTGATTTTTAAGTTGTAAGTTGTTCTTCTTGGTGTTACTTTTAAAATGGGGCCTTGGGATCATGTACAGAGCATTTGAATGGTGCTGTGCATCAAAGGTGTCTTTAGTGCTTTTAAGTGTTATCGTGGATGTTAATCAGATAATACAGAGGAGAAACCATGACAGGACACAGACAGCCTCCCCATTGGTGGATGTGATCCTGGCAGCCAGCCCAGGTGTGTTCTGGTCCTGTTGATTGAGCTGAGAAAAACTATATATATGGGCTATAGTCCATTGTCTCGGAGTGATTTTCATCATTTTTTCAAATCCTCAAAAATGATGAAAAACGGCATGCTATAGTATGCCGTCCGAGGCCATGGGCTATAGCCCATGGTCTCGGAGTGTTTTTCATCATTTTTGAGGATTTGAAAAAAAGACGAAAATCACTCCGAGACCATGGGCTATAGTCCATTGTCTCGGAGTGATTTTCATCTTTTTTTCAAATCCTCAAAAATGATGAAAAACGGCATGCTATAGAATGCCGTCCGAGGCCATGGGCTATAGCCCATGGTCTCGGAGTGTTTTTCATCATTTTTGAGGATTTGAAAAAAAGACGAAAATCACTCCGAGACCATGGGCTATAGTCCATTGTCTCGGAGTGATTTTCATCTTTTTTTCAAATCATCAACAATTATGAAAAACGGCATGCTATAGTATGCCGTCCGAGGCCATGGGCTATAGCCCATGGTCTCGGAGTGTTTTTCATCATTTTTGAGGATTTGAAAAAAAGACGAAAATCACTCCGAGACCATGGGCTATAGTCCATTGTCTCGGAGTGATTTTCGTCTTTTTTCAAATCCTCAAAAATGATGAAAAACGACATGCTATAGTATGCCGTCTGAGGCCATGGGCTATAGCCCATGGTCTCGGAGTGATTTTCGTCTTTTTTTCAAATCCTCAAAAATGGCATGCTATAGTATGCCGTCTGAGGCCATGGGCTGAACTTGAACCCACGACCTGTGGTTCACATAGACAGCAGCTTATCACAGAGGCCACCATACTCTCTGAGAATCTCTTCAGCTTTCCATCTCTTTCCAGTTCTCTTCTGGATGTTATTCTCCAAAACATGCTGCATAGTGAAATTAGCAGGAACTCAGCCGGATTTGAACTCACAACCTCTGGCTCACATGGACATCATCTTAACAAGGGTGCCACTGAGCTCTCAGTGATTTTTAAGTTGTAAGTTGTTCTTCTTGGTGTTACTTTTCAAATGGGGCCTTGGGATCATGTACAGAGCATTTGAATGGTGCTGTGCATCAAAGGTGTCTTTAGTGCTTTTAAGTGTTATCGTCGATGTTAATCAGATAATACAGAGGAGAAACCATGACAGGACACAGACAGCCTCCCCATAGGTGGATGTGATCCTGGCAGCCAGCCCAGGTGTGTTCTGGTCCTGTTGATTGAGCTGAGAAAAACTATATATATGGGCTATAGTCCATTGTCTCGGAGTGATTTTCATCATTTTTTCAAATCCTCAAAAATGATGAAAAACGGTATGCTATAGTATGCCGTCCGAGGCCATGGGCTATAGCCCATGGTCTCGGAGTGTTTTTCATCATTTTTGAGGATTTGAAAAAAAGACGAAAATCACTCCGAGACCATGGGCTATAGTCCATTGTCTCGGAGTGATTTTCGTCATTTTTTCAAATCCTCAAAAATGATGAAAAACGGCATGCTATAGTATGCCGTCCGAGGCCATGGGCTATAGCCCATGGTCTCGGAGTGTTTTTCATCATTTTTGAGGATTTGAAAAAAAGACGAAAATCACTCCGAGACCATGGGCTATAGTCCATTGTCTCTGAGTGATTTTCATATTTTTTTCAAATCCTCAAAAATGATGAAAAACGGCATGCTATAGTATGCCGTCCGAGGCCATGGGCTATAGCCCATGGTCTCGGAGTGTTTTTCATCATTTTTGAGGATTTGAAAAAAAGACGAAAATCACTCCGAGACCATGGGCTATAGTCCATTGTCTCGGAGTGATTTTCGTCTTTTTTTCAAATCCTCAAAAATGATGAAAAACAGCATGCTATAGTATGCCGTCCGAGGCCATGGGCTATAGCCCATGGTCTCGGAGTGTTTTTCATCATTTTTGAGGATTTGAAAAAAAGACGAAATTCACTCCGAGACCATGGGCTATAGTCCATTGTCTCGGAGTGATTTTCGTCTTTTTTTCAAATCCTCAAAAATGATGAAAAACGGCATGCTATAGTATGCCGTCCGAGGCCATGGGCTATAGCCCATGGTCTCGGAGTGTTTTTCATCATTTTTGAGGATTTGAAAAAAATACGAAAATCACTCCGAGACCATGGGCTATAGTCCATTGTCTCGGAGTGATTTTCGTCTTTTTTCAAATCCTCAAAAATGATGAAAAACGACATGCTATAGTATGCCGTCCGTGGCCATGGGCTATAGCCCATGGTCTCGGAGTGATTTTCGTCTTTTTTTCAAATCCTCAAAAATGGCATGCTATAGTATGCCGTCTGAGGCCATGGGCTGAACTTGAACCCACGACCTGTGGTTCACATAGACAGCAGCTTATCACAGAGGCCACCATGCTCTCTGAGAATCTCCTCAGCTTTCCATCTCTTTCCAGTTCTCTTCTGGATGTTATTCTCCAAAACATGCTGCATAGTGAAATTAGCAGGAACTCAGCCGGATTTGAACTCACAACCTCTGGCTCACATGGACATCATCTTAACAAGGGTGCCACTGAGCTCTCAGTGATTTTTAAGTTGTAAGTTGTTCTTCTTGGTGTTACTTTTCAAATGGGGCCTTGGGATCATGTACAGAGCATTTGAATGGTGCTGTGCATCAAAGGTGTCTTTAGTGCTTTTAAGTGTTATCGTCGATGTTAATCAGATAATACAGAGGAGAAACCATGACAGGACACAGACAGCCTCCCCATAGGTGGATGTGATCCTGGCAGCCAGCCCAGGTGTGTTCTGGTCCTGTTGATTGAGCTGAGAAAAACTATATATATGGGCTATAGTCCATTGTCTCGGAGTGATTTTCATCATTTTTTCAAATCCTCAAAAATGATGAAAAACGGTATGCTATAGTATGCCGTCCGAGGCCATGGGCTATAGCCCATGGTCTCGGAGTGTTTTTCATCATTTTTGAGGATTTGAAAAAAAGACGAAAATCACTCCGAGACCATGGGCTATAGTCCATTGTCTCGGAGTGATTTTCGTCATTTTTTCAAATCCTCAAAAATGATGAAAAACGGCATGCTATAGTATGCCGTCCGAGGCCATGGGCTATAGCCCATGGTCTCGGAGTGTTTTTCATCATTTTTGAGGATTTGAAAAAAAGACGAAAATCACTCCGAGACCATGGGCTATAGTCCATTGTCTCGGAGTGATTTTCGACTTTTTTCAAATCCTCAAAAATGATGAAAAACGACATGCTATAGTATGCCGTCCGAGGCCATGGGCTATAGCCCATGGTCTCGGAGTGATTTTCGTCTTTTTTTCAAATCCTCAAAAATGGCATGCTATAGTATGCCGTCTGAGGCCATGGGCTGAACTTGAACCCACGACCTGTGGTTCACATAGACAGCAGCTTATCACAGAGGCCACCATACTCTCTGAGAATCTCCTCAGCTTTCCATCTCTTTCCAGTTCTCTTCTGGATGTTATTCTCCAAAACATGCTGCAAAGTGAAATTAGCAGGAACTCAGCTGGATTTGAACTCACAACCTCTGGCTCACATGGACATCATCTTAACAAGGGTGCCACTGAGCTCTCAGTGATTTTTAAGTTGTAAGTTGTTCTTCTTGGTGTTACTTTTAAAATGGGGCCTTGGGATCATGTACAGAGCATTTGAATGGTGCTGTGCATCAAAGGTGTCTTTAGTGCTTTTAAGTGTTATCGTGGATGTTAATCAGATAATACAGAGGAGAAACCATGACAGGACACAGACAGCCTCCCCATTGGTGGATGTGATCCTGGCAGCCAGCCCAGGTGTGTTCTGGTCCTGTTGATTGAGCTGAGAAAAACTATATATATGGGCTATAGTCCATTGTCTCGGAGTGATTTTCATCATTTTTTCAAATCCTCAAAAATGATGAAAAACGGCATGCTATAGTATGCCGTCCGAGGCCATGGGCTATAGCCCATGGTCTCGGAGTGTTTTTCATCATTTTTGAGGATTTGAAAAAAAGACGAAAATCACTCCGAGACCATGGGCTATAGTCCATTGTCTCGGAGTGATTTTCATCTTTTTTTCAAATCCTCAAAAATGATGAAAAACGGCATGCTATAGTATGCCGTCCGAGGCCATGGGCTATAGCCCATGGTCTCGGAGTGTTTTTCATCATTTTTGAGGATTTGAAAAAAAGACGAAAATCACTCCGAGACCATGGGCTATAGTCCATTGTCTCGGAGTGATTTTCGTCATTTTTTCAAATCCTCAAAAATGATGAAAAACGGCATGCTATAGTATGCCGTCCGAGGCCATGGGCTATAGCCCATGGTCTCGGAGTGTTTTTCATCATTTTTGAGGATTTGAAAAAAAGACGAAAATCACTCCGAGACCATGGGCTATAGTCCATTGTCTCGGAGTGATTTTCGACTTTTTTCAAATCCTCAAAAATGATGAAAAACGACATGCTATAGTATGCCGTCTGAGGCCATGGGCTATAGCCCATGGTCTCGGAGTGATTTTCGTCTTTTTTTCAAATCCTCAAAAATGGCATGCTATAGTATGCCGTCTGAGGCCATGGGCTGAACTTGAACCCACGACCTGTGGTTCACAAAGACAGCAGCTTATCACAGAGGCCACCATACTCTCTGAGAATCTCTTCAGCTTTCCATCTCTTTCCAGTTCTCTTCTGGATGTTATTCTCCAAAACATGCTGCAAAGTGAAATTAGCAGGAACTCAGCTGGATTTGAACTCACAACCTCTGGCTCACATGGACATCATCTTAACAAGGGTGCCACTGAGCTCTCAGTGATTTTTAAGTTGTAAGTTGTTCTTCTTGGTGTTACTTTTAAAATGGGGCCTTGGGATCATGTACAGAGCATTTGAATGGTGCTGTGCATCAAAGGTGTCTTTAGTGCTTTTAAGTGTTATCGTGGATGTTAATCAGATAATACAGAGGAGAAACCATGACAGGACACAGACAGCCTCCCCATTGGTGGATGTGATCCTGGCAGCCAGCCCAGGTGTGTTCTGGTCCTGTTGATTGAGCTGAGAAAAACTATATATATGGGCTATAGTCCATTGTCTCGGAGTGATTTTCATCATTTTTTCAAATCCTCAAAAATGATGAAAAACGGCATGCTATAGTATGCCGTCCGAGGCCATGGGCTATAGCCCATGGTCTCGGAGTGTTTTTCATCATTTTTGAGGATTTGAAAAAAAGACGAAAATCACTCCGAGACCATGGGCTATAGTCCATTGTCTCGGAGTGATTTTCATCTTTTTTTCAAATCCTCAAAAATGATGAAAAACGGCATGCTATAGAATGCCGTCCGAGGCCATGGGCTATAGCCCATGGTCTCGGAGTGTTTTTCATCATTTTTGAGGATTTGAAAAAAAGACGAAAATCACTCCGAGACCATGGGCTATAGTCCATTGTCTCGGAGTGATTTTCATCTTTTTTTCAAATCATCAACAATTATGAAAAACGGCATGCTATAGTATGCCGTCCGAGGCCATGGGCTATAGCCCATGGTCTCGGAGTGTTTTTCATCATTTTTGAGGATTTGAAAAAAAGACGAAAATCACTCCGAGACCATGGGCTATAGTCCATTGTCTCGGAGTGATTTTCGTCTTTTTTCAAATCCTCAAAAATGATGAAAAACGACATGCTATAGTATGCCGTCTGAGGCCATGGGCTATAGCCCATGGTCTCGGAGTGATTTTCGTCTTTTTTTCAAATCCTCAAAAATGGCATGCTATAGTATGCCGTCTGAGGCCATGGGCTGAACTTGAACCCACGACCTGTGGTTCACATAGACAGCAGCTTATCACAGAGGCCACCATACTCTCTGAGAATCTCTTCAGCTTTCCATCTCTTTCCAGTTCTCTTCTGGATGTTATTCTCCAAAACATGCTGCAAAGTGAAATTAGCAGGAACTCAGCCGGATTTGAACTCACAACCTCTGGCTCACATGGACATCATCTTAACAAGGGTGCCACTGAGCTCTCAGTGATTTTTAAGTTGTAAGTTGTTCTTCTTGGTGTTACTTTTCAAATGGGGCCTTGGGATCATGTACAGAGCATTTGAATGGTGCTGTGCATCAAAGGTGTCTTTAGTGCTTTTAAGTGTTATCGTCGATGTTAATCAGATAATACAGAGGAGAAACCATGACAGGACACAGACAGCCTCCCCATAGGTGGATGTGATCCTGGCAGCCAGCCCAGGTGTGTTCTGGTCCTGTTGATTGAGCTGAGAAAAACTATATATATGGGCTATAGTCCATTGTCTCGGAGTGATTTTCATCATTTTTTCAAATCCTCAAAAATGATGAAAAACGGTATGCTATAGTATGCCGTCCGAGGCCATGGGCTATAGCCCATGGTCTCGGAGTGTTTTTCATCATTTTTGAGGATTTGAAAAAAAGACCAAAATCACTCCGAGACCATGGGCTATAGTCCATTGTCTCGGAGTGATTTTCGTCATTTTTTCAAATCCTCAAAAATGATGAAAAACGGCATGCTATAGTATGCCGTCCGAGGCCATGGGCTATAGCCCATGGTCTCGGAGTGTTTTTCATCATTTTTGAGGATTTGAAAAAAAGACGAAAATCACTCCGAGACCATGGGCTATAGTCCATTGTCTCTGAGTGATTTTCATCTTTTTTTCAAATCCTCAAAAATGATGAAAAACGGCAAGCTATAGTATGCCGTCCGAGGCCATGGGCTATAGCCCATGGTCTCGGAGTGTTTTTCATCATTTTTGAGGATTTGAAAAAAAGACGAAAATCACTCCGAGACCATGGGCTATAGTCCATTGTCTCTGAGTGATTTTCATCTTTTTTTCAAATCCTCAAAAATGATGAAAAACGGCAAGCTATAGTATGCCGTCCGAGGCCATGGGCTATAGCCCATGGTCTCGGAGTGTTTTTCATCATTTTTGAGGATTTGAAAAAAAGACGAAAATCACTCCGAGACCATGGGCTATAGTCCATTGTCTCGGAGTGATTTTCGTCTTTTTTTCAAATCCTCAAAAATGATGAAAAACAGCATGCTATAGTATGCCGTCCGAGGCCATGGGCTATAGCCCATGGTCTCAGAGTGTTTTTCATCATTTTTGAGGATTTGAAAAAAAGACGAAAATCACCCCGAGACCATGGGCTATAGTCCATTGTCTCGGAGTGATTTTCGTCATTTTTTCAAATCCTCAAAAATGATGAAAAACGGCATGCTATAGTATGCCGTCCGAGGCCATGGGCTATAGCCCATGGTCTCGGAGTGTTTTTCATCATTTTTGAGGATTTGAAAAAAAGACGAAAATAACTCCGAGACCATGGGCTATAGTCCATTGTCTCGGAGTGATTTTCGTCTTTTTTCAAATCCTCAAAAATGATGAAAAACGACATGCTATAGTATGCCGTCCGAGGCCATGGGCTATAGCCCATGGTCTCGGAGTGATTTTCGTATTTTTTTCAAATCCTCAAAAATGGCATGCTATAGTATGCCGTCTGAGGCCATGGGCTGAACTTGAACCCACGACCTGTGGTTCACATAGACAGCAGCTTATCACAGAGGCCACCATGCTCTCTGAGAATCTCCTCAGCTTTCCATCTCTTTCCAGTTCTCTTCTGGATGTTATTCTCCAAAACATGCTGCAAAGTGAAATTAGCAGGAACTCAGCTGGATTTGAACTCACAACCTCTGGCTCACATGGACATCATCTTAACAAGGGTGCCACTGAGCTCTCAGTGATTTTTAAGTTGTAAGTTGTTCTTCTTGGTGTTACTTTTCAAATGGGGCCTTGGGATCATGTACAGAGCATTTGAATGGTGCTGTGCATCAAAGGTGTCTTTAGTGCTTTTAAGTGTTATCGTGGATGTTAATCAGATAATACAGAGGAGAAACCATGACAGGACACAGACAGCCTCCCCATTGGTGGATGTGATCCTGGCAGCCAGCCCAGGTGTGTTCTGGTCCTGTTGATTGAGCTGAGAAAAACTATATATATGGGCTATAGTCCATTGTCTCAGAGTGATTTTCATCATTTTTTCAAATCCTCAAAAATGATGAAAAACGGTATGCTATAGTATGCCGTCCGAGGCCATGGGCTATAGCCCATGGTCTCGGAGTGTTTTTCATCATTTTTGAGGATTTGAAAAAAAGACGAAAATCACTCCGAGACCATGGGCTATAGTCCATTGTCTCGGAGTGATTTTCATCTTTTTTTTAAATCCTCAAAAATGATGAAAAACGGCATGCTATAGAATGCCGTCCGAGGCCATGGGCTATAGCCCATGGTCTCGGAGTGTTTTTCATCATTTTTGAGGATTTGAAAAAAAGACGAAAATCACTCCGAGACCATGGGCTATAGTCCATTGTCTCGGAGTGATTTTCGTCATTTTTTCAAATCCTCAAAAATGATGAAAAACGGCATGCTATAGTATGCCGTCCGAGGCCATGGGCTATAGCCCATGGTCTCGGAGTGTTTTTCATCATTTTTGAGGATTTGAAAAAAAGACGAAAATCACTCCGAGACCATGGGCTATAGTCCATTGTCTCGGAGTGATTTTCATCTTTTTTTCAAATCCTCAAAAATGATGAAAAACGGCATGCTATAGAATGCCGTCCGAGGCCATGGGCTATAGCCAATGGTCTCGGAGTGTTTTTCATCATTTTTGAGGATTTGAAAAAAAGACGAAAATCACTCCGAGACCATGGGCTATAGTCCATTGTCTCTGAGTGATTTTCATCTTTTTTTCAAATCCTCAAAAATTATGAAAAACGGCATGCTATAGTATGCCGTCCGAGGCCATGGGCTATAGCCCATGGTCTCGGAGTGTTTTTCATCATTTTTGAGGATTTGAAAAAAAGACGAAAATCACTCCGAGACCATGGGCTATAGTCCATTGTCTCGGAGTGATTTTCGTCTTTTTTCAAATCCTCAAAAATGATGAAAAACGACATGCTATAGTATGCCGTCTGAGGCCATGGGCTATAGCCCATGGTCTCGGAGTGATTTTCGTCTTTTTTTCAAATCCTCAAAAATGGCATGCTATAGTATGCCGTTTGAGGCCATGGGCTGAACTTGAACCCACGACCTGTGGTTCACATAGACAGCAGCTTATCACAGAGGCCACCATGCTCTCTGAGAATCTCCTCAGCTTTTCCATCTCTTTCCAGTTCTCTTCTGGATGTTATTCTCCAAAACATGCTGCAAAGTGAAATTAGCAGGAACTCAGCTGGATTTGAACTCACAATCTCTGGCTCACATGGACATCATCTTAACAAGGGTGCCACTGAGCTCTCAGTGATTTTTAAGTTGTAAGTTGTTCTTCTTGGTGTTACTTTTCAAATGGGGCCTTGGGATCATGTACAGAGCATTTGAATGGTGCTGTGCATCAAAGGTGTCTTTAGTGCTTTTAAGTGTTATCGTGGATGTTAATCAGATAATACAGAGGAGAAACCATAACAGGACACAGACAGCCTCCCCATTGGAGGATGTGATCCTGGCAGCCAGCCCAGGTGTGTTCTGGTCCTGTTGATTGAGCTGAGAAAAACTATATATATGGGCTATAGTCCATTGTCTCGGAGTGATTTTCATCTTTTTTTCAAATCCTCAAAATTGATGAAAAACGGCATGCTATAGTATGCCGTCCGAGGCCATGGGCTATAGCCCATGGTCTCGGAGTGTTTTTCATCATTTTTGAGGATTTGAAAAAAAGACGAAAATCACTCCGAGACCATGGGCTATAGTCCACTGTCTCTGAGTGATTTTCATCTTTTTTTCAAATCCTCAAAAATGATGAAAAACGGCATGCTATAGTATGCCGTCCGAGGCCATGGGCTATAGCCCATGGTCTCGGAGTGTTTTTCATCATTTTTGAGGATTTGAAAAAAAGACGAAATTCACTCCGAGACCATGGGCTATAGTCCATTGTCTCGGAGTGATTTTCGTCTTTTTTTCAAATCCTCAAAAATGATGAAAAACGGCATGCTATAGTATGCCGTCCGAGGCCATGGGCTATAGCCCATGGTCTCGGAGTGTTTTTCATCATTTTTGAGGATTTGAAAAAAAAGACGAAAATCACTCCGAGACCATGGGCTATAGTCCATTGTCTCGGAGTGATTTTCGTCTTTTTTCAAATCCTCAAAAATGATGAAAAACGACATGCTATAGTATGCCGTCCGAGGCCATGGGCTATAGCCCATGGTCTCGGAGTGATTTTCGTCTTTTTTTCAAATCCTCAAAAATGGCATGCTATAGTATGCCGTCTGAGGCCATGGGCTGAACTTGAACCCACGACCTGTGGATCACATAGACAGCAGCTTATCACAGAGGCCACCATGCTCTCTGAGAATCTCCTCAGCTTTCCATCTCTTTCCAGTTCTCTTCTGGATGTTATTCTCCAAAACATGCTGCAAAGTGAAATTAGCAGGAACTCAGCTGGATTTGAACTCACAATCTCTGGCTCACATGGACATCATCTTAACAAGGGTGCCACTGAGCTCTCAGTGATTTTTAAGTTGTAAGTTGTTCTTCTTGGTGTTACTTTTCAAATGGGGCCTTGGGATCATGTACAGAGCATTTGAATGGTGCTGTGCATCAAAGGTGTCTTTAGTGCTTTTAAGTGTTATCGTGGATGTTAATCAGATAATACAGAGGAGAAACCATAACAGGACACAGACAGCCTCCCCATTGGTGGATGTGATCCTGGCAGCCAGCCCAGGTGTGTTCTGGTCCTGTTGATTGAGCTGAGAAAAACTATATATATGGGCTATAGTCCATTGTCTCGGAGTGATTTTCATCTTTTTTTCAAATCCTCAAAAATGATGAAAATCGGCATGCTATAGTATGCCGTCCGAGGCCATGGGCTATAGCCCATGGTCTCGGAGTGTTTTTCATCATTTTTGAGGATTTGAAAAAAAGACGAAAATCACTCCGAGACCATGGGCTATAGTCCATTGTCTCGGAGTGATTTTCGTCTTTTTTCAAATCCTCAAAAATGATGAAAAACGACATGCTATAGTATGCCGTCCGTGGCCATGGGCTATAGCCCATGGTCTCGGAGTGATTTTCGTCTTTTTTTCAAATCCTCAAAAATGGCATGCTATAGTATGCCGTCTGAGGCCATGGGCTGAACTTGAACCCACGACCTGTGGTTCACATAGACAGCAGCTTATCACAGAGGCCACCATGCTCTCTGAGAATCTCCTCAGCTTTCCATCTCTTTCCAGTTCTCTTCTGGATGTTATTCTCCAAAACATGCTGCATAGTGAAATTAGCAGGAACTCAGCCGGATTTGAACTCACAACCTCTGGCTCACATGGACATCATCTTAACAAGGGTGCCACTGAGCTCTCAGTGATTTTTAAGTTGTAAGTTGTTCTTCTTGGTGTTACTTTTCAAATGGGGCCTTGGGATCATGTACAGAGCATTTGAATGGTGCTGTGCATCAAAGGTGTCTTTAGTGCTTTTAAGTGTTATCGTCGATGTTAATCAGATAATACAGAGGAGAAACCATGACAGGACACAGACAGCCTCCCCATAGGTGGATGTGATCCTGGCAGCCAGCCCAGGTGTGTTCTGGTCCTGTTGATTGAGCTGAGAAAAACTATATATATGGGCTATAGTCCATTGTCTCGGAGTGATTTTCATCATTTTTTCAAATCCTCAAAAATGATGAAAAACGGTATGCTATAGTATGCCGTCCGAGGCCATGGGCTATAGCCCATGGTCTCGGAGTGTTTTTCATCATTTTTGAGGATTTGAAAAAAAGACGAAAATCACTCCGAGACCATGGGCTATAGTCCATTGTCTCGGAGTGATTTTCGTCATTTTTTCAAATCCTCAAAAATGATGAAAAACGGTATGCTATAGTATGCCGTCCGAGGCCATGGGCTATAGCCCATGGTCTCGGAGTGTTTTTCATCATTTTTGAGGATTTGAAAAAAAGACGAAAATCACTCCGAGACCATGGGCTATAGTCCATTGTCTCGGAGTGATTTTCGACTTTTTTCAAATCCTCAAAAATGATGAAAAACGACATGCTATAGTATGCCGTCCGAGGCCATGGGCTATAGCCCATGGTCTCGGAGTGATTTTCGTCTTTTTTTCAAATCCTCAAAAATGGCATGCTATAGTATGCCGTCTGAGGCCATGGGCTGAACTTGAACCCACGACCTGTGGTTCACATAGACAGCAGCTTATCACAGAGGCCACCATACTCTCTGAGTATCTCCTCAGCTTTCCATCTCTTTCCAGTTCTCTTCTGGATGTTATTCTCCAAAACATGCTGCAAAGTGAAATTAGCAGGAACTCAGCTGGATTTGAACTCACAACCTCTGGCTCACATGGACATCATCTTAACAAGGGTGCCACTGAGCTCTCAGTGATTTTTAAGTTGTAAGTTGTTCTTCTTGGTGTTACTTTTAAAATGGGGCCTTGGGATCATGTACAGAGCATTTGAATGGTGCTGTGCATCAAAGGTGTCTTTAGTGCTTTTAAGTGTTATCGTGGATGTTAATCAGATAATACAGAGGAGAAACCATGACAGGACACAGACAGCCTCCCCATTGGTGGATGTGATCCTGGCAGCCAGCCCAGGTGTGTTCTGGTCCTGTTGATTGAGCTGAGAAAAACTATATATATGGGCTATAGTCCATTGTCTCGGAGTGATTTTCATCATTTTTTCAAATCCTCAAAAATGATGAAAAACGGCATGCTATAGTATGCCGTCCGAGGCCATGGGCTATAGCCCATGGTCTCGGAGTGTTTTTCATCATTTTTGAGGATTTGAAAAAAAGACGAAAATCACTCCGAGACCATGGGCTATAGTCCATTGTCTCGGAGTGATTTTCATCTTTTTTTCAAATCCTCAAAAATGATGAAAAACGGCATGCTATAGAATGCCGTCCGAGGCCATGGGCTATAGCCCATGGTCTCGGAGTGTTTTTCATCATTTTTGAGGATTTGAAAAAAAGACGAAAATCACTCCGAGACCATGGGCTATAGTCCATTGTCTCGGAGTGATTTTCATCTTTTTTTCAAATCATCAACAATTATGAAAAACGGCATGCTATAGTATGCCGTCCGAGGCCATGGGCTATAGCCCATGGTCTCGGAGTGTTTTTCATCATTTTTGAGGATTTGAAAAAAAGACGAAAATCACTCCGAGACCATGGGCTATAGTCCATTGTCTCGGAGTGATTTTCGACTTTTTTCAAATCCTCAAAAATGATGAAAAACGACATGCTATAGTATGCCGTCTGAGGCCATGGGCTATAGCCCATGGTCTCGGAGTGATTTTCGTCTTTTTTTCAAATCCTCAAAAATGGCATGCTATAGTATGCCGTCTGAGGCCATGGGCTGAACTTGAACCCACGACCTGTGGTTCACAAAGACAGCAGCTTATCACAGAGGCCACCATACTCTCTGAGAATCTCTTCAGCTTTCCATCTCTTTCCAGTTCTCTTCTGGATGTTATTCTCCAAAACATGCTGCAAAGTGAAATTAGCAGGAACTCAGCTGGATTTGAACTCACAACCTCTGGCTCACATGGACATCATCTTAACAAGGGTGCCACTGAGCTCTCAGTGATTTTTAAGTTGTAAGTTGTTCTTCTTGGTGTTACTTTTAAAATGGGGCCTTGGGATCATGTACAGAGCATTTGAATGGTGCTGTGCATCAAAGGTGTCTTTAGTGCTTTTAAGTGTTATCGTGGATGTTAATCAGATAATACAGAGGAGAAACCATGACAGGACACAGACAGCCTCCCCATTGGTGGATGTGATCCTGGCAGCCAGCCCAGGTGTGTTCTGGTCCTGTTGATTGAGCTGAGAAAAACTATATATATGGGCTATAGTCCATTGTCTCGGAGTGATTTTCATCATTTTTTCAAATCCTCAAAAATGATGAAAAACGGCATGCTATAGTATGCCGTCCGAGGCCATGGGCTATAGCCCATGGTCTCGGAGTGTTTTTCATCATTTTTGAGGATTTGAAAAAAAGACGAAAATCACTCCGAGACCATGGGCTATAGTCCATTGTCTCGGAGTGATTTTCATCTTTTTTTCAAATCCTCAAAAATGATGAAAAACGGCATGCTATAGAATGCCGTCCGAGGCCATGGGCTATAGCCCATGGTCTCGGAGTGTTTTTCATCATTTTTGAGGATTTGAAAAAAAGACGAAAATCACTCCGAGACCATGGGCTATAGTCCATTGTCTCGGAGTGATTTTCATCTTTTTTTCAAATCATCAACAATTATGAAAAACGGCATGCTATAGTATGCCGTCCGAGGCCATGGGCTATAGCCCATGGTCTCGGAGTGTTTTTCATCATTTTTGAGGATTTGAAAAAAAGACGAAAATCACTCCGAGACCATGGGCTATAGTCCATTGTCTCGGAGTGATTTTCGTCTTTTTTCAAATCCTCAAAAATGATGAAAAACGACATGCTATAGTATGCCGTCTGAGGCCATGGGCTATAGCCCATGGTCTCGGAGTGATTTTCGTCTTTTTTTCAAATCCTCAAAAATGGCATGCTATAGTATGCCGTCTGAGGCCATGGGCTGAACTTGAACCCACGACCTGTGGTTCACATAGACAGCAGCTTATCACAGAGGCCACCATACTCTCTGAGAATCTCTTCAGCTTTCCATCTCTTTCCAGTTCTCTTCTGGATGTTATTCTCCAAAACATGCTGCAAAGTGAAATTAGCAGGAACTCAGCCGGATTTGAACTCACAACCTCTGGCTCACATGGACATCATCTTAACAAGGGTGCCACTGAGCTCTCAGTGATTTTTAAGTTGTAAGTTGTTCTTCTTGGTGTTACTTTTCAAATGGGGCCTTGGGATCATGTACAGAGCATTTGAATGGTGCTGTGCATCAAAGGTGTCTTTAGTGCTTTTAAGTGTTATCGTCGATGTTAATCAGATAATACAGAGGAGAAACCATGACAGGACACAGACAGCCTCCCCATAGGTGGATGTGATCCTGGCAGCCAGCCCAGGTGTGTTCTGGTCCTGTTGATTGAGCTGAGAAAAACTATATATATGGGCTATAGTCCATTGTCTCGGAGTGATTTTCATCATTTTTTCAAATCCTCAAAAATGATGAAAAACGGTATGCTATAGTATGCCGTCCGAGGCCATGGGCTATAGCCCATGGTCTCGGAGTGTTTTTCATCATTTTTGAGGATTTGAAAAAAAGACCAAAATCACTCCGAGACCATGGGCTATAGTCCATTGTCTCGGAGTGATTTTCGTCATTTTTTCAAATCCTCAAAAATGATGAAAAACGGCATGCTATAGTATGCCGTCCGAGGCCATGGGCTATAGCCCATGGTCTCGGAGTGTTTTTCATCATTTTTGAGGATTTGAAAAAAAGACGAAAATCACTCCGAGACCATGGGCTATAGTCCATTGTCTCTGAGTGATTTTCATCTTTTTTTCAAATCCTCAAAAATGATGAAAAACGGCAAGCTATAGTATGCCGTCCGAGGCCATGGGCTATAGCCCATGGTCTCGGAGTGTTTTTCATCATTTTTGAGGATTTGAAAAAAAGACGAAAATCACTCCGAGACCATGGGCTATAGTCCATTGTCTCTGAGTGATTTTCATCTTTTTTTCAAATCCTCAAAAATGATGAAAAACGGCAAGCTATAGTATGCCGTCCGAGGCCATGGGCTATAGCCCATGGTCTCGGAGTGTTTTTCATCATTTTTGAGGATTTGAAAAAAAGACGAAAATCACTCCGAGACCATGGGCTATAGTCCATTGTCTCGGAGTGATTTTCGTCTTTTTTTCAAATCCTCAAAAATGATGAAAAACAGCATGCTATAGTATGCCGTCCGAGGCCATGGGCTATAGCCCATGGTCTCAGAGTGTTTTTCATCATTTTTGAGGATTTGAAAAAAAGACGAAAATCACCCCGAGACCATGGGCTATAGTCCATTGTCTCGGAGTGATTTTCGTCTTTTTTTCAAATCCTCAAAAATGATGAAAAACACTCCGAGACCATGGGCTATAGCCCATGGCCTCGGACGGCATTCTATAGCATGCCGTTTTTCATCATTTTTGAGGATTTAAAAAAAAGATGAAAATCACTCCGAGACAATGGACTATAGCCCATGGTCTCGGAGTGTTTTTCATCATTTTTGAGGATTTGAAAAAAAGAGGATTTGAGGATTTGAAAAAAAGACGAAAATCACTCCGAGACAATGGACTATAGCCCATGGTCTCGGAGTGATTTTCGTCTTTTTTTCAAATCCTCAAAAATGATGAAAAACACTCCGAGACCATGGGCTATAGCCCATGGCCTCGGACGGCATACTATAGCTTGCCGTTTTTCATCATTTTTGAGGATTTGAAAAAAAGACGAAAATCACTCCGAGACCATGGGCTATAGTCCATTGTCTCTGAGTGATTTTCATCTTTTTTTCAAATCCTCAAAAATGATGAAAAACGGCAAGCTATAGTATGCCGTCCGAGGCCATGGGCTATAGCCCATGGTCTCGGAGTGTTTTTCATCATTTTTGAGGATTTGAAAAAAAGACGAAAATCACTCCGAGACCATGGGCTATAGTCCATTGTCTCGGAGTGATTTTCGTCTTTTTTTCAAATCCTCAAAAATGATGAAAAACAGCATGCTATAGTATGCCGTCCGAGGCCATGGGCTATAGCCCATGGTCTCAGAGTGTTTTTCATCATTTTTGAGGATTTGAAAAAAAGACGAAAATCACCCCGAGACCATGGGCTATAGTCCATTGTCTCGGAGTGATTTTCGTCATTTTTTCAAATCCTCAAAAATGATGAAAAACGGCATGCTATAGTATGCCGTCCGAGGCCATGGGCTATAGCCCATGGTCTCGGAGTGTTTTTCATCATTTTTGAGGATTTGAAAAAAAGACGAAAATAACTCCGAGACCATGGGCTATAGTCCATTGTCTCGGAGTGATTTTCGTCTTTTTTCAAATCCTCAAAAATGATGAAAAACGACATGCTATAGTATGCCGTCCGAGGCCATGGGCTATAGCCCATGGTCTCGGAGTGATTTTCGTATTTTTTTCAAATCCTCAAAAATGGCATGCTATAGTATGCCGTCTGAGGCCATGGGCTGAACTTGAACCCACGACCTGTGGTTCACATAGACAGCAGCTTATCACAGAGGCCACCATGCTCTCTGAGAATCTCCTCAGCTTTCCATCTCTTTCCAGTTCTCTTCTGGATGTTATTCTCCAAAACATGCTGCAAAGTGAAATTAGCAGGAACTCAGCTGGATTTGAACTCACAACCTCTGGCTCACATGGACATCATCTTAACAAGGGTGCCACTGAGCTCTCAGTGATTTTTAAGTTGTAAGTTGTTCTTCTTGGTGTTACTTTTCAAATGGGGCCTTGGGATCATGTACAGAGCATTTGAATGGTGCTGTGCATCAAAGGTGTCTTTAGTGCTTTTAAGTGTTATCGTGGATGTTAATCAGATAATACAGAGGAGAAACCATGACAGGACACAGACAGCCTCCCCATTGGTGGATGTGATCCTGGCAGCCAGCCCAGGTGTGTTCTGGTCCTGTTGATTGAGCTGAGAAAAACTATATATATGGGCTATAGTCCATTGTCTCAGAGTGATTTTCATCATTTTTTCAAATCCTCAAAAATGATGAAAAACGGTATGCTATAGTATGCCGTCCGAGGCCATGGGCTATAGCCCATGGTCTCGGAGTGTTTTTCATCATTTTTGAGGATTTGAAAAAAAGACGAAAATCACTCCGAGACCATGGGCTATAGTCCATTGTCTCGGAGTGATTTTCATCTTTTTTTTAAATCCTCAAAAATGATGAAAAACGGCATGCTATAGAATGCCGTCCGAGGCCATGGGCTATAGCCCATGGTCTCGGAGTGTTTTTCATCATTTTTGAGGATTTGAAAAAAAGACGAAAATCACTCCGAGACCATGGGCTATAGTCCATTGTCTCGGAGTGATTTTCGTCATTTTTTCAAATCCTCAAAAATGATGAAAAACGGCATGCTATAGTATGCCGTCCGAGGCCATGGGCTATAGCCCATGGTCTCGGAGTGTTTTTCATCATTTTTGAGGATTTGAAAAAAAGACGAAAATCACTCCGAGACCATGGGCTATAGTCCATTGTCTCGGAGTGATTTTCATCTTTTTTTCAAATCCTCAAAAATGATGAAAAACGGCATGCTATAGAATGCCGTCCGAGGCCATGGGCTATAGCCAATGGTCTCGGAGTGTTTTTCATCATTTTTGAGGATTTGAAAAAAAGACGAAAATCACTCCGAGACCATGGGCTATAGTCCATTGTCTCTGAGTGATTTTCATCTTTTTTTCAAATCCTCAAAAATTATGAAAAACGGCATGCTATAGTATGCCGTCCGAGGCCATGGGCTATAGCCCATGGTCTCGGAGTGTTTTTCATCATTTTTGAGGATTTGAAAAAAAGACGAAAATCACTCCGAGACCATGGGCTATAGTCCATTGTCTCGGAGTGATTTTCGTCTTTTTTCAAATCCTCAAAAATGATGAAAAACGACATGCTATAGTATGCCGTCTGAGGCCATGGGCTATAGCCCATGGTCTCGGAGTGATTTTCGTCTTTTTTTCAAATCCTCAAAAATGGCATGCTATAGTATGCCGTTTGAGGCCATGGGCTGAACTTGAACCCACGACCTGTGGTTCACATAGACAGCAGCTTATCACAGAGGCCACCATGCTCTCTGAGAATCTCCTCAGCTTTTCCATCTCTTTCCAGTTCTCTTCTGGATGTTATTCTCCAAAACATGCTGCAAAGTGAAATTAGCAGGAACTCAGCTGGATTTGAACTCACAATCTCTGGCTCACATGGACATCATCTTAACAAGGGTGCCACTGAGCTCTCAGTGATTTTTAAGTTGTAAGTTGTTCTTCTTGGTGTTACTTTTCAAATGGGGCCTTGGGATCATGTACAGAGCATTTGAATGGTGCTGTGCATCAAAGGTGTCTTTAGTGCTTTTAAGTGTTATCGTGGATGTTAATCAGATAATACAGAGGAGAAACCATAACAGGACACAGACAGCCTCCCCATTGGAGGATGTGATCCTGGCAGCCAGCCCAGGTGTGTTCTGGTCCTGTTGATTGAGCTGAGAAAAACTATATATATGGGCTATAGTCCATTGTCTCGGAGTGATTTTCATCTTTTTTTCAAATCCTCAAAATTGATGAAAAACGGCATGCTATAGTATGCCGTCCGAGGCCATGGGCTATAGCCCATGGTCTCGGAGTGTTTTTCATCATTTTTGAGGATTTGAAAAAAAGACGAAAATCACTCCGAGACCATGGGCTATAGTCCACTGTCTCTGAGTGATTTTCATCTTTTTTTCAAATCCTCAAAAATGATGAAAAACGGCATGCTATAGTATGCCGTCCGAGGCCATGGGCTATAGCCCATGGTCTCGGAGTGTTTTTCATCATTTTTGAGGATTTGAAAAAAAGACGAAATTCACTCCGAGACCATGGGCTATAGTCCATTGTCTCGGAGTGATTTTCGTCTTTTTTTCAAATCCTCAAAAATGATGAAAAACGGCATGCTATAGTATGCCGTCCGAGGCCATGGGCTATAGCCCATGGTCTCGGAGTGTTTTTCATCATTTTTGAGGATTTGAAAAAAAGACGAAAATCACTCCGAGACCATGGGCTATAGTCCATTGTCTCGGAGTGATTTTCGTCTTTTTTCAAATCCTCAAAAATGATGAAAAACGACATGCTATAGTATGCCGTCCGAGGCCATGGGCTATAGCCCATGGTCTCGGAGTGATTTTCGTCTTTTTTTCAAATCCTCAAAAATGGCATGCTATAGTATGCCGTCTGAGGCCATGGGCTGAACTTGAACCCACGACCTGTGGATCACATAGACAGCAGCTTATCACAGAGGCCACCATGCTCTCTGAGAATCTCCTCAGCTTTCCATCTCTTTCCAGTTCTCTTCTGGATGTTATTCTCCAAAACATGCTGCAAAGTGAAATTAGCAGGAACTCAGCTGGATTTGAACTCACAATCTCTGGCTCACATGGACATCATCTTAACAAGGGTGCCACTGAGCTCTCAGTGATTTTTAAGTTGTAAGTTGTTCTTCTTGGTGTTACTTTTCAAATGGGGCCTTGGGATCATGTACAGAGCATTTGAATGGTGCTGTGCATCAAAGGTGTCTTTAGTGCTTTTAAGTGTTATCGTGGATGTTAATCAGATAATACAGAGGAGAAACCATAACAGGACACAGACAGCCTCCCCATTGGTGGATGTGATCCTGGCAGCCAGCCCAGGTGTGTTCTGGTCCTGTTGATTGAGCTGAGAAAAACTATATATATGGGCTATAGTCCATTGTCTCGGAGTGATTTTCATCTTTTTTTCAAATCCTCAAAAATGATGAAAATCGGCATGCTATAGTATGCCGTCCGAGGCCATGGGCTATAGCCCATGGTCTCGGAGTGTTTTTCATCATTTTTGAGGATTTGAAAAAAAGACGAAAATCACTCCGAGACCATGGGCTATAGTCCATTGTCTCGGAGTGATTTTCGTCTTTTTTCAAATCCTCAAAAATGATGAAAAACGACATGCTATAGTATGCCGTCCGTGGCCATGGGCTATAGCCCATGGTCTCGGAGTGATTTTCGTCTTTTTTTCAAATCCTCAAAAATGGCATGCTATAGTATGCCGTCTGAGGCCATGGGCTGAACTTGAACCCACGACCTGTGGTTCACATAGACAGCAGCTTATCACAGAGGCCACCATGCTCTCTGAGAATCTCCTCAGCTTTCCATCTCTTTCCAGTTCTCTTCTGGATGTTATTCTCCAAAACATGCTGCATAGTGAAATTAGCAGGAACTCAGCCGGATTTGAACTCACAACCTCTGGCTCACATGGACATCATCTTAACAAGGGTGCCACTGAGCTCTCAGTGATTTTTAAGTTGTAAGTTGTTCTTCTTGGTGTTACTTTTCAAATGGGGCCTTGGGATCATGTACAGAGCATTTGAATGGTGCTGTGCATCAAAGGTGTCTTTAGTGCTTTTAAGTGTTATCGTCGATGTTAATCAGATAATACAGAGGAGAAACCATGACAGGACACAGACAGCCTCCCCATAGGTGGATGTGATCCTGGCAGCCAGCCCAGGTGTGTTCTGGTCCTGTTGATTGAGCTGAGAAAAACTATATATATGGGCTATAGTCCATTGTCTCGGAGTGATTTTCATCATTTTTTCAAATCCTCAAAAATGATGAAAAACGGTATGCTATAGTATGCCGTCCGAGGCCATGGGCTATAGCCCATGGTCTCGGAGTGTTTTTCATCATTTTTGAGGATTTGAAAAAAAGACGAAAATCACTCCGAGACCATGGGCTATAGTCCATTGTCTCGGAGTGATTTTCGTCATTTTTTCAAATCCTCAAAAATGATGAAAAACGGTATGCTATAGTATGCCGTCCGAGGCCATGGGCTATAGCCCATGGTCTCGGAGTGTTTTTCATCATTTTTGAGGATTTGAAAAAAAGACGAAAATCACTCCGAGACCATGGGCTATAGTCCATTGTCTCGGAGTGATTTTCGACTTTTTTCAAATCCTCAAAAATGATGAAAAACGACATGCTATAGTATGCCGTCCGAGGCCATGGGCTATAGCCCATGGTCTCGGAGTGATTTTCGTCTTTTTTTCAAATCCTCAAAAATGGCATGCTATAGTATGCCGTCTGAGGCCATGGGCTGAACTTGAACCCACGACCTGTGGTTCACATAGACAGCAGCTTATCACAGAGGCCACCATACTCTCTGAGTATCTCCTCAGCTTTCCATCTCTTTCCAGTTCTCTTCTGGATGTTATTCTCCAAAACATGCTGCAAAGTGAAATTAGCAGGAACTCAGCTGGATTTGAACTCACAACCTCTGGCTCACATGGACATCATCTTAACAAGGGTGCCACTGAGCTCTCAGTGATTTTTAAGTTGTAAGTTGTTCTTCTTGGTGTTACTTTTAAAATGGGGCCTTGGGATCATGTACAGAGCATTTGAATGGTGCTGTGCATCAAAGGTGTCTTTAGTGCTTTTAAGTGTTATCGTGGATGTTAATCAGATAATACAGAGGAGAAACCATGACAGGACACAGACAGCCTCCCCATTGGTGGATGTGATCCTGGCAGCCAGCCCAGGTGTGTTCTGGTCCTGTTGATTGAGCTGAGAAAAACTATATATATGGGCTATAGTCCATTGTCTCGGAGTGATTTTCATCATTTTTTCAAATCCTCAAAAATGATGAAAAACGGCATGCTATAGTATGCCGTCCGAGGCCATGGGCTATAGCCCATGGTCTCGGAGTGTTTTTCATCATTTTTGAGGATTTGAAAAAAAGACGAAAATCACTCCGAGACCATGGGCTATAGTCCATTGTCTCGGAGTGATTTTCATCTTTTTTTCAAATCCTCAAAAATGATGAAAAACGGCATGCTATAGAATGCCGTCCGAGGCCATGGGCTATAGCCCATGGTCTCGGAGTGTTTTTCATCATTTTTGAGGATTTGAAAAAAAGACGAAAATCACTCCGAGACCATGGGCTATAGTCCATTGTCTCGGAGTGATTTTCATCTTTTTTTCAAATCATCAACAATTATGAAAAACGGCATGCTATAGTATGCCGTCCGAGGCCATGGGCTATAGCCCATGGTCTCGGAGTGTTTTTCATCATTTTTGAGGATTTGAAAAAAAGACGAAAATCACTCCGAGACCATGGGCTATAGTCCATTGTCTCGGAGTGATTTTCGTCTTTTTTCAAATCCTCAAAAATGATGAAAAACGACATGCTATAGTATGCCGTCTGAGGCCATGGGCTATAGCCCATGGTCTCGGAGTGATTTTCGTCTTTTTTTCAAATCCTCAAAAATGGCATGCTATAGTATGCCGTCTGAGGCCATGGGCTGAACTTGAACCCACGACCTGTGGTTCACATAGACAGCAGCTTATCACAGAGGCCACCATACTCTCTGAGAATCTCTTCAGCTTTCCATCTCTTTCCAGTTCTCTTCTGGATGTTATTCTCCAAAACATGCTGCAAAGTGAAATTAGCAGGAACTCAGCCGGATTTGAACTCACAACCTCTGGCTCACATGGACATCATCTTAACAAGGGTGCCACTGAGCTCTCAGTGATTTTTAAGTTGTAAGTTGTTCTTCTTGGTGTTACTTTTCAAATGGGGCCTTGGGATCATGTACAGAGCATTTGAATGGTGCTGTGCATCAAAGGTGTCTTTAGTGCTTTTAAGTGTTATCGTCGATGTTAATCAGATAATACAGAGGAGAAACCATGACAGGACACAGACAGCCTCCCCATAGGTGGATGTGATCCTGGCAGCCAGCCCAGGTGTGTTCTGGTCCTGTTGATTGAGCTGAGAAAAACTATGTATATGGGCTATAGTCCATTGTCTCGGAGTGATTTTCATCATTTTTTCAAATCCTCAAAAATGATGAAAAACGGTATGCTATAGTATGCCGTCCGAGGCCATGGGCTATAGCCCATGGTCTCGGAGTGTTTTTCATCATTTTTGAGGATTTGAAAAAAAGACCAAAATCACTCCGAGACCATGGGCTATAGTCCATTGTCTCGGAGTGATTTTCGTCATTTTTTCAAATCCTCAAAAATGATGAAAAACGGCATGCTATAGTATGCCGTCCGAGGCCATGGGCTATAGCCCATGGTCTCGGAGTGTTTTTCATCATTTTTGAGGATTTGAAAAAAAGACGAAAATCACTCCGAGACCATGGGCTATAGTCCATTGTCTCTGAGTGATTTTCATCTTTTTTTCAAATCCTCAAAAATGATGAAAAACGGCAAGCTATAGTATGCCGTCCGAGGCCATGGGCTATAGCCCATGGTCTCGGAGTGTTTTTCATCATTTTTGAGGATTTGAAAAAAAGACGAAAATCACTCCGAGACCATGGGCTATAGTCCATTGTCTCTGAGTGATTTTCATCTTTTTTTCAAATCCTCAAAAATGATGAAAAACGGCAAGCTATAGTATGCCGTCCGAGGCCATGGGCTATAGCCCATGGTCTCGGAGTGTTTTTCATCATTTTTGAGGATTTGAAAAAAAGACGAAAATCACTCCGAGACCATGGGCTATAGTCCATTGTCTCGGAGTGATTTTCGTCTTTTTTTCAAATCCTCAAAAATGATGAAAAACAGCATGCTATAGTATGCCGTCCGAGGCCATGGGCTATAGCCCATGGTCTCAGAGTGTTTTTCATCATTTTTGAGGATTTGAAAAAAAGACGAAAATCACCCCGAGACCATGGGCTATAGTCCATTGTCTCGGAGTGATTTTCGTCATTTTTTCAAATCCTCAAAAATGATGAAAAACGGCATGCTATAGTATGCCGTCCGAGGCCATGGGCTATAGCCCATGGTCTCGGAGTGTTTTTCATCATTTTTGAGGATTTGAAAAAAAGACGAAAATAACTCCGAGACCATGGGCTATAGTCCATTGTCTCGGAGTGATTTTCGTCTTTTTTCAAATCCTCAAAAATGATGAAAAACGACATGCTATAGTATGCCGTCCGAGGCCATGGGCTATAGCCCATGGTCTCGGAGTGATTTTCGTATTTTTTTCAAATCCTCAAAAATGGCATGCTATAGTATGCCGTCTGAGGCCATGGGCTGAACTTGAACCCACGACCTGTGGTTCACATAGACAGCAGCTTATCACAGAGGCCACCATGCTCTCTGAGAATCTCCTCAGCTTTCCATCTCTTTCCAGTTCTCTTCTGGATGTTATTCTCCAAAACATGCTGCAAAGTGAAATTAGCAGGAACTCAGCTGGATTTGAACTCACAACCTCTGGCTCACATGGACATCATCTTAACAAGGGTGCCACTGAGCTCTCAGTGATTTTTAAGTTGTAAGTTGTTCTTCTTGGTGTTACTTTTCAAATGGGGCCTTGGGATCATGTACAGAGCATTTGAATGGTGCTGTGCATCAAAGGTGTCTTTAGTGCTTTTAAGTGTTATCGTGGATGTTAATCAGATAATACAGAGGAGAAACCATGACAGGACACAGACAGCCTCCCCATTGGTGGATGTGATCCTGGCAGCCAGCCCAGGTGTGTTCTGGTCCTGTTGATTGAGCTGAGAAAAACTATATATATGGGCTATAGTCCATTGTCTCGGAGTGATTTTCATCATTTTTTCAAATCCTCAAAAATGATGAAAAACGGTATGCTATAGTATGCCGTCCGAGGCCATGGGCTATAGCCCATGGTCTCTGAGTGTTTTTCATCATTTTTGAGGATTTGAAAAAAAGACGAAAATCACTCCGAGACCATGGGCTATAGTCCATTGTCTCGGAGTGATTTTCATCTTTTTTTTAAATCCTCAAAAATGATGAAAAACGGCATGCTATAGAATGCCGTCCGAGGCCATGGGCTATAGCCCATGGTCTCGGAGTGTTTTTCATCATTTTTGAGGATTTGAAAAAAAGACGAAAATCACTCCGAGACCATGGGCTATAGTCCATTGTCTCGGAGTGATTTTCGTCATTTTTTCAAATCCTCAAAAATGATGAAAAACGGCATGCTATAGTATGCCGTCCGAGGCCATGGGCTATAGCCCATGGTCTCGGAGTGTTTTTCATCATTTTTGAGGATTTGAAAAAAAGACGAAAATCACTCCGAGACCATGGGCTATAGTCCATTGTCTCGGAGTGATTTTCATCTTTTTTTCAAATCCTCAAAAATGATGAAAAACGGCATGCTATAGAATGCCGTCCGAGGCCATGGGCTATAGCCAATGGTCTCGGAGTGTTTTTCATCATTTTTGAGGATTTGAAAAAAAGACGAAAATCACTCCGAGACCATGGGCTATAGTCCATTGTCTCTGAGTGATTTTCATCTTTTTTTCAAATCCTCAAAAATTATGAAAAACGGCATGCTATAGTATGCCGTCCGAGGCCATGGGCTATAGCCCATGGTCTCGGAGTGTTTTTCATCATTTTTGAGGATTTGAAAAAAAGACGAAAATCACTCCGAGACCATGGGCTATAGTCCATTGTCTCGGAGTGATTTTCGTCTTTTTTCAAATCCTCAAAAATGATGAAAAACGACATGCTATAGTATGCCGTCTGAGGCCATGGGCTATAGCCCATGGTCTCGGAGTGATTTTCGTCTTTTTTTCAAATCCTCAAAAATGGCATGCTATAGTATGCCGTTTGAGGCCATGGGCTGAACTTGAACCCACGACCTGTGGTTCACATAGACAGCAGCTTATCACAGAGGCCACCATGCTCTCTGAGAATCTCCTCAGCTTTTCCATCTCTTTCCAGTTCTCTTCTGGATGTTATTCTCCAAAACATGCTGCAAAGTGAAATTAGCAGGAACTCAGCTGGATTTGAACTCACAATCTCTGGCTCACATGGACATCATCTTAACAAGGGTGCCACTGAGCTCTCAGTGATTTTTAAGTTGTAAGTTGTTCTTCTTGGTGTTACTTTTCAAATGGGGCCTTGGGATCATGTACAGAGCATTTGAATGGTGCTGTGCATCAAAGGTGTCTTTAGTGCTTTTAAGTGTTATCGTGGATGTTAATCAGATAATACAGAGGAGAAACCATAACAGGACACAGACAGCCTCCCCATTGGAGGATGTGATCCTGGCAGCCAGCCCAGGTGTGTTCTGGTCCTGTTGATTGAGCTGAGAAAAACTATATATATGGGCTATAGTCCATTGTCTCGGAGTGATTTTCATCTTTTTTTCAAATCCTCAAAATTGATGAAAAACGGCATGCTATAGTATGCCGTCCGAGGCCATGGGCTATAGCCCATGGTCTCGGAGTGTTTTTCATCATTTTTGAGGATTTGAAAAAAAGACGAAAATCACTCCGAGACCATGGGCTATAGTCCACTGTCTCTGAGTGATTTTCATTTTTTTTTCAAATCCTCAAAAATGATGAAAAACGGCATGCTATAGTATGCCGTCCGAGGCCATGGGCTATAGCCCATGGTCTCGGAGTGTTTTTCATCATTTTTGAGGATTTGAAAAAAAGACGAAATTCACTCCGAGACCATGGGCTATAGTCCATTGTCTCGGAGTGATTTTCGTCTTTTTTTCAAATCCTCAAAAATGATGAAAAACGGCATGCTATAGTATGCCGTCCGAGGCCATGGGCTATAGCCCATGGTCTCGGAGTGTTTTTCATCATTTTTGAGGATTTGAAAAAAAGACGAAAATCACTCCGAGACCATGGGCTATAGTCCATTGTCTCGGAGTGATTTTCGTCTTTTTTCAAATCCTCAAAAATGATGAAAAACGACATGCTATAGTATGCCGTCCGAGGCCATGGGCTATAGCCCATGGTCTCGGAGTGATTTTCGTCTTTTTTTCAAATCCTCAAAAATGGCATGCTATAGTATGCCGTCTGAGGCCATGGGCTGAACTTGAACCCACGACCTGTGGATCACATAGACAGCAGCTTATCACAGAGGCCACCATGCTCTCTGAGAATCTCCTCAGCTTTCCATCTCTTTCCAGTTCTCTTCTGGATGTTATTCTCCAAAACATGCTGCAAAGTGAAATTAGCAGGAACTCAGCTGGATTTGAACTCACAATCTCTGGCTCACATGGACATCATCTTAACAAGGGTGCCACTGAGCTCTCAGTGATTTTTAAGTTGTAAGTTGTTCTTCTTGGTGTTACTTTTCAAATGGGGCCTTGGGATCATGTACAGAGCATTTGAATGGTGCTGTGCATCAAAGGTGTCTTTAGTGCTTTTAAGTGTTATCGTGGATGTTAATCAGATAATACAGAGGAGAAACCATAACAGGACACAGACAGCCTCCCCATTGGTGGATGTGATCCTGGCAGCCAGCCCAGGTGTGTTCTGGTCCTGTTGATTGAGCTGAGAAAAACTATATATATGGGCTATAGTCCATTGTCTCGGAGTGATTTTCATCTTTTTTTCAAATCCTCAAAAATGATGAAAAACGGCATGCTATAGTATGCCGTCCGAGGCCATGGGCTATAGCCCATGGTCTCGGAGTGTTTTTCATCATTTTTGAGGATTTGAAAAAAAGACGAAAATCACTCCGAGACCATGGGCTATAGTCCATTGTCTCTGAGTGATTTTCATCTTTTTTTCAAATCCTCAAAAATGATGAAAAACGGCATGCTATAGTATGCCGTCCGAGGCCATGGGCTATAGCCCATGGTCTCGGAGTGTTTTTCATCATTTTTGAGGATTTGAAAAAAAGACGAAATTCACTCCGAGACCATGGGCTATAGTCCATTGTCTCGGAGTGATTTTCGTCTTTTTTTCAAATCCTCAAAAATGATGAAAAACGGCATGCTATAGTATGCCGTCCGAGGCCATGGGCTATAGCCCATGGTCTCGGAGTGTTTTTCATCATTTTTGAGGATTTGAAAAAAAGACGAAAATCACTCCGAGACCATGGGCTATAGTCCATTGTCTCGGAGTGATTTTCGTCTTTTTTCAAATCCTCAAAAATGATGAAAAACGACATGCTATAGTATGCCGTCCGAGGCCATGGGCTATAGCCCATGGTCTCGGAGTGATTTTCGTCTTTTTTTCAAATCCTCAAAAATGGCATGCTATAGTATGCCGTCTGAGGCCATGGGCTGAACTTGAACCCACGACCTGTGGATCACATAGACAGCAGCTTATCACAGAGGCCACCATGCTCTCTGAGAATCTCCTCAGCTTTCCATCTCTTTCCAGTTCTCTTCTGGATGTTATTCTCCAAAACATGCTGCAAAGTGAAATTAGCAGGAACTCAGCTGGATTTGAACTCACAATCTCTGGCTCACATGGACATCATCTTAACAAGGGTGCCACTGAGCTCTCAGTGATTTTAAGTTGTAAGTTGTTCTTCTTGGTGTTACTTTTCAAATGGGGCCTTGGGATCATGTACAGAGCATTTGAATGGTGCTGTGCATCAAAGGTGTCTTTAGTGCTTTTAAGTGTTATCGTGGATGTTAATCAGATAATACAGAGGAGAAACCATAACAGGACACAGACAGCCTCCCCATTGGTGGATGTGATCCTGGCAGCCAGCCCAGGTGTGTTCTGGTCCTGTTGATTGAGCTGAGAAAAACTATATATATGGGCTATAGTCCATTGTCTCGGAGTGATTTTCATCTTTTTTTCAAATCCTCAAAAATGATGAAAAACGGCATGCTATAGTATGCCGTCCGAGGCCATGGGCTATAGCCCATGGTCTCGGAGTGTTTTTCATCATTTTTGAGGATTTGAAAAAAAGACGAAAATCACTCCGAGACCATGGGCTATAGTCCATTGTCTCTGAGTGATTTTCATCTTTTTTTCAAATCCTCAAAAATGATGAAAAACGGCATGCTATAGTATGCCGTCCGAGGCCATGGGCTATAGCCCATGGTCTCGGAGTGTTTTTCATCATTTTTGAGGATTTGAAAAAAAGACGAAATTCACTCCGAGACCATGGGCTATAGTCCATTGTCTCGGAGTGATTTTCGTCTTTTTTTCAAATCCTCAAAAATGATGAAAAACGGCATGCTATAGTATGCCGTCCGAGGCCATGGGCTATAGCCCATGGTCTCGGAGTGTTTTTCATCATTTTTGAGGATTTGAAAAAAAGACGAAAATCACTCCGAGACCATGGGCTATAGTCCATTGTCTCGGAGTGATTTTCGTCTTTTTTCAAATCCTCAAAAATGATGAAAAACGACATGCTATAGTATGCCGTCCGAGGCCATGGGCTATAGCCCATGGTCTCGGAGTGATTTTCGTCTTTTTTTCAAATCCTCAAAAATGGCATGCTATAGTATGCCGTCTGAGGCCATGGGCTGAACTTGAACCCACGACCTGTGGATCACATAGACAGCAGCTTATCACAGAGGCCACCATGCTCTCTGAGAATCTCCTCAGCTTTCCATCTCTTTCCAGTTCTCTTCTGGATGTTATTCTCCAAAACATGCTGCATAGTGAAATTAGCAGGAACTCAGCCGGATTTGAACTCACAACCTCTGGCTCACATGGACATCATCTTAACAAGGGTGCCACTGAGCTCTCAGTGATTTTTAAGTTGTAAGTTGTTCTTCTTGGTGTTACTTTTCAAATGGGGCCTTGGGATCATGTACAGAGCATTTGAATGGTGCTGTGCATCAAAGGTGTCTTTAGTGCTTTTAAGTGTTATCGTCGATGTTAATCAGATAATACAGAGGAGAAACCATGACAGGACACAGACAGCCTCCCCATAGGTGGATGTGATCCTGGCAGCCAGCCCAGGTGTGTTCTGGTCCTGTTGATTGAGCTGAGAAAAACTATATATATGGGCTATAGTCCATTGTCTCGGAGTGATTTATCATTTTTTCAAATCCTCAAAAATGATGAAAAACGGTATGCTATAGTATGCCGTCCGAGGCCATGGGCTATAGCCCATGGTCTCGGAGTGTTTTTCATCATTTTTGAGGATTTGAAAAAAAGACGAAATTCACTCCGAGACCATGGGCTATACTCCATTAGCCTGGGTAAACCCCTCCCCCCTCGCCAGATTTGCATTGCAGAATGAAATGTTGTCCAGCAGGGGGAGTGGGTTTACCCAGGCTACTTGCTACCTGCCACAACACAGTCTGCTGTTCCCTTTGAGTACAACATTGATACAAAAATAAAATACAAAAAATAAAATAACAGGAGATTTGTCTATTGTTTCTTTTGCTGTTGTTATGTTCGAATGTTTATGAACCACAATGGAAACAAGTCTCTGGCTCTTCTGTCATTATCTATTCAGCCTTTTAAGAACGGCATGCACAGTGGCTCACTGGGTACAGAGCCTGCCTGGGAATCAGGAGGCTGCAGGTTCAAGTCCTGGCTCTGACATAGTGTCCCAAAATCATAAATATGACAAAATATATTATGCCGTCCCAAACCATGGACTATAGTATGTCGTTTTTTCATGATTTTCATCTTTTTTTCAAATCCTCCAAAATCATGAAAAACGACATGCTATAGTATGCCGTCCGAAGCCATGAACTATAGTATGTCGTTTTTTTCCCGAAAATAATTATAACTTTGGCATGCTACTAGTCCTACATACTTACACCTAGAATCCCCATTCAACCCTATTTATAGTGCTTTCAAATTTGAGAATTTCAGAATGGGGGTCAATGGCAGATTTTGGCACGTAAAAACGTTGTATAATTAGTGTGGTTAGTAATTGTCACACTTTCTGCCATCTTCTAGAGTAACCCTAAACTTTGTACCGCTACTCCTCCCACAGTTTTGGTGGCACGCACTTGAGCCATAATAGTCCTTAGGCCGGGTGAGCATGTCGTACATGAGACATATGTAGCCTGACATTGGGAGAGTTTGTAATTGACAATTAAACAAGTTGGGCTGAACAATGGAAGAGGACCAGATTCCCTCCCCCCAAGTACCGGTGTCTCTCTGAGCAAGTAAAGATCAGAGAGACGCCCCAATGGTGAGGTGAAAAGGAGTAACATTCCTCCCTTACACTGGCTTGCTAAATTGCCAGATGCGCCCGTTTGTCTACAAACTGAATTAACAATCGACCACCCCTGGATTAACCTGACGGCAAAAGGGGTTTTTTGAGAGACCACAGACCGAATAAGAGAGAGAGAGAGGTGGCTATCAGGACACGACCCAGGTCTGACCGAGAGATGAACTCTCACAGGATGGACCAAGATGGGGTGTCCTACCTCGTTACATTACAACACACGCACGCACCACTGATACTCCAATCAGCAATACATGCTCCCTGTTTTTGTTCTCAATGTAATCATTTTCTACCTGTTGACATATGGAAACTATGGAACATGTAAAATGAGTGAGCGAGGCTGAAGGGAGAGTGTGTGTGTGTGTGTGTGTGTGTGTGTGTGTGCGCGTGTGCGCACACATCTGTGCTTGAAACGCTTGAAAGAGGAGATGGCTTAGAGATTAGGCCAGCGATAAGGAAAGAGTGATAGGTAAACACGACAGCGTTTCCCCCTCTTCCTGTGGGCCATAAAGGCTGTTAAAAGCAATTCTGCTAAATTCCCAACAAAAACTGGTTCGAACTAGATTTGGAGTTAGACAAAGGAAAACGCCTAATTTAGTTTGAGACCCCTTTTCAATATAACGTGTGTCAAACAAGACACGTTGCTCATTTTGGTCGAGACGCTGGCTGTCTCACATCAGCCGGTGGGCTCTTTTACAGGCAGCCGGTGGGCTGCACCTCCGCGAAACCACATCAGGACCACATCACAACTTGTGGGTTTCCATATGAAACGATTTGATCGACTTTTATACTTTATACTTTAACTAAAGGAGGACGAGTAAAGATACACTCGCGTGCAGCGCTGGAAACTAATTTGTCAACTTTACCCTGGTATCCAGTTTCCGAGCGCCGCTGAGGTTTCATCATCAAAAAGGTTGGTCAAAGATGTGTTGAGACATTCGAGCTCCCAGAACGACATTCGTTTAATACAAATAGTGTTCAGAACTAATGATAGGGTTAGCTACCTTTTGACTTAGTTTTGTCATTTAAATCTTAAAGTGACGCCAACCATAGAGCCTCTCCTCGCGAGAAGATAATTTCCTCTTCCCTCTGTCTTCTTTCTAAAACTATCTTCTATTTTTGCATTGTGCTTGTAAACTGAACGGACCTATAGTTGAAATTGTTATTTGAGTAAGACTGGACTTTATAACGTTTGCCCTTGGCTATTTTGCACAACTCATGTGCGAACTAGTCAGAAGCAACTATACCACAGTCTACCAAATAATATATTTTCAATGCGCATGGTTAAGTCTTTATGGCTAATGTCCAAATTGGATTAACCCTGACGCGCCCGTTCTTGCTATGTTTTTATTTGAGTGTATGACAAGTATGTTGTAACCAGTATTTCGATATAATAAATATCTCATTTTGCTGGTACAATCTAAACAAATCTCCGGACTATTCTTTGATTCCGTCTGTGTGTATTTGATTTGTTTTATATTGAGGGGAATAATAACACAGTATTTATTCATACCGGTATTCGTAACTCACGTCTTCAGATAGACGTTTTTATGATAAGATACACAGTATGTACATAGTTTCAAATCGCTTCATTCCGAGTGGAAACTGTGTATATTGACAGGCTAAGTGACTCACGTCTTCATTGGACGTTAATGAGCTGCAAGTAGATAGGAATTAAATGTGTATTTGATTCGCTGGCGAGTCGGGGTTACATTTGATTTCTGGCTAATTGACATCATAAATAGGCCTATTATCTCACTACACATATGTGGTATAATTTTGTTCGTCTGACATCCAGGAGTGATAAAATGTCTGATAGCAGTTTCAGAAGGGCAGCTGTATACCATTTTAGGGGTATACTCTGATTATGCAAAACCACATAATTCATTGTCTAAACTAAAACATTATTCACTTTTATGCACATTTCTGATGTTTGTACCATGGATGGGCATTACGAACATCATAATATAACAACAGACATGGCCTGGGCCGTGGCTCAGCGGTCCAGGCACCTTGGCTGGTAATCCAGTGTGCCGCGGGTTCAACTCCCGATCCCGACGGCCTTTACTGCGTGTCATCCCCCCATCTCTCTCCCCTGCAGCCTACTGTCTATCCCTCCATAAAAAATATAAAATAAAGGCGAAAGCCAAAAAACAACAGACATGCTGAATTATACTAGCCATACTGGGAAAATCCACAATGGCTGGTTTATGAGGTTTATGAGGATGTACCGATGTAGAAACCCTTTAGACATTACATTGAACAGTCAGGAACTCTCAAACTCAAGGTTGTACCCCAGCACACCACTCAACTTGATCAGGAAAACATGTAGCCTAATAAACATGTAAATGAGGATCACACAACTAGACTTAACTTAGAGATAACATATGGGCGCGCGCGCACACACACACACACACACACACAGTATTATTTACTTCTGGAGATACTGATGTAATGGTTCTCCGTTTAGCCTTCCAAAAACACATCCCATGTCCTATCTATCAGAAGTATGGTACACAAAACCACACACGGTTTGTGGACATACACAAGCTAGTCCTTGGTTTGGGAGAAAACCTCTATGAGAGTCTGGTTGCACTACACGCATTTACAGGATGTGACACTGAGTGCCTTTGCTGGTCATGGAGCACTGAATGCGCTGAGGTTATTGAAGAAAAACCCAGAATTTCAGGAGACATTTAAATTAACTTGGCCAGACTTGGGATGTTTCAACAGAGCTCTTTGACCAACTGCAGCAGTTCACTTGTAACTGGTACCTGTCTGGGACCACCTCCAGTGACGTGAACAAGATCCGCTATAGCTTTTCTGTGCCAGGAGAGGGGAGGCTGATTCCAGTCAACTCCCACCATGTAGAGAATTTCTATTTCTCCATGCCAATTACCAGACTCACCCATCCGCACCAGATCCCATACAGAGTGGATGGACAACTGTTGATTGTGGACAGTTAGCAATTCAGGGGATGCGGTTTGCGCACAGACCCTGCACCAAATGTAGCCCTTGAGTTTTTGGCCTGTAAATGTGCACGAGTATGCAAACTTCCTAACTGCAGTTGTCTCAGCAATGGGTTAAGATGTACAGACCTCTACAAACTCCAGAACTGTACAAACCAAGCACCTGAGGAAGACTCAATGCCTACAGTTGAACAGGACAGTTCTGATGAGGAAGAGGTTGCACAGTTCAATATCATTGACTGCCAATGACGTCTATAGACATCATTTCAAATTAAACACACATGCAGACATCCATTGACATCTATAGACGTCATTTGGTGTTTTCAGTGGTTACGATAGAGGGCGCTCTTCTGCAACCTGTGAGGATTCAGGATAACAGGGGAAAACATGATCAAAAGAAGTCCAAGACGGTTTAGTGTAGTATTATAGGACATTTTGGATCCAAAATGACCTTGACCTTTGACACATGAAACTGTACTTGAATTGCTTCAGTCACGTCATAAATCAATTCAGCACCCCTGAAAACCTATACTTTGATGGCAGAATCATCCAAATCAGCCCATTATTTGCTGAATTATGCCATTCACTATATACCAATTCTTTCATCATATATCAGATATAAGGGCCGAAAACAAGTAATCAGCTGCCATTTTGACATTGCTATCACATCATTTCATAAACTACAGACATGTAGCAATACAAAAATCACATTGTCCCTTTGTCCCTTTTTATGGCAACGATATCCGATAATGAGGCATCTGGCCTATAGGCTATAAGTCAAATTGACCGGAAAAATCGGGAATCGTGTGCTTGTATTTTGCTAAGAGAAATGTTTTATAGTTGAATTGATATTAATTTATTCGTGCATTAGATTTCCCCATGGACATGAATGAGAAAATGCGAAAACTCACATTCAAGTATTTTATTCTCGGAGACCGTAAAACTAGGAGAGGTTCATAATAATTACTAAAATTAATTAACTATAACTATAACAGCCCACATTTTGGCTTATAACTCTTGAACTGTAGGTCGTACAATCAAGAAAATCCCTAGATTCCTTGGGTCATGACGCATCCACATAGGCCACTCCCATTTCCGTCAGGATAGATTTTCCGCCATTTGAATTTTCTCCAAATTTGAATGTCCAAATCTCACATAAATTGGTACACATTAGGCATGATCTCTGGACCTATCCAATTAAAACACCACAGGCATAATGTTGGTAGTCCGTATCGTTCAGCCGTAATCGTCGTCCGAAGTTAGTGGGAGGGGACTATTTTACAAAAAAATTGCGCAAATCACAAAAAAAAATTAACCATTTGTTGCAAAAACATGATTTTTGTGGGCTTTCCAAAGCTCGTCTGAACCCCTCCAGCCTTCCTGCAGCAGCTCAGATTGGTGCCTCGAGCTCCCAGCCCAGTTTATAGGGCTGCACAGTGTCTAGTTTTGAAGTTACAGACTCTGCTAAGCAAAAGTGAACAGGGCCAAACTGGACTGAAAGTGACATTTAGGGACGGTGTTTCCAAAGCTCGTCTGAACCCCTCCAGCCTTCCTAGTTCAGCTTACTGTGGACAAACAAGCTGGAACTGAAATGTTTTGTAAGAGCGTGATTTTTGAGTGGTGCAACCACTCCCTTACGGAGCTGTGTGTGGCTGGGCGGGTGACTGGCTGTGTGGGTGGGTCTGAGCACGAAAACAGCATGGTTGTTTTTCACCATTTGTGCGCAACCTAACTCAACCGTTTTGGACGCGGGGCGGCACGCCGGAACCGGCCCGGCCCCTGGGCGCGTTCCTGGGGGTTGGGATGTTCCGGGGACCCCCGGGGGCCCCCACATGGTAACTGTCATTTCTCTACCGTTTCGGATGCGGGCGGCTTGCCGGAACCGGGCCAGCACCCTGGGTGCGTTCCTGTGTGTCTGGAACTTCCGGGGACCCCCCCCCTTGGACCCCCACACGGAGTTGCACCACTCACTTCACACGGGTGTGATTTTTTATCAGTGCTATTGAACACCCTTTGTTGGTTAAAAATATTGAACCAATGAAAAGTATTAAAAAGCGCTTCCGCCAACTCCACTTGAGCTGGAGTTTTTTTCATTTCCTGAAAAATTACCACGCGCACACACACACACACACAATAAAATTAACGGACATTTCTTTCTTTTTTTTTTTACACTTCTGCTTTCAACATTTATTTGTTTTCTGATGTGTTTCATGAACAAAAACAACAGTCGAGGATGAGTTGCTGTAGCAAACAGCAGCACACAGTACAGAAGTTACACTGTAACCTCTGGACGATGAACAGAGAACATTGCCTTTTCTTACAAAGACTTTAGTGGTCACGCAGTGTTTGCGTTATACGAAAATTAGTGGTACTTAGCTTACTACTGTTACACTAACTGCCGGGGTGAGGCAGACAGATGTCTAAAAGCCAAAATGCTCATTCCGACATTATAGTTCGGAGAGTTAGGACATCTAGCGTGGACGGTTTCAGAGAAAAGAGTTCTGAGAAGTTCTGAATTTTACATCACCTCCCTTTCCGAAGAAAAGTTTGGAGGTCGGAAGTAGCATATATTGGCCTACACATTAAAATATTCTGTTAATTTGACTCAACTAATGGAAAAATAGACCTGTAAGCTTGCATCTGGGTCCATTTCTACACTCTTGTGAGTAAAATTAACAGATGACTTTACTTTGTACTGCTGGAAAACAAAATTAAATGAGCCGTTTCCAAATGGCTGCATTTACAATGTGGATTGGAGGGGGGAAATAACAGTCAATAATGAAATTCGACGACATAATTATAAAAACCAATATGCTTTCTCACACAAAAGCAATTTGCTCTCATAAATTATTTGCCCCTTTCCTGAACACATTATTCCACTTTAAAATCTTTTATATAAAAATCTCCCTTTGGCCTTTCTTGTTGCCGTTACTATGACCATAAAAATAAGCAGAAAGCCATGCCAATGCCTCAAAATCTTACAAAAACGTATAAAAAAGCCACTAGACATATATATAAATATGTACAAAACAGGCACAACATGCACTCTGTGAAAGAGGGAATGAGCATAGGTTTCATGGAGTGATTCAATCTGTTTCAAACAGAAAAATAGATTCTCTCTCTCTTTCTCTCTCTCAAAAAAGAAAATCACATCTAAAAGATGGGTTACACCTCAAGCAGAGAGACAGACCATTACAAATGCATGGGATGCGCTGCGAATGAGATGTTTGAGTGAAAAGATCAAAGATATGAGTGGTGGGGGAAAGTGCTACGATAATGATATGCATTCATTTTCTACAACCTGACACAGGAAATAAGGAATCCCGAGATGACAGAATTAGTCGAGAAGAAGGAGCTCCCCTTCGATAGTTTACCTTTTGTTTACCTTTTGTTAAATTGCACAAGCGGCATGGGAAAGCAGCGATGAGCAATCATAGGAATATAAAGCTTGGTTTACACTTACAGTACTTTTGCGTCGTGTCGATCTACAAGTTCACCACATGGCGCATCTGAGCTTGCAGATCTGCACTTCTTTTTGTATAAATCAGGCTTTGCAAGAATGGTTTGGTGTAACAAAGACTTAATGCAATGGAAAGTTCGCCCGGGCACTTCCGTCGACAGCCATGGAGGGTAGATCTGTACCATTACTTCTCAAAGTAGGGTCCAGGGTTCCAAAGGGAACCAAATGGACCCTTATGGGCCCATTTGGTTGCATGTGTACACTGTCAGAGTTCCAAAGGGTCCCTTACAGGTCCATAACTCTGACAATGTACAAATGGAACCAAATGGACCCTTATGATGCCATTTGGTTCCATTTGTACACTCAGAGAATGATGGGGTCCTTGAAATTGGAAAAAGTTAGTATGCTGGTCCAGCAGAACTTTACGTAGTGACTTTGTCCCTGGGCCCTTTGTGTTGCTTCAGTCTTCTTCTCCCGAGTCCCTTTGCTTCATTTCACTCTCGTCCTATCACCCTGTCCATCCATTCCTCTACCATGGGCCCTTGACAGGCGGGCCCTTGGGGCTGTACTCTACCGGATGGCTCTGACAGTCATTGGGGTTACACCGGCCGTCCTTCCCCTTCGAACCGGGATGTCCGGCGGGGCCCGGGATGCCAGGGACACCCTGCTGGCCAACGGATCCGGGGGGTCCCGTCTTACCGTAGCCTGGGGGACCTGGCATGCCTGGAGGAGACACAGGAGGAAGGATATAGTCAAAGATATGTCATATAAGACTTAACACAGCCTTTGGACATCTACAGTATGTACATATGTCATTTTCAGGAAGGAAGGAATTTGACCTTTCTGACCATTGATTTAGTTATGTACTATACTTATGTTAGTTAGTGCTGTAAGCGAATATTCCATATTCAACGGAATATGCAAATGTAAAAATAAGAATAATAATAAATAAGAGAATAGTTCTCGCGAGACTCTGGGCCATGTAACGTTAAACGCCGTCTGGTCTCGCGAGATCACAGAACCGTCAGTCAGAGTCAGAAGGCAGGAGAAGTCTCCCATAGTCTCCCCTCAAGCTTTACTTAATCGTATGACGCTGCCGTGTGTAAACACGACACGATGTAAACGTCCACAGTGCGTCGTTGATGCAACGCGTTGTGAGCTTGTAGATTATTTATGTTTTCCATGCGACACCGGCATACAACGAAGAATAAATCAGCTGCCTCGCTGCTACGCTGCCTGCTTGTTAACACAGACTTCACACTGACCACAGACACGGTGCGGGTAGACACACAGTTGCCTCGGAACATAGAGTTACATAAGTCTCGGAGTCTGTATAGGCTTTTGACAATAAGTTGCTCGGTATTAGAAAGCACACACGTTTAATCACACAATGTTACTTAAATTGATTAAAAAATTATAACCGGTCAAGCTGAAACGGTGATTCATTTGGTAGCGAAGGAAGACAGTTTACAGTGAGACTCGACGACCGAAAACGTGATGTCTCTCACGTTAAAGCTCCCTCTGTGACACATTTACCTTCATTTGAAAACAAATGCATTGCTTTGATTATTTCCCATTTCGTAAGGATTGTTGCAACTTCTATCACAGCACATTGTTGGAGTGATGCGTCTCTGTTCCCCAGATAAGTCCCGGGCTTGTATCTAAACTAAAACATTACAAAATTAGGCTATAAGATAAAATAAATATGAATCATTAATTTGATCTCGCAAGAGAGTGCATTTCTCAGCACCACCCACGGCCGGCGCATATAGAGAAAGAAAGAGAAAGTTTTACTGCATATTAGGCTACATTAATTTATATTACAATTATAATTATAAATTCATTCGACGTTCGATAGGTTCGAATGAGTCGAACCCACGTGCTGGTTTAAAAGGAATATTCGACTGTCATTTTTGGCCAATTCCTGCAGCACTACTACATGTGCTATAATGCCTCAGTCACTGTTCCTGACAAGCACACAGTATACCTCATTACAATAGCTTAATAGCTTCCCTGTCACTTCACGATAGGAACAAAATAATAATAATAATTTGATTTGAATGAGATTTCCATACCTGGTCCTCCCGGAGGTCCTACATCTCCCATCTCTCCAACCCCCTTATCTCCTTTCATACCGGCAGGTCCCCTCGCTCCTGTAAAACATAGGAGCTCGGTTTATTTGTGCCCACACACTTGAACACAGCAAGTACGTCTCACTTTCTGTCTGACACATGATAACATTGTGGGGTGGCTGTGGCTCAGGAGGTAGAGCAGGTCATCCAATGATCCCTGGGTTGGCGGTTCGAATCCCGGCTCCTCCTGTCCACATGTCGAAGTGTCCTTGGGCAAGACACTGAACCCTACATTGCCTCCAATGAGTTGGTCGGTGTGAGCTCGCCACCATTGGTGTGTGAATGTGGGAAGTGAAGACTCTGGCGTCGACTGTTCGCCGCTTCACCTCCCAATGTATGAATGAATGAACAATTGGAAAAGCGCTATAAAAATGCAATTCATCATTGTGTTGTGGCTGAGACATGAAGGATTGCCTCACCGGGGGGTCCTTGGCCTCCCGGACGGCCTTCTCTGCCGATCTGTCCCGGGAGGCCGGGTCCGCCCGTAGACCCGGGTCTGCCTGGATTCCCTTCCTTCCCTGGGGTACCAGGCCTTCCGGGAGATGCCACAGACTCTGGCATCTGCATGCGGGACAGGTAGTAGGCCATTCTCTCTGAGGAGGGGGGAACGTGTGCAATCACAGGTCATTGAAGAGGAAGACACACAGTATAACAGTCAGTGGTGGGAAAAAAAAAAAGTTTTACTGAAGAAAAAGTATCTCTATACCGCAATATATAAGTACTCCATTACAAGAAAAAGTCTGGAATTCAAAAATTCTGTAAAAGTACAAAAGTATTGGTGTCAAAATGTACTTAAATTACAAAAGCAGAAAGTAAAATAGCCGAAATGTACAGGGCTGAAGTGGTTAGTGTATGTATGGTAATAATCAAAATCTACAAATTAACTAGTAACTAAACTATTAACTAAAGCTTTCAAATAAATGTAGTGGAGTAAACGTACAATATTTGCCTGAGATGTAGTGGAGTAGAAGTAAAAGTACTCAAAATTGGAAATACTCCAGTAAAGTACAAATACCTCAAAATAAAAATTAAAAAAGTACAGCACTTGAGTAAATGTACTTGGTTACTTTACACCACAGTATAACACACAGAGTGGTGTCCCAGATGAGAAGTGGAATAATAAACGTGTGACCTCACCCAAACGTTTTTTGGGGAAAGTTGCACAGAGAGGGCCTTTTCCACCGGTTCCTTGTATGAAGTCGTAGTTGTATGAATTTGGCAGAGACCTTGTATCTGTACATTCATAACTGAATGCCCGGCCTAATGTATACTTCATTGTATGACAGTGGGTAGCGAAAATAGCTGATCTAGAAGTTCACAGCTTGTATGGTCGAGCTTATAGATCTGCTATATTCTGCTTTTTTTTTTAACACCCTAGGGAAACAGGTTGACAGTGTGTCCCATCTACCAGTCTGTCTGTGGATTTTATAATGAAACCAAGTATTATTAGTGTGGTTGCCCTAACAGGGCAACACGACTATTGTTATTGTAAATGAGCGATACTTTGACGGACTACTCCTTCAACTACATTTTTGCAACTGAATGGCTGGAAAATGGGAATTAAGAGTTTACATAGTAAGTGGTGCATGCATAAACTTTCCATATCTGCTTCCAGTATTCATTTATGATATATTTTCTCTTTTTGCAGTCAGTTTGTATTGGTGGTGGGGAGGGGGGGCGGGGCGGGGGTCACAAGACATGGCCAAAGCACTTCCGGGGGTCCCCAGCCAAAAAGGTTGAGAACCCCTGATTTAGTCGACCAAAATGTATTCTGGCGGGCGTTGATGCCGTCATAATGACTGTTTTTACACTTGCTGAAAATAGCGACGCGTTGTGAGCTTGTAGATCGGCTACTTTCAGCATGCAACCATGTGTAAAATGACTTATACTGGATCTCTTGTCCATTAGTCCCTTCCTAACATTTTAGTCTAGTTTTTATTTGTTGACGAAATTGTAAATACATTTAGTATTAGTTTTAGTCATCATAGCTTAGTCTTCATAGTAGTTTCCGTTTAGTTTTCGGCAGTGAAAAAAGGTAGTCGAAGAACATTTTTCGTCTTAGTTTTAGTAGACGAAAACAACACTGCCCTGGACAGGACCGTACTTTCAGAACCACAGGTGCACACATGCATGTCCTCACCATCAAAGATCTTGACCACCTGCTGGCGAATAAAGCTCTTGATGTCATCATAGTTGACCACAGCCTAAACAGTGAGAAAAGAAAAAAATAAAAGTTAATATAGACACATGTATTGATCTATACTTCTATAGTATAGCATATTAGGATTTTATAGATCAAAACATGCTCCTCATGCTCCTCGCTCCTCCTTTCACACATTGTACACCTGTTCTAACCACTATATGTTTCTTCTTTTAAATCATAATGTTCAAAATGTTCTTCAATTTAAATCATAATGTTCAAAATGTTCTTCAATTTAAATCATAATGTTCAAAATGTTCATCAAAAAATCATTTTGTTACCTTGTATCCTAGTTTCTTGAGACACTACAGTGTACACTGCACAATTTATGTGGATATTTACCATTATTATAAGTTCCTCTGGATAATAGCATCTAATAAGATAAGAGCCTAAACTGTAAAACTGTAAAGTGCACGTTGTGTGCTTGTAGGCTGTTTTGTGTTCCCCTATAATGACTATGAACGCTAGGATGCTGTGCTTTACCATTTAGACCAGGGGTCCTCAACTAGAAATGCTGAAGGTCCACTAATAATTTTTGAAAAAGACTAAGGTCCGGTCCCATGCCACGCAGCGCGGGCCACACAACGGCCAGCGGAGAGCGGGGCTCTATATTTTTTAGTACAGTCACACCAAGACAAGCTTATACAAATCGGATCCCCTCCCAACCAACCAATACTGGGGTGCAGAGTATGGAAATAAAATGTTTCACAAATATTCCCCTCCAAAAATTCACAGCAAATGAGAGGTATTGTGTTGAGGCACAAAGAACACTTTTATTTTGTCAAGTTAAAAAAAAAAGGTGTGATGTGTGCTGTCTTACGTCATTCCCAGGTATGCCTGCAGGACCCGGGGACCCGTCGGAGCCAGGTGAGCCCGAGTTGCCCCTCTCCCCGTGGGGTCCGGACGGTCCCCTCATGGGCTGTGCTTCCTTCCCGTGGTAGCCTCCGCCGCCACCTGGGGGTCCCGGTCTGCCCCTTTCCCCTGGAGATCCCCTCTGACCGGCGCCACCTGACTCTCCCTGGGCGCCACACGAGACAGAGACAGGGAGTAAGAAGATGTTATGCTTAACCCTTTGAGAGACCAAATTCTACAATGTCTTGACTAAATCATGACAAATAATTTCTATATCAGTGGTTCTCAAACTATTTCATGTCAAGGACCACCAAAAAAGCCACTGGACCACTGGACCCAAATGTCTTTCAGTAGGCCAGAGAATTACCCCCTTTTTATAATATGTCTTGTACTTTTTTGAAATACAGTAGAAGTCAAACGGGCTCTGACAGGGCTGAAGCCTTGCCCAGATTTGGAGACATAGGTCATTGCTATGTCAGACAACTTAAGGCACTTGAATTCCGTGCTCCACATTGGAGCACCGCCATTCCCATGTGGATCCAGATATCCACATGATCCCATTTCTGAGGCGGCGCCAGCCCCTCCTATACCCAACTTTGTGTGTCTGTGTGTACCACGGAAATGATTTGATTGGCTGAGCACGGAATGTGATGTATGATGATAAGAGCACCCCTCACTTCACACGAGTGTGATTATTTTGATTATCAACACTCTACAAGTCAACAATCAGCTTTTGCACTCAAGAGTTTCATGGTTTCACTTTCTGCACCAGGGAGAGCCACGCGTATATAGCCATTATTACCACACCAAACCCTAAAAGGTAACCACTTCTGTTCCGGGGCGTGACAGTCCCATGAGTGCCAGCTGTGTGCCTTTAGTCGCTACCCTGTTCATGCTGCGTTTGATAATGGCCAGGGGGTGGTTCTGTTCCATGCTGTCGTGATAATGGCCAGGGGGGTGGTTCTGTTCCAAGCCGTCGTGCACAAAGCAGCGTGGGCTGTGATTGGTCTACTCCGGGTGGAACAGTTACTGTACACGGTACGCATGGAAACGCTGTTCTGTAGAAAGAGTACATAGGGATATTTCCCAGCATGAGACCTTGTGCTGGACCCTTACCAGTGTGTAACTCTGAGAGTATACAAATGGAACGGTAACCAAATGGAACCTTACAGGTCTGTAACTCTGAGAGTATACAAATGGAACCAAATGGAACCTTACAGGTCTGTACCTCTGAGGGTATACAAATGGAACCAAATGGACCCTTACAGGTCTGTAACTCTGAGAGTATACAAATGGAACCAAATGGACCCTTACAGGTCTGTAACTCTGAGAGTATACAAATGGAACCAAATGGAACCTTACAGGTCTGCACCTCGGAGGGTATACAAATGGAACCAAATGGACCCTTACAGGTCTGTACCTCTGAGGGTATACAAATGGAACCAAATGGACCCTTACAGGTCTGTAACTCTGAGAGTATACAAATGGAACCAAATGGACTCTTACAGGTCTGTACCTCTGAGGGTATACAAATGGAACCAAATGGACCCTTACAGGTCTGTAACTCTGAGAGTATACAAATGGAACCAAATGGACCCTTACAGGTCTGTAACTCTGAGAGTATACAAATGGAACCAAATGGACCCGTAAGGGGTCCTTGAAATGAAAAGGTTGAAGAACCACGGCTCTAGCTGAAATAACTTCTATTAAAAAGATTGAGAGAAAACCATTGTTTCAGAAAGGGGACAGGGCGCTTTAACGCAGCCCTCAGCTACATCTGTATCACAGCCCACAGAGGCATCACACCTCCATCCAGTCTGTGTAAAATACACTCCAAAAAACCTGCTTCTTCTACAGTGGCGACTGTGATTTATCGAGGACAGAGCAGGCCATAATGGACGTCTAATGTTTACATGTCACCGGTGGACAAAGTGGCTTCTGGAAGAACAGAGGAAGGGAGAAGAATGCAGCGGGTCCATTCTCGTCTCATCCTCTCCTCTTGTTCTCCTCTTCCGTGTCGCTAAAAGCCCTGACAATGACATCCTGTCAGCGTGACAAATGGCCTCATCTAGCGATGCTCCTCATGCTTAACGGCATTATCCCGGAGCCAGAGAATAACTCTATCATTATAACCGCCCACTATAAGCGCCTGGCTGCCAAGGAGGTCCTAGAAGGCGCTAGGCTGAGAGCTTGGCTAGCAGGGGAGTCACTAAGAGGCGGTTTGACCGCCGGGGGAGGAGGTGTGGGTGTGAGGTGAGGAAGAGGGAAGGGGTACCAGAGGGATGGTACCCCTTCCCTCTGGGTTGCTGACCGTGGTGGACTGTAGTACTCAACCTCAGTACGTGAAAGTTGCTCTGTCAAATTTATACTTGAGTTAAAGTACACTATACCTACAGTACAGTAGGTATAGTTCTGTATGGTGGACTACCAGTTCTGTATGTTGGACTACCAGTTCTGTATGGTGGACTACCAGTTCTGTATGGTGGACTACCAGTTCTGTATGGTGGACTACCAGTTCTGTATGGTGGACTACCAGTTCTGTATGGTGGACTACCAGTTCTGTATGGTGGACTACCAGTTCTGTATGGTGGACTACGAATGGAAACTAGCATTCTCGCTAAATCCTGTGTATTTACACGCCATTGATTGTGTTGTGTTCATTAACCCATTTTGACCTGAGATCAGATTCTAAAAATGTCTTCTACATCCTGACAGTTTTCTGAAAAAGCTATGTTTCTATGTCAGTCGTTCTTCGATTTTTTCAAAAATAGCAGACCTACAAGCTCGGTGGCGTGCTATGAGCTTGTAGATCTGCTATTTTTCAATAGCTAAAGCATAACATAATGCTAACACCAAAAGGGGTTCCCGCCCAAAATGGGTTAATATGCAGAGAGGCTGGAAGAACATTCACTAAAAATGCCGGGACAATCTTCTCCCTTCTGGCTCCAAAACTATGGAACCCACTTCCCATTGCAATCAGAACTGCAGACTCACTCCCAATCTTCCGCCGTAGTCTGAAAACCCACCTCTTCAGACTCCATTTTAGACCGTAGCACTTACCATAGCACTTGCCCTAGCCTCGACGACCTTACAGGCATATTGACTATTCAAAGGCTCACCTTTCATTTAGACGTATACCCATAGTTTAATTATATAGATATTCTACTGTTAGACGAATGTTAGGTTCTTACGTAGTGATTCTTGATGACTATTTTTTATGTATCTGGTGTATTACCAGGTGTTGTTCTTTCTTACTGTAAATTGCTCTGGATTAATGCCTAAATTGTATGCGCTGTCCCTAATCCCTCCCAAATAAACGTATAAATAAATGAGGTCATGGGGTTACTGAACTGATGACTGTGTTAGGGGAGTGTGCTGAGCGAGCACCAAATAAAGCACAAGCTAGCGTGTTCAGCACTGCTGACTGATGGGGCAAACGTGATGTAGCTGTAGCTCTCCCCGAGCAACAACAACCGACCGAAGGAAAAGTGCTTCATCACATCACCATACAACAGTCTGTCTCTCTCTCTGTGCGTGTGTGTGTGTGTGTGTGTGTGTGTGTGTGTGTGTGTGTATCCATGCTCGGGGAGAGATGAGTGACAGCTGAGATGTGATGCTTGAACTTGACATGCACAATACTTGGTTGAGCGTTGTGTCGCGCAGCCAGCGTTTTTGTTTTTTTTTACCTTCTGACCCGCCTGTCCATTCTCCCCTGTCGTACCTGGTGGTCCCTGTTGAAACAAAGTGGTCAGGTCACTCAGCAGAACACATGGGATAAAGCAAAATAAAATATCATGACTGAAAGTTTAGGTATTATCATTCTTTGGCTGCAACCAGTTGAAGCCATCACAGATTTGAGGCTTTAAACCTTTGCTTTTATCCCATTTCTGAGACCATTCGTGTTTATGGATGATGCTTCTAAAACATGTATTCTATTGCTAGCTTCAAATGTTCATAATAATCTTAAAATAACAAAACCAATAACTAACAATCGGAAATAGCCGATCTATAAGCTCACAACTTATAGATTGTCTATTTTCGGTGAGCGTCGTGCTTCCATTGAAGCCAGCATGGCCCCGCAGATAGGATGGTTCTGTGTGCAGTTTTTGTATCGTCTTGGTGTTATGTGCTATGTGTTGTTCTTGATGTGGGTGTTGAACAGACTGTGAAGACAAATATCCTTTGGGACAAGAATATTATTATTATTATTATTATTATGGAATCCAATTGACTGAGAACTTTAATCCATGAGAACAACAACAGCACAGCCGTACAACCGTCACACTGGATGGGACTCTCCACTAGAGCTGGGCAATCAACACAAAATATATCAAAACTGAATTTAGAACCGACACTTTACTTTATCTTGCTTCGTGTACTATGCTAATCGAATAATGGACAAACTGTTTTTCTCAGATCGGCTATTTAAAAAATAAAATAAGGCAAAAGTCTGAAATAATTGTGATAATGATTTGAAGTCATATCGCCCAGCCCTATAGTCTCCACCAATATTGTGCACTTCATCGATGGTCACCACCAGCCAGTTATACTCACGTCATTACCCTCTTTACCATCGGTGCCTGGCTCTCCCTGCAACACAGAGGGGACAGAATTACAGGAGACATGTTAGTTGGTTGGTTGGTCAAACGGAGGAGAACTATACTTTGTCTGTGGGGGTCTCACGCACCATTGGGCCTTGATGTCCATGGGGTCCCGTGGGTCCTAGCATACCAGGCAAACCCCTCTCTCCCGGCTGGCCGATGGCACCATTGATACCCTAGACAGAGAGAGAGAGAGAGAGAGACGAGAGATATGGGAGAGAGAGAGGAATCAGAATGCTTAATAGCATTTTTACAGTGTTTCTACTTGATATACACACACCCACACACCCACCCACACACATTTTAATCATTTATTTATGTCCACATAAGAGATACAATACAAGGACACAAATATTTACACACACCCCCCACACACACACACACACACACACACACACACACACACACACACACACACACACACACACACACACACACACACACACACACACACACACACACACACACACACACACACACACACACACACACACACACACACACACACACACACACACTATGGGTGCAAATTATAGGGAGGGGGGGTAGAGTGTGGATGTAGGAGGAGGGGATCAGAACCCCTGCAAATGAGACTTGAACTCCGTTGGTCTATAAATATCTCCATGCAAATTATTCTCATGGCAAAAGATTTAAAGATTAAACGGGTGGCTTCTTGAGCTCTGCGTACTCTCAGTTTATAATACAATTTCACACAGCCCTAAAACAGGGCATGCCATTCTTCATTACATCTTTTCAGAATGCTACAAAGACAGCCAACTTTTCTGATGTTATGGCACTGTGTGGAATAGGGAGCTACTCCTAATCCTAGATAGTGATGTTCTGGCACTGTGTGGAATAGGGAGCTACTCCTAATCCTAGATAGTGATGTTCTGGCACTGTGTGGAATAGGGAGCTACTCCTAATCCTAGATAGTGATGTTATGGCACTGTGTGGAATAGGGAGCTACTCCTAATCCTAGATAGTGATGTTATGGCACTGTGTGGAATAGGGAGCTACTCCTAATCCTAGATAGTGATGTTGTGGCACTGTGTGGAATAGGGAGCTACTCCTAATCCTAGATAGTGATGTTATGGCACTGTGTGGAATAGGGAGCTACTCCTAATCCTAGATAGTGATGGTCTGGCACTGTGTGGAATAGGGAGCTACTCCTAATCCTAGATAGTGATGTTATGGCACTGTGTGGAATAGGGAGCTACTCCTAATCCTAGATAGTGATGTTATGGCACTGTGTGGAATAGAGAGCTACTCCTAATCCTAGATAGTGATGTTATGGCACTGTGTGGAATAGGGAGCTACTCCTAATCCTAGATAGTGCTAATAGCACTGTTAAAACACATCTGTCATGTACACGCACTTTGTTTTATGATGCTTTATTGTGTAGGTTTTATTTTTGTCAGGTGAAACCTGACATACAACGGGCCCGTTTCTATTAGCGACCTAGTCATGATTGACTGCCCCGCAAGCCAATGGGAGTCTGACCCCATACTCTGAAATGCTGCTTAAGCCAATGGGAGTCTGACCCCATACTCTGAAATGCTGCTTAAGCCAATGGGAGTCTGACCCCATACTCTGAAACACTGCCTAAGCCAATGGGAGTCTGAAACCATACTCTGAAACGCCGCGAAACATAGCGACCTAGTCATGATTGGCTGCCTCCTAAGCTACAGTATGACACGCACACCGTGGAGGTGTGCACCCAGACCACACTCTGCAACACCGCATTGCGGAGCAGAACACCCGATAACACCGGCTAATGTTATGAGCTAACTGGAGAGCAGGAAAAAAAGATGGAGAAAAGGGGGGACAGATGCACAACGGAAACAGCACGTGGGTGCTGTGACAAATATGACTATGTCATCATTTGTTTTATTTCGTTCTTATTATGTTGCTTTGTTTCAACCTTTAATTTGTTTTATTTCCATGTGGTTGCGAGTTGTCTGTTCATTGTACAGCAACGTGTACATGTTTTGAAAGGCACTTTATACATACATAAAATTATGAATACTTGTCTGTCCATCTGTCTTTAAATTGTTGTCATAGGGAATTGAAAACATTATACTGAAGGAATCATCCTTTTCAAATACATTCGACCATACGGTATAGCAGCATGAGTCATTGGTGGCAATCTTTGATCCGGGCTGGTTTGATAATTATAATTATAAATGCAATAATTATTGCATTAGCTGGAATGCATTAACCCATTAAGACCTAGGGCCGATTCTACAAATGCCAGTAGTTTTTTCCAAGATTAAAAAATATATATATTCAAAAACACCAGAGTGCGAGACGCACTGTGAGCTTGTAGATCAGATATTTTTGAATAGCCAACGCTAAAATCTAAAATGACACAGATGCTTTCCCGGATTGAATGGGTTAACGCAAATGGAAATCGTTTGTCAGGCATGTAACATTTTTTTAAACGCACGGAAATTTGAATCCCATTTCTGTATACAATTAACATCCTGTGGCAAGCTTTGTTAAATGAGCTATATTTCACATTCTGGTATTAGAATCAGCGTGTGCATTCATAATAGCAACATGCATCATTCTAGCTGGGATTAAAAAGAAAGCTAATGAGAAATTTGGTATCAGATGATAGCACAATATCAGTGTATTATGACAGAATATTTCTATTCAAAGCTACATGACATGGTGTGAATGATGAATTATTGACCGTTGCATTCATCTTATCGTGAATATTATTATAATTTATAATTGTTTTAACTTTCTATCCGTTGTGGGGCTAATGTCCATATGCTAATGAGCAGCCAAAACACTGAGCTGTCTACTGCAGTGGTTCTCAAAGTGGGGTCCCCAGCTAAATGATAGTTTGGAACCAAATGGACCCATATGGTTCTGTAACTCTGAGAGTGTACAAATGGACCCATATGGTTCTGTAACTCTGAGAGTGTACAAATGGAACCAAATGGACCCATATGGTTCTGTAACTCTGAGAGTGTACAAATGGACCCATATGGTTCTGTAACTCTGAGTGTACAAATGGAACCAAATGGACCCATATGGTTCTGTAACTCTGAGAGTGTACAAATGGACCCATATGGTTCTGTAACTCTGAGAGTGTACAAATGGAACCAAATGGACCCATATGGTTCTGTAACTCTGAGAGTGTACAAATGTACCCATATGGTTCTGTAACTCTGAGAGTGTACAAATGGAACCAAATGGTCCCATATGGTTCTGTAACTCTGAGAGTGTACAAATGGACCCATATGGTTCTGTAACTCTGAGTGTACAAATGGAACCAAATGGACCCATATGGTTCTGTAACTCTGAGTGTACAAATGGAACCAAATGGACCCATATGGTTCTGTAACTCTGAGAGTGTACAAATGGAACCAAATGGACCCATATGGTTCTGTAACTCTGAGAGTGTACAAATGGAACCAAATGGTTCTGTAACTCTGAGAGTGTACAAATGGAACCAAATGGAACTCTCAGAGTTAAATTAACATTGATTTTACAATATAAATTGGGGTCTCAGAGATAAAAATGCCTAAGGCATGTCAATGTAAAAAACCTTCTCTTATGACTGGGTCCCTTGCATTATCTCTTCAAATGGGGGTCCGTGGGCTAATCAATGCGATGTGTTGAGAGCTTGCAGATCACCTATTTCTGAAATGCATCAGGGGAATTGTAGGACCACGGAAAAAGGCCAAGATAGACAGAAAGGGGAATCGAATTTCCGTTCTGTTCTGCTCTCCAGGCCCATTATCTTACATGCAATTTGTTGAGTGAAAACGGTCATGCTAAATAAGAATTTGAGATCTGTATACGTTTAATATGAATTTGAAGTAAATCATGGACAATCACCCCATGAACAAAAACTGTACATTTAGACATTAGAACAAGAAAACATTTAGGTACAGTAGCAGAGAAACGAAAGTGCATGCACACAGTGGTACAATAGCTGGCCTCACATCACAGTATGCCTAGCCCCCCAAGATAAAATATTGAGGTGAACAAACCAAAATAAAACAGATAGCTCAACCAGGTTTCTGTGGGTGCTGAGGAAAATGTTCTGCGGAGACCATGATTCACATCGCAAAGCTGATACTGGGCACCTAAACCCTGAATCAGTGTCGGGCCATTATGGACCGCCTCCGCTTTAACCCATTTAGACCTGAGGACGCATGTGTGTCATATTATAGCTTTAAACCCATTCTGGGCGGGAACCCCTTTTGGTGTTTTAACTAAGCATTATGTTATACTTTAGCTATTGAAAAATAGCAGATCTACAAGCTCATAGCGCGCCACTCGGTGGCGCGCTATGAGCTTGTAGATCTGCTATTTTTGGAAAATCGTAAAAATGCGGCACAAATCTTTGAATATATTTTCTTTCAGAGCAAACCTTTTTTTTTTCGACGTCAGGCCTGAATGGGTTAACATAGTGGACCTCGAAGTAGAAGGACTCTTATTTAGCGCAGCTTGTGGCCGTTTTCACTCGATAAACGCTTGTTCGGACACGGGACAGGGGAGCGGAGAACATTATGTCCTCCTGGAAGTACCATTATGGGGCTAATGAAAGGCAAACAAGGTGACAGTGCAGACAGAGAGCAGGTGACGTGGAGGTCAGTGAGAAAACAAGGCTGTGTTTGATTGCGGCGTGCTGGCGTGCCGGGTGAAGAGGGCGCCTTTTGGAAACGCTTTATAAACTGCACTATACGTTAACCCAGCTAGCACACATTTGAGTTCTCTAAAAAGGGAGATAAAACTGCAGTCCCCAATCATCGACGATTGAAGTTCTGCTCTCCATTTTTACTGTGGGTAATTATTGCATGATTGACGTGTAGCCAGGGAATCTAAAGGGAGAGATAAATCAATGTCCAGTGCAGTAACTCAAGTGGAATGTAACTCATGTTGGAGTATCTTCAACAGAGTGTCTCTCTCTGATGAAGGTTGGTGAAATACAGGAACAAGATGTGTATCCCATAACAGGTTATAAAGTAATATTATATCTATCTATAAATGCACCATGTCTCTGTCTGTCTGTCTGTCTGTCTGATCCAAATAACTCGAGAACCGTTCGCCCCACCTTCGGTCAGACCCACGGTTGTCCAGAACCGCCCCAAAAAGGCCTCTGCCCGGGCTCTGGATAGGGCCCCTGGGTCCATTATGGATCTGGCCTGTTCTGACATCATTCTGACATCTGCAAATAACTCCATAAATGGGCATAAAAGGGACACAGACATAATATCTGGGTGGGGCATGCATTTCCAACTTGCAGGCCAAGTAGGCCAGTGCCCAACGAGCACTGCTGTAGAAGCTCCAATGCATAATATCTGGGTGGGGCATGCATTGCCCAACGGTTACCGCTCTAGTTCTAGTTTATGTTTAATGGCCAAACAAACTTATAACTAATATTTTGTGAAAAAATACGTCTTGTTTATAGATATTTTTCAAATGCATGTTTGGCCATTTTCTTTGTTTTTACCAGCTGCGAAGCAGGCTGGGCTACAATCTATCAGGTTGGTAGTGGCAACTTATGGTAGTGGCAACTTATCATTTCATTGGCTGCCGTAGTCACCTATCTTTCTGATTGGCTGCATCGTCTCTAGGCAACCAGACACTTTTTGCCTCTAGCCGACCTCTCAGCCAATGGGTTAGCATTGCAGCCAGCAGCAACCCACTGTGTGTGTGTGTGTGTGTGTGTGTGTGTGTGTGTGTGTGTGTGTGCGCGTGCGTACGTGTGCGTGTAGCTGGTAAAATATTACTATGTCATTTTGGGCTTGTTTATGTATAAACTCTAGTCTCTAGCATGGGACAAAGCACTGAAAGCAGGTCAGAGAGAAACAAGCAGACACTGAAATTAAAATGACACAACTGTCTAGCTCTCATCGAGCACTCTTAAAAACCTTTTTAACATTCATGTTAACATTTTTCTGACAGCCAGCATAACTCTGACTCACGGGCAGAAACAACGTGACCTTATCTAATGCTGTTAGACAGTAGTTCTGCCTGCATCTCGGACAAGTAAACGGCTGCTTCGGAACAACACGTTTGCGGTGTTGTGTGTTTATCCGAGTTGGCATGACATTTCGGATTAGTAAGGGCAAAGGTAGATGCTTAAGCCTGATTAGCACTCCCTTGTGCGGCGTTGCCGTGTGCCGAAAATAATCTTGAAACGGTGGCGTGTAAACGGGCTCCTGCATTGGACTTTTTTGTCTTTTTGTGTTAGATTTAGCTACTGTATATATTTTTGAAGTAATTATTGCTGTGTTTGTTCAGTAACAGGCGTTATGCCTCTGCAGCTTTCTAGTAAACAACCAATTAACCCATTCAGGCCTGACGTCGAAATTTAAAATTTTTTTTTTCTAAATCATGACAATTTTCTGAAAGATTTGAGGCAGATTTTAACGATTTTTCAAAAATGGCAGACCTACAAGTTCATAGCGCGCCACTCGGTGGCGCGCTATGAGCTTGTAGATCTGCTATTTTTCAATAGCTAAATTATAACAATGTTTAAAACACCAAAAGGGGTTCCCGCCCAAAATGGGTTAACTACAGGATGCAGTATAAACAAGTGAAATTGGAAGTGATGAAACAAATAAATGAGAAGAGAAAAATTGGAACTGGAACACTATAATACTTGATTGGATGAAATTGGCAACCGACCCAAAAACACATTTTCCATTTATGAAAGAGCAGGAGAGACGTGGAGACCACCATTATGGAACAAACTCTCTATGGCAATGATGATTACTAACAGAATATATACTGACAAGCTTGAACTTTTTAATAGACTGTTTAATTTTATTTTTTTATCCCACGATTTTTTCACCCATTGTCAATTATCTAACGTAAGCCTGGGTACTACACTCCCTCTGCCAACCTGGGGAGAGCAAGGGACTGACCTCATGCTTCCTTCTATGCATGAGGAGTCCAAGCTGCATCTTTTCAGCTAACAGGGTTTCCCCAGTTGGACGTCGTAGCATGTGGAACACGTTATTCCAACCTGTTTCTTTCACATCCATCGGGCAGCCAGGGGGAGGCAGTTTGGAGACCAGGATTACTGTATATTTTTTGAGGGTACCTACCCTAGGGGACACGGGGAGAACATGCAAACTCCCCACAGAAAGGACTTTTTGCCAACCCCACCCAGCCTCCCCGGCAGGAATCAAACCCAGGACCTTCTAGCTGTGAGGCGACAGCGCTACCGACTGCACCACGGCTTTGTTTTATCTAAGGCAATAAGTAAAGCACTTACTTTACACCCCCTACCCTTTAGCTGTGTTTGCTGCTCCTGCATGAACCATCTTTACTGTATGAGAGCAGTTAAGTGGATCGAGCACTGGTTCCTTGTACATGGACTGACCTGCTTGTTGTATAGTCATTATAGTCACTTTGGAAAGTTACCAAGATAATTCATTTATCAATTGTCCTTCTGCTCATACGGTATACTGTACATCCACAAAATGGTGTTTAGAATCCCTGTGTTTTAGCTTCAGCGAATACACTGTGTATTCACACACACACACACACACACACACACACACACACACACACACACACACACACACACACACACACACACACACACACACACACACACACACACACACACACACACACACACACACACACACACACACACACACACACACACACACACACACACACACACACACACACACTTCCCCATGCAACCCAGACTCATTAAAAGAATTATCTTTGACATCTCTCTCACCACTCCTGCAGGGCCAGCCGGTCCTGGGGGTCCAGCCGGTCCAGCGGGACCCTGTTATGGAAGAGGAAAAATAACACAGACACACCAATTATTATACAGCCTCCTGTACGGAGAAAACGTGATATTGTGATATCGACCAGGCAGTGTGCGACACAGACGGAGGGGAGAGTAGTGAGGTCGAAGGTCGTGAACTCACAACATGTCCGGAGGGTCCGGGCCTTCCCTGAGGTCCTGGGGTGCCGGGGTCACCCTGCGTGGAGAGGTCAACAGGTTAGATAACTGACCTCAGATGGTCTGCTGGGTATTTCTGATGTAACGTGTGAAGCGTGTCTGGATGTACTAATACTCTTTAGATGATGTACAATATCACACAAAAACTCACCTCCAGTCCTGCTCTGCCTGATGGGCCTGGAGGACCTACAGGTCCCAGGTCACCCTGGGGGGAGGGGGGGGGGGGAAGGGGGGGGGTGAATAATGAAAACAAGTAGGATATGGGAATAATGAAAAGATGATGGAGGACTGAGATTAGATTAGGCAAGATATTGACTTCTGCAATGTAATAGGTTTCATCCGTGTCAATTTTAACAATGCAAGGGGGGGATCTAGTTCCAAAATATCCTCTCTATTGCTCCCTTGCTTGCGTTTTAGCCTTGGCCTTGAAAAATGGAGCAAGAGCACAGATAATGTATAATAAATAAAAAACAGGAGAAAGGAATTAGATCGATGGCAAGAAAGACACATACAACGTCGGTGTTAGGGAAAGTGCCATCGGCTGTCTCCCTAGCACTAACTTAAACTATACGGAGATATTATTGACACAAAACAGTAACAGCAATAGAATTCTGAAAGTTGATTGTTTAGTTGTTGTTTTTTTCACACACCAACGTATACAGTATATTGCAATATGTGTGTTTATCTGTACACCCAGATATACATGTAGACAGACAGACAGACAGACAGACAGACAGACAGACAGACAGACAGACAGACTCTGTCTCTCCCAGTCTTTGAACAGAGGCCCTCATTCACAGCCCTCTGCAAGCAGCGAACGTGGTCTGCTAACCTTTTGTCCAGGGAAGCCGACATGGCCCTTCAGCCCTTTGAATCCCTGTGGAAGTAGACCAAAGAGAATAACATTGGCACTCTGTCAGAATCCACAAAGTACACAGACCGCCAAAAGAGCTGACACATGCGTCTTTGAAATCTCACATTTTGATTGGAACACCTGCTCTCGGGGCGACTGCACAGCGCGATACACAGAGAAAAGCCAGATACAGCGGGGACTCGGGGAGGGAGACGAATCGATTTATTTCTTCCTTGAAACGAGAGTCTGGTGTGTGAATATCACTATATATATGCTGCATGAGAGAGACGGGATGGAGCTGCGGGGAAAATGATACTAAAATACTAAGTTGGAGCCTTGAATCGTGAATGACTTTCAAATGAGGTCAGATTACTAGTGATGCAAAGGTGGCAACACTGCTAAGTCATAAGTACTGTACTTTAGAGTTCCGGAAAACCCAACAGGCCCCGAGACCGGATTCGGTCCGGATCCGTGTTTTACCATGATCACTCAGACACCCGTGTCTTTTCCGGTTGTATTATCTCGGACCTCTGGTCTGCTTGTCATTATGTATGAATACCCGAGTGGATCCGAGATGACCTCTGCTCAGCGCTGATTGTCTAAGAAAAGCATGAAGTGCTGCGATGATTACACTGACCTGGGATCAGATTGCTGCAGCGCAAACAGTTCAGTGAGAGTGGAGAGCACGGACTCAGAGCGCATCCAAATAACACTCATGGAATTCAGATGTGCACGCAACGTGGTGTGTGCAATCATGGATTCCTGCAGTTTTGTCCATAAAATATTAGATCGGGCCTGGAATATCAAATCGTAAGTAAGAACAAATCGGATCTCGGCCCATCTTTTAAAAAAGAACGTCGGATCCACTCTCGGAACTAAATTCACAGGTCCAGGTCTGTCATTTTGGACGCGAAGAGCTCCACTATACTGTAAGCGCTAAATTACCGCTGATGTACATTATAGTAAGTAAGTAAGTAAGTACATTTTATTTATAAAGCACTTTTCAAAACAAAGTTACAAAGTGCTGACAACAAGGTAAAAACAATCAAATTAAAACACAAGATTAATAACACAACAAGAAGAAAAGCAAAACATTGACCATGCACAAATAGGTCAGGTAGACATTTCAGAGGCCAAAATGCATACGAAATAAATATGTTTTCAGCAAATTCTTAAAGCTGTCAACAGACTCTGCATTCCTTATCGACATTTTAAATTAGCCATTTAATTGTACAAGTTTTTAACATAACACAAATGTTAGCTTGTTTGAGCGGTTAATGATGAGAGGGAAATGTGTTTACTGTACTGTAAAGGAAATTGTTAATTAAGAGACAACTGTACTCAGTAGTATGAGTTCAATATGTAAATAGCATGCACTGACAATCAAAAACAAGATACGTGTTTCTCCATACACAAGTTCTAATATAATTTAACTAAATAAATTAAACATTTGATGATGAAAAGCATGATGATTTGCATAGTAGGCCTAGTTTGTGGTGCAGAAACTTGCTCGTGTTAAGTCTGATTTCACACACAGCAATTTAATTAGCAGTATCCCTACTGGACTATCCTCCACAACCATACAAAGGGAGTGAAAAAGAATTTACGGCAGTGGCAATTATGGAAGTTGAGTTCTATTTATCTTCATTTCTCATGTGAATTGCCTTCATTTGACGATTCTACAATGGAGGTACAATGCATTCAATTTTGTTCAATAATGTTTCTATAACATCCTTCTGCCGTTGGAAGACTATAGATATGGGGCTGATATTACTCTGATATTAAAATAATGCTCAAATTCAACAATTCCAATTAAAAGAATGGGTCAGAATGGGTCATGTGCTTGACAAGATGATATAATATGACAGGCAAAGACACCGGTTCCTGCATAATATGCCAAGTTCTTAATGCTGTCATATTCTATCGTACAGTATTGATAAATGCAACATTATTGGAAAAGAGACACCCAAACAGGTCATGCGCAGGTCAAAGGTCATATATACTCACAGGCATTCCTCTGGGTCCTGCTGGCCCTGGAGGGCCCACATCTCCCTGACAGAGGCAACAACAAAACAGACATTTCACAACACAAAAATGAACTTTCTTGCAATAACCACTTAAGCCTTTCCCAAGTAATGAAAATAGCAGACCTAGAGGCTCACAATGCATATTATGACGGTTGTAGATGTGCTCTTTTTGAGATTTATTTTATTTTTCAGAAATCCATGTAATGATCAAAACAGGGACAACAGGGTTAACGTGGCTGACTTGCGTTGGCGCAGCAGTGTACCGTGTCTGCCCTTGAGTAGCTTTGTGTTCCACTGCATATACTATACCAGGGGTGGGCAACTTTGACGATGGCGAGGGCCAGTATATTTCCACACTCACTCCAGAGGGGCCACAGTGCATATTACTGTCGTAGCAAAAATAGCTGATCTACAAGCTCAAAACACGTCACAATGCGACGCGTTTTGAGCTTGTATTTTTTGCTATATTTGAATTGAAAACCTGAATCATTTTTGCTATTTTTGAATTGGAATCCTGAAAAGTAACCTTTTGATTGAATTTCAAATGCATTTAGTTATAGTTATGTTAACTTTATGAACTGTTAACATAACTACATTGGACACAAAAAGACAATAACATTAAGTACTAGTCATTTCATACTAGTCATGAAGTAATTAAAGCGGGTTGGGAATTGTAACAGCTGAAATCAATACTATATCAGTATTCTGATATTAACATGCGGGCCGCATTAAGTGAAGGTGGGGGCTGCATGTGGCCCCCGGGCCGCCAGTTGCCCACCCCTGTACTATACTGTAGGACCACGTCGTAGCTGGTCATAATAGCGACGTCCACTTCAATGCATCAACCGTAAGCAATGCTAATGTTACTCTTAACACTAATGCTTTTCCTGTGAAGCATACAGCACCATATAGGGGAGTCCGCAACGATGCAGTGATAACAGTGACAATTCTCTCCAACAATCAGTAGTTAATGTGTTTTCTTGACAACTTTTGCTATCAGCAGAGCTCTCTGGAAACTTGATAGAGGCGATAAAAATAAAAAGGTTGGTTCTATGCGGAAAAGCGCTGCATACAGTTGGAGACCATCGATATTGTCCTTTTCTTTTTGCTGAGGTTTGCGTGATCTGCGCAAAAGGACAGTTAACCCATTTTGGGCGGGAACCCCTTTTGGTGTTTTAAACATTATGTTATAATTTAGCTATTGAAAAATAGCAGATCTACAAGCTCATAGCGCGCCACCGAGTGGCGCGCTACGAGCTTGTAGGTCTGCTATTTTTGAAAAATCGTGAAATTTAGAAGGATTTTTAAAAGTTTTGAGGTCAGGCCTAAATGGGTCAAATGATAAGGGACAATATCGGTGGCACCCAACTGTATGCTAGTGCTTGTGTGTGTCCCTACAGTGTGTGTGTGTGTGTGTGTGCGCGTGTGTGTGTGTGTGTGTGTGTGTGTGTTTGAGTGTGTGTGAAACGACTTTTTACCGGCTTCCCCGGTTTCCCATCCTTCCCGTCCAGTCCTTCCATTCCTGGAGGGCCCTGTCACGCAGCACACACAGAGGGAATGGAGATGAGAGTGAACATCCCTGCATACAGTACATCATCATCACCATCACAAACTCTGAGCGGAACCAACTGTGTCGTGCATACCATCAGTCCCGGGGAGCCGGCACCACCTGGCCCTCCGCTCTGTCCCCGAGGACCCACGGCTCCATCGTTACCCTGAGACCGAGACAGAAGACACGGAGATAGACACAGACACACAGAAAGTAGGGTATGTTTCAAGTGTACAGTGCATACTTGAAATGAACATGTCCTTTGATGTGATTCTATTTTTTTACAAATGAAAATATATCCACTAAAGCACTATTTTCAAACATCATTCATAACCCCCTTCCCGTATTAATTCTTTGTAGGACGGTATAGAGCCCTGAGCGAGGCTTAGACCTGACGTCGAAATTTAACAAAATGTCTTCTAAATTCTGACAGTTTTCTGAAATACCTCATGGTTCTGTATCAGTGGTGCTCAATATTTCATGTCAAGGACCCCAAAAATTATATGTAATATGCCGCCGACCCCCATCTGAGAATATGTTGTTCCAGGGACCCCCCCGGAAGCAAAGATTTGAGTTCAAAACGTTCGCTCTGAAAGAATATATATTCAAAGATTTGCACCACATTTTTCAAAAATAGTAGACCTACAAGCTCGTAGCGCAGCACTCGGTGGCGTGCTATGAGCTATGAGGAAGCTATATAGGAGCTATAGGAAGGACCCATACATTTATATTTAGTTAATTGATTTATTTAGTGTGTATTGATTTAATGCAGGGCTTCTTCAATTTGTTACTGATAAATAAGAGTCTGTTCTCCTCTCTGGCAGTGAATGCTGGACCCTGAAACCAGCGGTAAGCCAACTTTATAGTTTTATCATTAAATAGAGCGCTAATTAACACGTTAAAGGCGTCGTTGGCAGTGCGGGATCTCATTAAAAAGACGTTAAAGGAGTCCTTAGTACACATGTTACCAAGAAGAATCTGTATGACGTAATACCAAGGGTGAACTATAGCCCCATGAGCTGAGTAAGGAATGCTATATAGAGTCTGGAACTATAGCCCCATGAGCTGAGTAAGGAATGCTATAGTCTGGAACTATAGCCCCCATGAGCTGAGTAAGGAATGCTATATAGAGTCTGGAACTATAGCCCCATGAGCTGAGTAAGGAATGCTATATAGAGTCTGGAGCTATAGCCCCATGAGCTGAGTAAGGAATGCTATATAGAGTCTGGAGCTATAGCACCATGAGCTATGAACTATAGCCCCATGAGCTATGAACTATAGCCCCATGAGCTATGAACTATAGCCCCATGAGCTATGAACTATAGCCCCCATGAGCTGAGTAAGGAATGCTATATAGAGTTTGGAAGTATAGCCCCATGAGCTGAGTAAGGAATGCTATATAGAGTATGAACTATAGCCCCATGAGCTGAGTAAGGAATGCTATATAGAGTATGAACTATAGCCCCATGAGCTAGGAACTATAGACCCATGAGCTATGAACTATAGCCCCCATGAGCTGAGTAAGGAATGCTATATAGAGTTTGGAAGTATAGCCCCATGAGCTGAGTAAGGAATGCTATATAGAGTCTGGAACTATAGCCCCATGAGCTATGAACTATAGCCCCATGAGCTATGAACTATAGCCCCATGAGCTATGAACTATAGCCCCATGAGCTATGAACTATAGCCCCATGAGCTATGAACTATAGCCCCATGAGCTATGAACTATAGCTCCCATGAGCTGAGTAAGGAATGCTATATAGAGTTTGGAAGTATAGCCCCATGAGCTGAGTAAGGAATGCTATATAGAGTCTGCATGGAACTATAGCCCCATGAGCTAGGAACTATAGCCCCATGAGCTAGGAACTATAGCCCCATGAGCTAGGAACTATAGCCCCATGAGCTAGGAACTATAGCCCCATGAGCTATAGCCCCTATGAACTATAGCCCCCATGAGCTGAGTAAAGAATGCTATATAGAGTTTGGAAGTATAGCCCCATGAGCTGAGTAAGGAATGCTATATAGAGTCTGGAACTATAGCCCCATGAGCTGAGTAGATATTTAGGTAGAGGAAAAACAGAAAGGGTACTGGTATCGGGTAGCCCTTTTGGTGTTTTTACCCTTCAGGACGGGAACCCCTTTTGGGGTTCTTGTTGCTATGTACAGTAGCAGCAAAAATATATTTGTAATTTTTTGAATAAATATGTTTTCCATAATACTTAGTATTTAGAAGGTGATATTCGGCCTAAATGCGCTCTCCTATTTTGACATTCTCAGAATAGGCTAGCCACTAGCCATAGGCTAGTGGTTAAAAATTGAAGTGTGCTACTGTACAAGAGTAATCCAAATTAGGAAGGTTTGCTCTTACCTTTTCTGCCTTGGGCCCGGGGGGCCCCTCTCGTCCACTTTTTCCTGGAGCACCAGGTGGGCCCTGAGTACAGACAGACAAGACAGAGACCACAGTGCAGAACCTTTACAGCAACCGTTTCTCAAACCGTAATCTGTGCCAGATTTGACAAAATGGCATGGTAATTATACAACCATGACATTTTAATTTTAATGCACATTAATGCATCCTTGGGTGTGGTTTTTGTGCACTTTCTCATGCACCATGCACTGAATGGATGGATACATTTTTGATTGGCTTTGCAGCTGATATTTATAATTTGTTTAATGACAAGATACGGTGAGGCACTGACTGTACACTTTATTTGTTCCGTATACCGTTGCTCTGAATTGTTGATGCTTCTTGTTCTTGCTATCAATCAATCAATAGGAACTTAAGAGTATACTACATCGGTTCCATTGATCCAAGCCGGAACAGAATCGATTGCTCCTTTATTAAAATGAACATGCTCTGAAAACTGCACGTGGTCATTTTGAGGGCTTTCCAGTTTGGAGATTGTATCCAGAAAGTGTTGGGAGCCACTGTGCTAACGGACAACTCACCTGTGGTCCTTGGAATCCTGGTTGTCCTGGATGTCCCTTGAGAGAGAGAAACAAAAAAAAGACAGTGGAGAAAGTTACGGTGGCTGCCTCAGTGCCTCGGAGCCTCAGTGCCTCGGAGCGTGTTCTGAGGACGGAATACAATTACTTCCGCTCACCTGATCTCCTTTGGGTCCCGCCGCTCCCGCTGGGCCCGCGTCTCCTTTAGTGCCCTATAGGCAATGACAGCCGTTAGCCATGGCAGCGGATAAGGTTATTGGAGAATGAGCATATTATGCTAACTAGGTCGAGCCGTACAGTATAGCAAGAATATAAAGCCAGAATATAGATACTGACCGCTAGGCCGGCCGCTCCCTGGAACCCCGCGCTGCCAGGTGGACCCTGCGGTAGGAGAGGAAAGGTTAGCCTATATACGCGTAGGAAGCACGCTGGATGGAGACATGTGTGATGTAGATAGTTGTGAGCTTGTAACCTTGAGGTTTTGTTATCTACTTCCATCCATCTGGATAAATACACGTTTGACATTTGGTGTAATTTTGTAACAAAAAAGAAAGAAAGAAAATAAGAAACAAATACATTTAAACCTAAAAAAGGGGTCAAAACAATGAGTGTGTGAAATAAATCTATCAGACATTTATTTCACACACACATTGTTTTTTCCCTTCTAACTTTCACCTATAATGACCAAAACAGGGATGCCAGGGGTGCATGTGGTGAATATTGGTACAGCGGCGGTAGGTGGGCTCACCGATTCGCCCTTGGTCCCGGCGCCTCCTGGGCCCCCCCGCTCGCCTTTCATTCCCTGGCAGATACAAGTGGGCGGTTAATCCATGTCACTACGGCAGGTCTGTCTGCCCATCATTACATCCAGCCTCCAAACCATCCATCTATTAACACTGTCAGGCAGTGGTGGAAAGTAACTATATACTCAAGTGCTGTACTTGGAGTCTGTCCAATTTCCAGTACTTTTACTTTTACTTTTTTACTTTTACTTCTCCACTACATCTCGGATCCACTTTGTACGCCAGTACGTGTATATGTATTGGCGTACAAAGTATATGTATGTAATATGTATTTGAAAACGTTACTAGTTACTTTGTAGATTTGGATTATTATTACAAAACATATGTTACCCACTTCCCACCCACTTGGCCTGAAATTCGGCCATTTGAAAATAGCCGATCTGCAAGCTCAATTGTGACCTTGTAGATCTGCGTGGTAAGTACATTTTGTACATGACTTGTATTTCTATATTGCAGTATTGATACTTTTACTTAAGTAAAAAATCGAAGTCCTTTATTCCAATTTCCACCACTGGTGTTCAGGATGTTGTCACATCATTAGCTGTGTCTTATAATGGTGTGCGTGCGTGTGTGTGTGAAAGGGAGGGGGGGGCACGACGACGACTTACATGAAGTCCTGGGGATCCTGGGAGTCCTGAATATCCGGCGGTCCCCGAAGGCCCCTGAGGTACAGTGAAGTGTACAGTGTGTCAATCAAACCGGGAGGAAACCACATGTGTATTCCACGTGTCCCCACGTGCGCACATCCACTTTTCCAAGGCACACGGGATTGAATGAGCCCTACTGTACCTGTTCCCCCTTCGTTCCAGGCAGACCGGGTGACCCTCTCTCGCCCTGCTGACCCTGGTAGGATGAGGGGCGCGAGGAATGATTAGGGAAAGATTGGATGGTGACGAGAGGAGAGAACGAAGGAGAGGCAAGGAGAGAAGCAGTATAGCGGACAAATCATAGAGAACGAAGGAGAGGCAAGGAGAGACGCAGTATAGCGGACAAATCATAGTCAAAAACACTATAAATACTCCAGAGCAGTGGTTTTCAAGCAGTGGCCCGGGGCCCACCAGTGGTCCTTGAGGGGGTTCCAGGTGGTCCTCAGCTAAATCATAGAACGTTGGTAATCAAATGGACCCTTATAGATCTTGTTCTCTTGAGAGTGCAAAATGAAACCACATGGACGCGTAAGGGTCCATGTCGTTTCATTTTGTTAAGTTATTACATCCAAGACCAAGAAGTCTATACAATTTGAGAATGTAAAATAATTGTTATTTTGATTAACGTTTGCCTGTTGTCTCTCCTATGGTACCAACATCAAATCTTAGCCAACAACAACAACATATTCTTTCGTTTTGGATCTGCGAGGCTAAATCTGATCAAATGGTGGTCCGTGGCTCAAATGGTGGTCCGTGGCTCAAATGGTGGTCCGTGGCTCAAATGGTGGTCCGTGGCTCAAATGGTGGTCCGTGGCTCAAATGGTGGTCCGTGGCTCAAATGGTGGTCCGTGGCTCAAATGGTGGTCCGTGGCTCAAATGGTGGTCCGTGGCTCAAATGGTGGTCCGTGGCTCAAAGGCTGACTAAATAATAGGCCTTGATATGAAAAAGGTTGAAAACCTTCAACCTGTTTCGCATCATCATATTTTGTCACAATTCTATTCCATGCTGTATTGATGGTGGTACCATATGAGATAATATAAAATAACAATCTACATTGTCTAATTGTTTAGACTTCTTGTAAATTAAGTAATGCAGATGTTTAACAATAATTTAACTCTTGAGAGTGCAAAATGAAACCAAATGGACCCTTTCATTTTACGCTTTCATTTTACGTAGCGTAGTGAATGTCATACATTTAAATACTATGCAAAAAATAGAAATACTTGAGTAAAGCACCAGATACTCAAACAATCGAGAGGAAAAGAGAGGAGAGGACAGGGAGAGGAAAAGGAAGGAGAGGGGAAGAGAGGAGAGGACAGGAGATGAGAAGAGAGGAGAGGACAGGGAGAGGAGAGGAGAGGACAGGGAGAGGAGAAGGAAGGAAAGGACAGGAGATGAGAAGAGAGGAGAGGACAGGAGATGAGAAGAGAGGAGAGGACAGGGAGAAGAGAAGAGAGGACAGGAGAAGGAAGGAAAGGACAGGGAGAGGAGAAGGGAGGTAATATGATCGGCCAGGATAGAGGCTCCCTTGACAGAAATGAAGCCTGCACTGTAGCAAGGACAAGGCGAGTCGATACCAAATGAAGGAAACGGCTAACTGGCCTTTACAGCATCCCGCCGGGACACCCCCCCCCCCTCCACACACACACACACACACACACACACACACACACACACACACACACACACACACACACACACACACACACACACACACACACACACACACACACACACACACACACACACACACACACACACACACACACACACACACACACACACACACACACACACACACACACACACACACACACACACACACACACACACACCACTGTGTCCTCTGTGCTATGGCTCTAAGGGGGCCTCAGTTTGGTGATTTTGAAGTGCTGTCCTGACATCTGGAGATTGATCCAGAGCTCTGCGCGCTGCACCTGTTCTCAAACGGGTACAGGTTGAATACCGTACATGGATTGTATTTTTTCCCTCCAGAAAATATTGACTATGTGTTGTCCCCGTAGTACTCCGTAGGTACTTTCTTTCCTCAGCTCTCACTCTGCACGGAGCCATCACGATGTAGCTTCAAACATGACGAGTTATCAAAGGCTGCCCGCGTTCATTATGAAATCCATCTCTTTCAGCTGGTGCTCTTTTAATCAGGTGGGGAAAAACTATTAACAAAGCCGAATATGACTAATAAGCTGGGCAGCGGGGGTTTGCAAATGTTCTCTCTCTCTTTCTCTCTCTTTCTCTGAAGCATGTGTCTCAAACAGACACAGGCTTGCAGAAGTTAACACCTGGCATTAAACACTGCGTGTGGATGATTCCACGCAGAGCTCACGTGGCTCATCCATTTCCACGTGTCTCTTCTGCTAAAACAATGAGTTTGCATGAGGGGAGGGGTGCGAGGCGGGAGGGAGGGAGGGGAGGGGTGTGGGAGGGAGGGCAGCATTTTGTCTGCACAGCAGTCACGCTCTCCATCACTTAGACAGGGGGAATAATTGAACAACTGGAGAGAGACAATGGAATCGTTTCCTCATCTGAAATAACTTTCATTAAAAAGAGCTACAGAGAGAGAGAGAGAGAGAGAGACAGAGAGACCAGACAGATAGACAGACAGAGAGAGAAATGGAGATGGGTAAAACGGCATAATCAACTTTGCAGGGACCTGCTTGATTTAAAAGAGGGATGATCCAGAATTGACAAAGTGGCAACCAAACAAAAAAAGAACACAGTAGTGTGAAGTCAGCAAGTGAAAAGAAAGGGTAGCAGAGAGAGAGAGAGAGAGAGAGAGAGAGAGAGAGTGTTGAATCTTGTCTTATAGTGTGTGTGTGTGTGTGTGTGTGTGTGTGTGTGTGTGTGTGTGGTGCAACTCACAGCTAGACCGGACGGGCCCTGGGGACCAGGGAAACCAGGAGGACCCTGCAGACAGAAAAAGACAATGAGTACGACTCCTAAAACAATGACAAAAAAGGCCTTTAAATTGTCTTGATGTCATAATGTCCATAAAATAATAAATTAAAAAAAACATTAACAAAAAACATTGCCCTAAATACTCTAAATGTGGTCCTCGGTCTCTCTACACACATGTCCTCGTGTTGTTTTGTTTTCCGGTGCCATAGTGCCATCATACCAACAGAGAGCCCCATATTGGCACAGCATCTGAAATCAGTTCTATTCAAATGTCGCTGCTGAATAATACGGTGGCATTGCTATCAGGTGGCACAGCAGGCAGGCCAGCATGTGCAGCTGTGGAATCAACATTTCAAAGGTTAGCGTGGGCGGTAATGTTAACATTCTCTACCCCCTCGTCCCAAAATGTTAACACCGCGAGAGGAAGTTCCCCATCACGACCAGCAGGGGGCTCTGTGAGCTCATGGAAAGCAGCAGCGAGAGCGGAACAGCTCTCCAAGTGAAGTGGCTTGATCTTTTTAAACAGTGGTTCTCAACCAGTGGTCCGGGGACCACCCGTGGTCCTTGGGGGGGTTCCAGGTGGTCCCTAGCTAAATGGTAACCAAATGGACCCTTGTAGATCTTTAACTCTTGCACCCATTTGGTCCATTTGGTTTCATTTTACGCTCTCAAGAGTTAAATTATTGGTATAAATCTGCATCCGTTGATAATTTGATCAATGTGTGCCTGCTATTATGATACCACATCAATACAACATGGAATTGTGGACAAAATCTTATCCAACTTTCCAACAACAAAATATTCTTTATTTTGAGAGGCTAAATGTCCTCAAATGGTGGTCCGTGGCTCAAATGCTGAATAAATAATGGACCAGTCCTACAATGTAGGGACATGTTCACCAAGTTGATAACTATAAGCATTGTCGGGCGGGGACCACAAAAGTGCTTCATGGCGTTCCTGATGAATGATTGATTTTGGACAGTAATATTAATGGAAAAACACATTTACAATCAAAACAAAACAAAATAAAAAACCTCCCTGTGTGCCAAGAACCATAACCTACCATATACATAATGTCGAACACATTTTCTACATGCTGATGAGCATTCTGGAGTGCACATTTCCACGTCTCATTATACACAGCAAAACACATCTTAAACACACACTTCACCCTTTTTGCAAAAAAATATTTGTTAATGAAGATTTAGAAGATTTAGAACACTTCCCTGGGGGTCTTGTCTATGTGTGTAATATGTGGATTTTAGATTTTAGCAGTGAGCCCAGTGTCAAAATATTTAAAACCACATAGTACACACAAAGAAAAGTGTTTTTAAATCTTCTAAACGTCATTAACATTTTTTCTTTTTTTGCAAAAAGGGTGAAGTTTCCCTTTAAAAGGTTGGCCAGTGACTCTATGGTCAAAGCCTAATGTCTTTACAATGAATTACGCATGTGCACGTGTGTGCGACTGCGTGTGCGCACACACACACGCAGACAGACAGACAGACAGACAGACAGACAGACAGACAGACAGACAGACAGACAGACAGGGCTGCTAGCAGTACAGAAGTGAAACGTAATTATTAACTAGACTTACCAAGTTCCCTGGTTGACCGGGTTGACCTCTATGACCTGTAGGACCCTGTAGGGGAGGAGTGGAAAACGGTGACTTCCCCACGTGTCATACACACATCATTTTGATATAAATGGTAAATGGGACATGGTGCATTTATATAGCGCCTTTATCCAAAGCGCTTTACATAGATTGTGCATTACATTCACCCATTCACACACACATTCATACACCGATGGCGGAGGAAACCATGCAAGGCACCGTACACACAGATACAGACACACACAGCTCTCCTCACCGTCTCTCCTGATTGACCCGGTGGTCCTTGCAAACCTGGCACTCCCGGTACTCCCGTGCAGGGTCGGTCACTGTTCTATTAAAGGAAGAAGTTGAATTATGTGCGTGTCTCCATGCGTGTGTGGCGTGTGTGTGTGTGTGTGTGTGTGTGTGTGTGTGTGTGTGTGTGTGTGTGTGTGTGTGTGTGTGTGTGTGAGACAGCTAGTGGTGGAAAAGGTACTCAATTGTTTTACTTAAAGTACCAAAAGTATTTTGAAAATAGCCGATCTACAAGCCCACAATGTATTGTGAGCTTGTAGATGTACGAAATGTATACAGGGCTGAAGTGTTTAACTAAGGTTTTCAAATATATGCAGTGGAGAAAAAAGTACAATATTTGCCTCTGAGATGCAGTGGAATAAGTATTGGAACTTGGAAACACTCAAGTGAAGTACAAATACCTCAGAATTGTACTTAAAGTACAGTACTGAGGTAAATGCACTTAGTTACTTTCCACAACAAACTTACTGGCGGCGGCGGCGGCGGTCCTGATTGCGGGGTCTCCTCTCTCTGCAGCCTCTCTCTCTGCATCTGCAAGCACTGCAACGCCCGACGGGACAACATTTACATTCACGACACAAGTTTGTGTCAGAGCAAATTAAACTCACATCAACGCCAACCCCGGCACCGTGAAAAGTGGAGGCAAGGACTTGTCTTTTGCATTCAACCAAAGTGGCACGACTAGCGCGAACACAAACACACAGTGCTGCTGCTACCGAAAGGGAATGATGAGACGGAATCATGACCTTTAAAACAAACATCATGCGCTACACCAGTGGTTCCCAAAGCCAAAAGGAAAATGTGATGTCTCCCTGGAACCCAAAACTAGCGAAAACAGCAGATCTACAAGCTCACAACACAGCACGAAGAGACGCGTTGTGAGCCTGTACATTGGCTATTTTCCACCATGTCTTCAAAATATTTGCTTTCTAATTCATGGAAATTCTTTTCTTTCCTTGATTTCTTCACGAAATTACTGGGGAAAAAATAATTTGTTTATAATGAAAAAGGTCTTAAAAAAAATGTCTTTCTAATTCATGGAATTTATTTTCTTTCCTTCATTTCCTCATGAAATTACTGGGAAAAAATAATTGGTTTATAATGAAAAAGGGGAATGTTTTGAAATAATATTAATGCAAAACAAAATGTGGGGAAACAAAAGAGGAAAGAGACCCAGTGTTTTTGGAACCAGTGCTGTAAACGTTTCCCGAAACCTCCCCCCGAGCTGCTCCGCGGTTCTCACCCTCTCACAGCCGTCCAGGGGGTTAGCGCCATTAGCGCCAGATTTGCCCTCGTCTCCCTTCTCTCCCTTGGCACCGGACAAGCCTGGCACACCTGGCAAGCCGTGGGAGCAACCCTCCGCACAGCCCTGTTGTTGTCACAGAACACACACACACATGCAATAAACACACACAAACACACATGTCCACAAACGTACATACACCCACGTATACATATATACGCACACATAAAAAGATACGGCACATTGTGCCGTATCTTTTTATATTGATACAAGTATACGGTACAGTCGATAGTACTGTTAATTGCATTAACAGTTGTAATACTTAAGGCACAATCAGTGATCCAAACAGACAAATTGGTAGCCCCCACCAGCCAAACAGATACATTAAAAAAGAAATAAATGGTGACTGATCAGCTCTTGATAGGATATGAAAAAAATGAATTATGATTATTTCTTTATTTTAACTGCACTTGCGGTTTTGTGGGGCTGTGTGATAAGGTTGGTTATGTCGGTAACGTTAGTAAACATTACAATTCAAATGTTCAAAATTGTATTGTGAATAATAACTCCATCCACTACACAAATCTCAGATTGGGCCTTTAATTACGGAGCAAAGGACAGCAAGCACAGTAATCCATAACCATGAAACTCCATTCCCCATAGTGCACCCCACACTTACATCACCATCCCCTTCGGTGGAGTCTTGAGGCAGCTGCTGGTGCTGCCCAATAGGCCTCTATGAAGGGGGCAGGGGAATGGAAATTCAATTAATAATGGATGCAGATATCAAGACATTCAAGACAGCGCAAACTAAGCCAAGTAACATATAAGTCAACTCCTGATTTGCATTTGTTTGCACAATAGGCAAAAATACAATTAGAAGAAAAAATAAACTTTATTGAATTTATTCGATATTGGTTGGAGCATTGACAATCTCAAGACAACATGATATACCATATCAGGAGTTGACTACTGCCCCTGAAACCCTCCATTTCAGAGTCATGACAGACAAAAGTCTCAAGACAGGCAATAAGTGATGAACAATAAACCGTCTTGTGACCTGTAATGAACTAGAGCCACAGATATGTTATTTGTTAGCTTGGTAAACAAACCACCCCCGTCACAAAATTCAATTTCAAATGAAATATGATTTCCGTGACCAGGTGGTTTACCAGGCTAGTTTTTGTGTTTGTTTTCTGCTTGAAAATCTATTATTTTCGGTGAGAGACGACAAGGCTATAGGCTACAGTACATAGGACCAATACTAAAAACATAAAACTGCTTAGCCATTCAGCAAACATTCTAATGACACTAAACTTAATCAAATGTGATTTCTTGACTCACATACAGTACATGTGGGGTAATCCCATGGTTGAAATGTGGCTGCTGGCTCCTGTCTATATAGAGGAGCTTTTTTTTCTTTTCAAGCAACATTAATAAATGGGTCAGTCACAGTCACACTCAAAATCACAGAGCATTCCCACTAGTACAGTGGTTGTAACTGGGGTTTGGTTTGTGGTTTGGTATACTCTTTTGACTCATAATGTAACCTCTTTTCCACGACTCTTCATTCCCTAGAATCACTGACCACATTTACTGTGCATACACACACTTGGATCTTAATGTGAAACATGTTAACAGCTTCATCATATTTTTTTCCCTATCAAAGTAAGTTGCTTAACATGCATGTAAGCATAGCCACTGACATAGAAATTGAGAAATGGATTGAAAATGGAGGTTGTGTCGGATAAATGAGTTTCCATTCACCTATCCAATGTTGAGGATGAAGCCATGAGGAGTATTTAGGATGAGGCTGATTTGTGTGTGCGCGTGCAACTGACTAGTATTTGATTACTTATAGGGATCATTCCTTGAATACACCCACACAGTTCTTCTAACATATAGTGATGAAGCCATACACAATAAACGGATCATAAGAAAGTTGTAGCGACAAGTAGGAATAGAGCTTCTTATCGGTAAACAATACATTCTCAACAGAACCAGTATCTTTTACTAAGGGCCTTCAAATACAGCACTTTTCTAACAGATAGAAGGCAAGTGACCTTTTTACTTTTGGAAAATAATATTGAAGAAACTGTTACATTAACTGCAGGTTAATGTGTGTACCGGCACTTCAAAGGCGTAATTTTGTTTCCCTGGGCAGGTATTAATGGACTGCAGGTATTAATGGACTTTTAGACCAACATGTTTGTGCCAGCATGGGTGATTAGATTTATTTATTAATCGCCTTTTTTCAGATGGGATTTGGAGCTCCATCCCTCCCTAGCGACAAGGAAACCCAGAGGTGTGCATAGTTGAGTGGCCTCAGCACCCCGTGGGGGATAATGTGAATACCATATTACAGACTGACAGACAGCCTCTTTTCCTCACTTGACAGTTAACAGGTGAGCAGTTTTCTGAAAAAGCTATGTTTCTATGTCAGTCGTTCTTTGATTTTTCAAAAATAGCAGACCTACAAGCTCTTAGCGCGCCACTCGGTGGCGCGCTATGAGCTTGTAGATCTGCTATTTTTCAATAGCTAAAGCATAACATAATGCTAACACCAAAAGGGGTTCCCGCCCAAAATGGGTTAAATGCTGCAACAACCCAACATGTAAATCCAGCCTGCAATGTACAACAGCAAACCAACACAACATATGCCATAGCCATAACTCCCTTTAAACATTACATACAGTACTACCCTCGGTTATAGGCTAACATAGCAAAGAGTCTCACGTAACGGGTGGGATGGAGGAGGTGAGAGGGCCACTATATTTACACACTAAAAGGCGTCGACCTGCGTTTCGAGCTTGTAGATCTGCTATTTTTGCTAATTTGAATTGAAATTCACTTACCGGTTTACTTGCATTTGCATATACTTTGCATTTAGTTATACTTATGTTAACTTTATGAACTGCAAATAAAAAATATATTAGACATAAAAAAATAGTAATACTAATCATTAAGTTACTATAATGTAGAATGAAGTAATTCAAGCGGGTTATGTTTGCATTTTTGGAATTTTAACCGCTGATCAGTATTCCGATATTAACCCGGCGGGCCGCATTAAGTGAAGGTGGGGGCCGCATGTGGCCCCGGGGGGCGCCAGTTGCCCAAGTATGATTTATAGAGCTATAGCGTATAGAGCTTTTACCAAAACAAAGTTTCAGCATGCTGTATGTTACGCTGAAATCACCAGGACTGCCTACTAACACCTTTCTGTGCTTGAGATGATGGATTGAAATTGAAACACAAATTGAATCACCGTCCTTTTAGTTGACAAAGTGTACCATCTATCACACTGTGTACTGTGTGTAGACATTATCCGATGGTGTCAGGCATTTAAATCACAGCATTCAAAGGCATTTCAGGCAATAGACAGGAGGATGAACGGCTGGCCGACACAGCAGACACTATACTATTGAACTCAGTGCTGCCTCTCCCTATAGGCAGTTACAAAAAAAAGAAAAAGTGAGATTCTAATTAGCTGTGACATTTGCATCAGCTATGTAAAATAATAACAATAAACACTGGAAAGATGCCTGTAACTACACATTTCTGAAGGTAGCTTGTTGTAGTCACATGCGTGGCAATAACATTAGCTTCCAGAGAGTGAAATGTGGCCATTAGTTAGTGGAATGTGAGGTACACACACACTCATCTTTACTGAGTCTACACAGAAGAGCACACGCATAAAGCAGAATACACTGAACAGTCACCTAAGCCTGATTTATACTTGTTGGCATCAGACCTCGGAAATAGCCGATCTATAAGCTTGTAGATCAGCTGTTTTCATGCAGGACACAACCAAGCATGAATCAGGCTTTACTCCACACAGAAGATTACATGTACCCAGCACATACCAACAGTCACCCATTACATCATTTTCTCCACACACTCCAGTGGAGTCATGTTGCCCATTAGTATTTAGGATTTGACACGTAACCAAGCACCCCACGAGCCCATTCATAAATTACACTAAAATGCAGTCTGCTACCCATCAACGGAGTGGGACGATTTATGTTGAGTCTTAATAGAGCTTTTATCGAAAAACAAAGTTACGAAGTGCTTTACATAACACTATAGAGTATAGACATAACCAAATAAAATAAAAACAACAATTAAAAGATGAAGACATTTATAAAATGTGCAGTGTGAAATAAAAACCTATACGATTTATAGATTAAAAGTATGGAAATGCCTTTCGATAAAAGCAAGTTTTAAGATGAGATTAGCACATGAGACAAACCCTGTGCTCCTAAGATACTCGATTGGGCAAGGAAAAACACCCAAGAAAGATAAGGATCACAAAGAAGGGACCCCCTTCCAGAGAAGACCCTCTTCAAGAAGGGACCCCCCCTTCCAGCATGGACAGGCGTGCAGTAGGTGCCAAATGTGCAACATTTAAATGCAAAACAAAGAACGATAAAAGGGGCATGGCACCCTAAGCTGATTTTGTCATTTGTTTCATCCCATCTCCATGGTGACATAATGACAGTATCATCAGACTTAACGAGGGCATTATAAATGTAGGCCACTAAAGGTGCAGTGAGAAATAAACCATTAAGATTTTGACGTTATTATTATGGAAGGGCCATTTTAATAAAAGTATGTTTTAAGAATTTATTTAATAGAAGACACTGATTTAGCAAGACTGGCCATGTCCTGGAAATTGCACCTGGCCCAGGTTCAAAGCCATTACAAACCAATTTGACATTGTTCAAACTGGTGCTATTAACCAGAAAGGCTATTTTACACCGCACACTACTGGCGAGAACCAGGCTGTGTGCATTAACAGGCACTCACAGAGAAGCTTGTCTATACAGTATATGTCAATGTGCAATATTCACTTCTGTTGCACTCTAGCTGAAATGCTGTGCAATTTGCTAACCATCTATTGGGCTCATCCAAATATCACCAATTTCAAATGACCGATACTGCAGACGACTTTGAATGTTGAGAGAGGCTAGACTGTGGCTGTGAATCCATTGACATATAACACGCTGATCCACAGAACAAAGGAGAAACTGGAAGGTTTGTCTAGTCGGAGCAGTTCTGGAGTGTGTGTCGGTGTGTGTTTGTGAGTCCGAATGAGGATTCAGAATTTTCCACTGTGGGCAAAGAGATTACATTCAGGGGTACATTCTGTCTGTATAGCAGAGGGAGGTCTAGGCCAAAGCCAGCAGTGTGGTAAATAAAAACCTCAGACAGAGAGACGGAGAGAGAGGCTCTGATTGGACTCTGAATCCACATCCAGAGCAGCGTTGATTTCGTCGACTAGTTCGTAGACTACCTTTTTCACTGACGAAAACTAAATCCAAACTAAATGAAAACTACACTATAATGACTAAAACTAAGACTAAATAAAATAAAAACTAGACTAAAATGTTAGGAAGGGACTAGTGGAGATTCAGTATATGTCATTTTACACTTGGTTGCATGCGACGCGTCGTGAGCTATTTTCAGCCATTACGACGGCATCAAGGCCCACCAAAATACATTTTAGTCTACTAAATCAATTGTAGATTTAGTCGACTAAAATCTTATATTTAGTCAACTAAAACTAGACAAACCCAAAAACATTCCAGGTGACTAAAATGTGACTAAAACTAAATTAAAACTATTCAAGAGACTATGACTATAACTAAAATTTGCTGTCAAAATCAACACTGATCCAGAGTTGCAAAATGCAGGTGACTGCATTATTATTATCTTCATGAATACAATTTATAAAGCAATCATACTAATGATAATAGTAGCCTTCATTCATATGCTGTACCATTTCATACACAGTTCATTCAAAATGTAGTACATAAAAGCAACTGCCGATGCTGCCCAGACACATGCCATTTATCTCTCTTCATCTCTGTGTTTGTGTCTTGCGCATGGACTGCAATGGAGTCTGTGACTACGTTTTATTTAATTTAATATTAATGTGAATATGTACAACATGTTGTACTGTGCTTATTTCGTGGTCGTATTGTTTTATTTCAAATTGTCTACAGTGAAAGTCCTTACACACCGGAAGCATGGCGAACAATTCAAAAAAAAGTGTCTGCAAATCAGACTCTTCATTCACGTTCTAATGTCGATGTACTGATGATACAAACAGCAGTTTAAATTAAATGTGACAGAATAAACACTCCCGGTATAGAAGGACCTTAACTCTCAATAAGATCACTCTCTACTCCCAAGTGCACTCATTTCCAGACTGCTCCGCTCCTTTGAAGAACCCTTAGTTTACCCTCACCAAACTCCTCCTTCACTTCCTGTGTCGGCACCACTTTGCTCTCTAACTAGCTTCAAGGTGAAGTTTCCCTTGAGCACTGTCTAGGGATCAGCTTTGATGGTCCAAGACCATTACTGGAAAAAAAAGGGAGAAAAAAGCCCAAAACTGACCCCGGATCAGAATCCTCGGGCAACTTCACCTTACTCCACCATTTCTCCTCCCTCTCCTAGCAGAAGTTGCCCTTCACCACAACTGCACCTAGATCAGATGCTCTGGCCCCAGGCTAAAGAATCCTCAGGGGTTATAAGCCAACCTGATCTTTGAATCAGCAGGTAAGAGCAACCTCCCCCATCGGCTCTCTGATTTTGTTTTTTACTTACGCTGTGTCCGGGCAAACCCGGTGTCCCTGCTAACCCGTCGTTGCCAGGGATACCCTGAAAGAAGGAACTGAGGTTGAACTGGTTTGTAGCCAATTAAAGGCCAGCCACTCCCATCTACAGTCCACCATTATTGTCAGGCAGTGTCAACAGGATTAGGAGGAAAGCCTTTTTTCAAGTTTATATAACATGGAGCATTGTTAGTTTGCTTCTGTAAACCGTTCACCTTTATGTTTTGTCTGTGTGCAGTTATGTGTTGTCTAACTGCAGAAATAACACATAACCGGTTCAGAGAACACTCACAAATCTTTGTAATATGTCAAATACCAATTTTGTATTTGCCATACTTTCCCCCAGCCACCATTCAATAGACTTGTGAGGTACAGTATTAGTTCATATATCTTTTCCACAGAGATCTCTGAGTGACGCGAACAGAGTAAAGAATCTCTAACTCTGATAGAATACAGTGACCTGCACCACAAACCCAAAATTCGGATTAAGTACTATTTTAACTGCAAGAATTTCAGATAATGTGAGCTAGTACAATACATGACCGTGTTTATCCAATCCCCATCTCTATTTATGAGCTTTTATTTCTTACACTTTAAGTCTTTTGTGATGTACATAGTGACATTTATTTGAAGGTCTGTACAGATAAAGAACGGATTAAAACTGTCCCTTTGAATGTGTAGTATGGCGAGTAGGGGTGGGTCCCGAACCTCGGGACCAAGTATGTACCGAACCGAACGTGCTTGGGTACCGGGTACTCATTACAATAATTCAATTTCGGTTCTCTCTATCGGTTCCCACACGCGGTCACACGCCATTTATTTATTTTCTACCCTTTTAATAGAAGCGCAGGGAACAGAGCTGATCTACAAGCCTACACCGCGTTGCATCAGCGACGCGTTGTGGGCTTGTGGCTTGCAGAGGCGGAGCTATTTCTCTGCATGCACGTTGCACAGCATTGAATCAACCCACCTCGAATGCGCGCCTGTGTGTGCATGTGTGTGTGTGTGTGTGTGTGTGTGTGTGTGTGTGTGTGTGTGTGTGTGAGAGAGAGAGATCACGGCGTAGGGTCCAGAGGCCCAGTCAGTTTAGAGCTTGCAGTCTAACTTCGAAGAGAGGTGGCGAAAAAACAAGAAAAACAACAAATGATACTACCTACTCTGGCAGGCTGGCACCCCATGTGCATGCAAACCACAGCATGCAAGCCGCCTTTGTTTTCAATGATCCCTCCATTCGCACGTCGGCAAACCCGTTCTCACCTATCGGCCGGAGATGCGCTGCCCCCCCATTCGCGATGCTAATTTGTGTGCGTGTGTGTGCGTGTGCGTGTGCGTGTGAGTGCGAGTGTGTGTTGCTCTCAAATCTCAGACATGCTTTTATTTGTTATTGTCAGTAGTTAGTAGTAAGAGAAGTAGCCTGCAACACCGCCCTGGGTAAATACAGAGTAGATATAGGCTATTATATTTAAAATAATCACTATAGGAGAGGATGTTACACTATTCATTATACATGTCTTAAATTGACATTGAGCTTTTTTGTTAAATAAACATTTGACCTCTTATTTAAGTTATTTTATACCATTTTGGAACCGAAATAGGGAACCGTTAAGAACCGGAATCGATAAGCAGAACCGGAATCGGTACCGGATTCACAAAAATCCTAACGATACCCATCCCTAATGGTGAGTCCATGGTTTGGTTTCATAAGCCAACCTTCAAATAAATGTGCATGTCTTGACTGACATTACCCAAAGCTTACTTCCCACGTAGGTTAGTGCATTGCGCACCATAATAAGGGTTAGTGCTTCTCTGTAGCCTGTGTATTTCAAATTCATAATCTAGTTCCTTTAAAGAATTAAGATGATGACTCAGTAAATCATGTCATGCTTGCATATACACACATATATTATTAAAAGGTAATCACCCCTCAAGCTGCAAAGCTTGCTGACATTCACAGCAATTCATACTTTGTCAGCGCTCTAAGCATCATATTATTGTAACGTCCCAGCTGCCAAAGCCAAGAATTATGAGCAGCATGGGATTCAGTTCAGACGCGTGTAGGCTATTCCGAAGCAGGCCATATGCATCTCAACAAGGCAGGCGCAGCGACAGTAAGGCCTTGAGGCTCGTCGACCTTGAGGCTTATGACTCGTGAGCCGAATATCCGATGGCCTCGCTCATCGATAAGTGTGCCATATGAGTTGGCAAGCGGACGGAATATCACCCGTTTACAATATTAGTTAGGCGGGATGGATGGATAACTTCATGGCGTGAACACACTGGCGGGCGCACCTCACTTCCACCCATCAGTTGCATACGGCCTGCTTCGGGAATATCACACATGCAGTTCAAACGCATTGGAAGAGCTTCTGCTTTGAAAAGAACAGACACACCGCCACCATCCGGCAGACGCTCTCGTCTTACCTGGGGACCTGGGAGGCCACCTGTGCCCTCAGGGCCCGGAGGACCAGGTGGGCCAGGAGGTCCTGGGGGACCCTAAATGATAAAAAACATAAAACGCATGTTTGCACATACTGTATGAAAGCACTTGTGCACACAAACACACACACATACTAACAGAGAGAGAGGGGGGGGGGGTACACTGGGAACGGAATTGGCTCTGCAACGGTATGCTGCCACAATAATCAATGGAACCAACCGTACGCTGCCACTATATCCATTTTAGCCAGTAGCACTTGCCATTACCCCGACGACCTTACAGGCGTATGCAAAGGCTCAACTTATGTAACTTAGATTACATTGTATGTAGACATAGCACTATATAGTATACAGAATATGCATAGTTCATTGTATAGATTTTCCACTGTTAGGTTCTTACGTATGATTCATGATGACTATTTGTATGTATTTGATGTATTACCATGTCTTTTGTTCCTGCTTACTGTAAATCGCTCTGGATTAAGAGCGTCTGCTAAATGGCCAAATTGTAAATTGTAATCAATGGAACCAACGGTACTGCCGCTATAATCAATGGAACCTGGCTGCGGTGCGTGTGAATCTTTTTTTCTTTCGCAAATGCTCTATTTTTCTGCATGTCTGCGGCGATTGTGCAGCCCTTCGCCTCATCTTCAGAGCGAAAAGAAAACAATGAATACGGAACTGGCCGTGGGACGGACGAATTGTCGGTGCAGCCACCTACAGTAGCAGGGTACGGTTCCGTTCTGTCCCCAGTGTAGCCCCCCCGAGAGAATACTGTGACACTGAAGAAACATCATTCTCAAACAAAGTCACAGAATTATGTAATTGCTGCCAGATCAAACCTGATGCCAATTGCTTCCTCCCTCCCTTCCCGGAGCTCCCTGAAAGCAAAGAGGAGTCAGAATCAGACCGGTGCTTGAACAGACGGCATAGGGAAAGCAGCTAGTATGAAATATAATAAGAATGCTGATCATGAACCCCGAAGCAAGGAGGGGGGGGGGGGGGGTGACTCAGCTTGTACTGTATGTGTATATTATTTTTCTCTCGGTCCGTCTCCCCCGTAGAGAATAATCCTCAATATGAACTCGCAATAAAGGCCGTCTGAGTCAATATGGGAATGTGTGCATCTGCGTCTACTTTAAACTACTTAAAAGCATGGCGTTTTCCCTCCTACCCCCTGTCGTGAAATAACGATTTTGAAGATGTAAATGGGTCATGTAAATGTGTGTGTGTGTGTGTGCGTGCGTGCGTGCGTGCGTGCGTGCGTGCGTGCGTGCGTGCGTGCGTGCGTGCGTGCGTGCGTCTGTGCGTGCATGCGTGTAGACACTCACAGGTCCGCCTGTGCCCGTGTGTGTTGGCATTATGCAGTTGCACTCTCCAGGTTCTCCCTAAAAGAAATATATAATTGAAATAAAAAATAAATAAATTCATCAAAATAAAATAAATCTTAAAGAGAAATCTAACCGTTGAGTAAGAACATCATAGACATTCCTCAAGCTGTCATGATTCTTTTATTCCCGACTTTTCTGGGAATAATCCTTTTTCATCACACAGATGCAATAACAAAAAAGAAGAAGAAAAAAAAGATAAAATGTTGTCAGCACTCAGCATGTACCGGTACTTCATCTCCATGTTTCAACCACACTTTGCAACGGCCTCATTCCAGCGTATTCATCTACGTTTTAACTTATACAGCAGCTACACAACCTTCTGAGAAGTTCTGCATCAAGATACTATCTTGATTACATAACTTCTCAAAAAGTTGTGTCCTTTTGAGAAAGTTGTGGGTTGTTAACATTGCAATGTGGGGTGTTAGTGCAATTTATCATGGCGAACAAGTACAGTATTGTTTGCAGAGTGGAATGTAACCTACAGGAAAACACAAAATATGAAGAAACAATTAATGCCAAGACAGTGTGCCAGACCCATATCGACCCCTACTGCTCTCTTGTTTCCCCCTACTTCTCAGTTTCTGTTCTTTCTTTGCAACTCTATTCTTCCATTTAATCCCTCCAATTATGCTCTCATGGACAGCATAACCCTCAGTGTTCATTGTATTAGTTTATAGACTCACATAAACGCTTCCCTCAACTAAGGCATTCTTTCAGCTTTCATTGCTAAAACTGTGTGGAGAAAAAAAGAGACTAAAACAATATGATTTTGTTGAGTTTTTGATGAGTTTTCAGAGCATCGCTTGCTAGCATCCATGGAAGCAACAGCCGAAATCCTCTGTTCACGCGCACGTGTTCTTTAGCGACTTTAGGACATATAATGGGATAAAGTACGATGTTCCAAGCTTAATAAAACATTAATTTGAGATCGCGCTAACCATAACAATGATCCGAATGGACAGAACACAGGTCTGTGACCATGGCACGGAATGGCCGATTAGTAATTCCCGGTTCTAACGACAGACAACATAGCTCTTATCATCTGCTTATGTCGCACATTTCACTGGCACTGGCCCCCTACCTATGGTAACGGGCGTTCAAGGTGTTAAATGAACACTCCTCAGGGTTTTACACTACTATATCTGCACCATCATAGGCCACCTCGCTCCCTCCTCCACCCACTCCTCCTCCCTCCTCCACCTGCTCCTCTTCCTCCTCCTCTCAATGACAGCGAGGAGTGCCAGGGCTGATGAATGCAGTAATTAATAGTCTCACACTATCTCTCTCTCTCTTAGGGCCCCTAAACTCCCCCAGCAATAGTACACTTAACTGTTACTGCTACTCTATCCCTGCCCAGAGGCCGGCCTGCCTGCGTGTGTGTGTGTGTGTGTGTTTGCGTGCGTGCGTGCGTGCGTGCGTGCGTGCGTGCGTGCGTGCGTGCGTGCGTGCATTGCTATACTTGTGTGGGCCAAGTGTCCCCACAAGTAGCACAATGTGAGAAATAGACAATGTGACGAAAACGTCCCCAAAAGAGTTGTTTTTAATGATTTTAAAATATATTTTATTAAGAGTTATAATTCTTTAAAATTCAGGTTGGTTTTAGTATTAGGATTTAGAGGTTAGGTATGCCTGATTTATAAGTCCTGCACTGACAATAGCAGATCTACAAGCTCACAGTAGATCAGTTATTGCTGTAGGGTTAAGTTTCAAAATGACAAAAACAGAAAGGAAAATAATGGCATTCATAAATTCACTATCCTAATATGCTGATATCCTCACAAGTATAGTAATACAAATGTGTGTGCGTGCGTGCGTGTGTGTATGCGCGCATGTGCGTGCGTGTGTATGTGTGTGTGTGTGCATGCGTGCGTGTGTGTGTTGAACCATCTCCTGCGATTACCATCTGTTCCGCCCCTTATCGCCAAACCCCTCAAGACCCTGTCATCCAAACAAAACGGTAGACTTACCTTGTCCCCTTTGGCTCCCTGCAAGATAACACGCACGCATGCACGCACACACACACACACACACACACACACACACACGCACACACACACACACACACACACACACACACACACACACACACACACACACACACACACACACACACACACACACACACACACACACACACACACACACACACACACACACACACACACACAAAGAGAGAGAGGGAGGGAGAGAGAGAGAGAGAGTGAGTTTGGCCTTGTTGTTTCAGAAGAATGCTCCCAGGGCACGGAGTTGAGTGCAGATCAGGGGACACTTGATAAGATAGGAGCAGACATGGCCTCTGTTATGGATCGAGGCGGACAATCCTTGGTTATTAAATGATGCCTACATCAAGGCCATTCCCCCAAACATAGCTCAGAGACAATTAACAATTCAGACATTAAAAGTACAGAGGCGACAACTAAAGTCTCTTAAACTACCAGATGCTGATTAAAAACAGTCACATCCCCCCACCATGCGCACATGCACACAGTATAAGGAGTAAACGGTAACAAACTCACATTTCTGCCATCACCTCCTGGTAATCCATGTACGCCTGGGGTTCCATCTTTACCCTGCGGAGCAAAAGTGAACAGGAAACGTTCTATGGTTTGAACCAAAGCAAAACAGAATGGCAATCCCAGCACGCACGCACAGACGCACAGACACACAGACACACAGACACACAGACACACAGACACACACACACACACACACACACACACACACACACACACACAGGTTCCCAAGCGGCCGCGCTACCTCCTGAGCGACTGCTGCCCATATGAAAGTAAAGGGGCAGTGCAAAAAAAGAAAATAGGTAGAACTTAAGTCAGTCACACCTCAGCATTACTATCTTACCGGGGGTCCCTGCACTTCGTTACCCATTGGCCCTTGAGGCCCGGGAGGCCCGATGTCTCCTTGGGGGCCCTATGATCAGGGATAATGAATACCAATAAAAACAAACATATATATTTTTTGTATGCACTGTAGAATCATGAAGTCAGGAACATTAAAGCTGAATTGACGGTAGCGTACCGTTATGCCAGTGGGACCAACAGGTCCAGGTGTCCCACCGTCTCCCTGAGGTGCCTGGAAACAAACCACAACACATTGAACCAACAACACGGCCTCTAATAGCAGGGTGGACCATCTCATTTACATAATTTGGCAAAAAAGGAAGAAAATATATATACAGTATAAAAATCTCACACTATGATACAAAGCCTCTTCCTGACGGATCACCTCCAAGTATCAATGATGTAAAAATACGCAGCCATAAAAAGCGTTGAAATAATAATAAGAGATAATATAAGAGACGTATGCCTGATTTAGACTTAGAGGCGTGCTGTTGTCCCAAAATAGCTGATCTACAAGCAGTGCATCACATTGTGAACTTGTAGATGTCGGTGCGAGACACGTTGCGCAACCACGTACAAATCAGACAAAACTTACTGCAAGTCCCGGTAGCCCTCTTGGCCCCTCCACACCCTGTTAAAGGGATGACAGGTGCACAAGAAGACATGAAAACTACACTTGAGGATTATAACAAAACAAGAATATACCCAAAAAATAGAAAGAGCAACAAAAGACAAGCGTTCTGGCAGAGGAGATCTACTACACGGTTTATGACTGTGAGAAAGAGACAGTGCCGTGACAGACTGCTCCTTCTACACCACTGGTTGACCAACCGGTGACCACCAGTGGTCCTTCAGGGGGTTCCAGGTGGTCCCCAGCTAAATGATAGAGTTGGTAACCAAATTGATCCTTATAGATTTAACTCTTGAGCGTTATGAATGAATGAATGAATGAATGAATGAATGAAACCAAATGAACCCTTACGTTACGGGTTCATTTGGTTTCATGTTACGCTCTCAATAGTTATATTTGCATTTGCAACATCTGCATTACTTAATTTACGTCGTCTACACAAATTAAAGAATGTAAAATATATTGTATTTTGGTCGTTTGCCTGTTATCTCTCCTATGGTACCAACATCAATATATATACAGCATGGAATCGTGGACAAAATCTTAACCAACGATAACAAAATCCTTTAGTTTTGGGTCTGAGAGGCTAAATCTCATCAAACGGTGGTCCGTGGCTGAAATGCTGAATAAGTAATGGGCCTTGATATGAAAAGGGTTGATAAACCACTGTTCTACAGGATGGCAGAAGGCCTGGCCATCGTCTCCCAGATGCTCTACAGGATGGCAGAAGGCCTGGCCATCGTCTCCCAGATGCTCTACAGGATGGCAGAAGGCCTGGCCATCGTCTCCCAGATGCTCCACAGTAAACCACTGCTCTACAGGATGGCAGAAGGCCTGGCCATCGTCTCCCAGATGCTCCACAGTAAACCACTGCTCTACAGGATGGCAGAAGGCCTGGCCATCGTCTTCCAGATGCTCCACAGTCAGCGGTACAATCAAAGACAACAGAGGAATGAACAGAGGGTTTTAAAGATAAGCCAAAAGGGATTAGGGTTTGATGTGAAGATTTACAGCCTTATAATCCTAAAATCTGTTGAAGAACTAGGGAACTCAGACAATTGTCTGTCCTGAAGGTCTAAGCGACCGAAACGTCGACCTAATAAAGAGCAACATTTTGGCAAGTCTGACAGTGTGCGTGACCTTTTCTTTGTTTTTCAAAGATACCTTTTGAAAAGAAAACGATGAAAGGTGATGGAATTTAACCAAGAAGATGTGCCTTACCTGGGGTCCTTCTAGGCCAACCCCGGCAATTCCAGGATCGCCCTATAGGGGGCAGGACAACATAGAATAGAATGAAATAGATTATTCAGGGAGGGATCACAGCCACACTTGATTGAACCCCATTAAGAAAATAATAAGTAATAGGCTTCAGTACCTGGCTTCCTTTGGTCCCTGGGGAGCCCTGTGTGCCGGGCAAGCCTGGTTTTCCCTAGAAAGAATCAAGAAATGGCTATCAGATTTTCTTTTAATGTGGTGGTCAAAATTTAAACCATGATTCTATTTTATTTTATTTTTGAGGGGAGCTCCTATATCCAGCTTTTGGTGTCTGTCCACAAACCTGGTCCTACACATTACATTTCCATTGACAATGCATGGAGAATTTTACGTCATAGTGTCTGAGCAAAGGGCTCTTTTTTCGTCCATGCTAAACCCCTTATCCATAAATTACTTTACTTTTTTTTTTTTTTTTAACATTATTGAATAGTTAAAATAGCCTACAGGCTCGCGTCAATGTAGATCAGCTAGTTGAACTATTCAAAACGTTTTTCAAAATAGTAATAAAAAGGCAAAGTAGTTTAGGGAAAGGGGTTTAGCATGGACGAAAATAGAGCCCATAGCGTCTATTTTACGTCATGATGATGTACAATGATAAGAGCGCCCCTCACTTCACACGGGTGTGATTTTTATTTATTTTTTGCTTACATGTTTGCCAGCCTTTCCTTGCCCAGGGGGGCCGGGCTCTCCCCTCTCTCCTTTGGGTCCTGGTACGGCCACTCCGTCAACCCCTGCAAGTGTGTCCACAGAGGGACAGCTGGTACAGGCATCGCCCTATCAGCACACAGACAGCAGCACAACGTCATCAGAGAGACACTGCTAAAACCTGTATTCATTCCACTGCCTACTCTTCTGGACATGGAATATGCTCAATAACTAGACCTGTCACAAGTAGTTTAGTTTAGTTTGTCCGGGTAGCTCAGTCGGTAGTGCTCTCGCCTTTGGACCACAAGTTCATGGGTTCGATCCCGGGCACCGCCAACTCAGTGTATGAGTATGAGGCTTGGGTGCGGGAAGTACTGGGAGCTGATGGTAGGTGTGGCGCTCCACCTCAGCAATCCATCTCCCAGGGGTCTAGCACATTGTACGGGGACAGACTCCATCTTCCAGGAGTCTAGTGCATTGTAACCAAGGAAGCTCTGAGAAGGACAATGGGGACAGAACGGGGACAGGGACAGACTTCATCTCCCAGGGGTCTAGCACATTGTAACAGGGACAGACTCCATCTCCCAGGGGTCTAGCGCATTGTAACGGGGACAGACTTCATCTCCCAGGGGTCTAGCGCATTGTAACAGGGACAGACTCCATCTCCCAGGGGTCTAGCGCATTATAACGGGGACAGACTCCATCTCCCAGGGGTCTAGTGCATTGTAACAGGGACAGACTCCATCTCCCAGGGGTCTAGTGCATTATAACGGGGACAGACTCCATCTCCCAGCGGTCTAGTGCATTGTAACGGGGACAGACTCCATCTCCCGGAGGTCTAGCGCATTGTAACGGGGACAGACTCCATCTCCCAGCGGTCTAGTGCATTGTAACGGGGACAGACTCCATCTCCCGGAGGTCTAGCGCATTGTAACGGGGACAGACTCCCGCATGTTATTGGCTGATACCGACAATAAGCCACTCCTGACCTACTTCTTCTTCTTAGTTTAGTTTAGTTTATTAGCAAAAAATACGACACGTATAAAGGAAACACATTTCTGTGTGACGAAAGGAAGAAGCCAGAAGGCTAGCTGTTAATCTAACATAGATTAAACGTTGAATAAAACCAATACAAAATAATACAAGTTCACAAGGGCAACGATATTGTTTTAGATGTTTCAAAAAGTGATGCATCTATTCGTCTTAGTAATCTAATCACAAGTATTTGTGATTCCACCAATGCAATCTAGTTGCAATGCACACAGAATAGACTGCAGAGCTAACATGCCTGTCAGGTTCAGGAGCAAAGCCTTACATAAAGGTGCTTCTAGTTTAGGCCTTTCTAGCAGAATCAATAATGGGGCAAATTGGTAATTGTCCAGGTAAGGCGACGACCATAATCACAATGTCGATTCAGGGTTGAGACGTGCAGGGTATCATGTCAGCCGCCTCTCTGACCTTGAAATTCTGTCTCTCTGCACTATCTATTCTAGACAAAGCAACGGTGATGGTGGCGGTGGTGCTGCTGCTGCTACTACTACCAGTAAGACATGCACTGGCCATATATGGAGCGTGTCTTGAGTGTACAGGGTTTGATGAGGTCAGATCAACATATAGAATGTCAGAACAGGTCAGCTACATATATGGAGATCTAATGGTGGCAGCGTCTTAAGTGTACAGGGTTTGATGAGGGCAGAGGTAGGGCCGGGCCTTTATTTTCGGGCCTGTTGAGAACTCTAGTTTTCGCCGGCTGCCGATATATGTCAGAACAGGTTCTGACATATATCCATAAACTAATATTTATGACATCAGGGATCTCCATATATGGGCTTAATTGCGCCAGCAGGTCGCATTTATTATGATATGATCCCTGATTTACTATCATCCCTGATAATGTCAGTGACTGACAGTAGACTGACAGGAAATGGGGAGAGAGATGGAGGGAAGACACGCGGCAAAGGCCGTCGGGATCGGGAGTCGAGCCCGCGGCACGCCGTCAGGCTGGCCCCGCAGCCTAGGTGCCCGGACGGTTGAGCTAACCGTCTGGGCCCATGTACGGGGATTTTGATGATGATATCATAGTGATGTCACAAGACCTGGGCACAATATATGGGGGCTTTCCCCATGTATGGGGATTTTGAGTGACAAAAAACTTTATAGTTCATAGTTAACTGCGACCTTCAGCCGCAACTACTACTAATCATCATCATCATCAGAGATTAGCTGCTCAGAGTGACACACGGACGGAAAAGAACCTGGAAATAGTCTCCCTCCCGGCCTCTGGTCCACCCGGCCTGGCGGAGACAATAAACTGATCTGAGCCGGCAGTTTTCAAGCGTCATCGCTTACCTTCGCTCCCTTTAAACCCATTACTCCATCTCGCCCAGACTCTCCGTGCAGTCCCGGGGCTCCTACTGCTCCGTCCAATCCGTTGTCTCCTCGCTCTCCCTGGTCTCCCTGGCAACGGTGAAACATGATTATGATATGCCCCGACGTTCACCTCAGTGTGGTGTACACACACACACACACACACACACACACACACGCACGCACGCACGCACGCACGCACGCACGCACGCACGCACCAATTCCCCTTTTCTCCACTCTTGCTTTTATCTGCTGTAGATAGATTCCTGCTACTTCCCTGCTGTAACTAAAGTATTGTCGGGCAAGTTAAGTCAAAGGAGTTTGAAGGTTGTTTAAGGTAGCGTGACTCCTTTGAGGACACGTTTCTATTACGGAGAAAAAGGATTTTTCCGAAATACTTTAGGTTCAATGAGGTGGATGCGTTCTGTGCCTCTTTCAAACAGCACACGGTTGCTGTCTACGTTACGGTGGAGCGTCTGCTCTCGCCTGACGTGACTTAATCTGATGCAGAATGATTTTCCCGCAGATATTCTGATTATTTAAGGCTGTCCAAGTGTCCCTGACGGCCGATGGGGATTTAAAACAGTCTAATGTCTCTGTAGACATTGGGTTTATTTTAATTCATGTTGGATGGTAATAGAATACAAACCAGATACAAACCACTGTTGGTGGTACTGGACTGCACATAAATTCATTCATTTACTGTATGTTAATTATTACTAGACCATGCGTATGTCCACCAGTATACTCATTGGTGATCGAGTGCACCTTTTTACAGTGTAGTTACAGTAGGAACCAGAAAGAAAAAGAATAAAGCATTCAGAGATCCAGTGCCGGTATCTTTATTCTTATCCATCTTGGTTTGCTTAGCAGAACTACAAGCTCGTATCGCGGCACTCGATGCTTGTAGATCTGCTATTTTTCAATAGCTAAAGTATAACATAATGCCTAAAACACCAACGGGGGTTCCCGTCCAGAATTTAAAAAATTGCCTAACGAGGAAGTAACTGGTGGACGGGTTTCTGAACTGCCCACTTCCCTCGTATGAGACACAGACCGAGTAGAGAACAATTGTGGTATTTTTTTATTAGTGAGGACCAATTATATGAAGATAGGTTGAAAAGTGGTGAAGTGGGCCTGGTGGAGTGAACTTAGCAAAGAGTATTGCATGGCCTCGGTGTGAGAATGCAGCATTTTTTTTTTGGGTTGTTAAGAAGGAACTTACTTTCGCTCCCTGAACACCCTGAAGACCTGGAGGGCCCTGCATATGTAAACAAAGAGCAATGTAATGAAAATATGAACATGGAATACACAAACATGAGATAATCTTCAAGTTCTATGCATTCGCTGATACCTTCCGGGGGAAATCCATCGTGTTGACACAAAAGGACACACGCCATGGGGGGACTGATGCAGACATGAACTAAGCCAAAGGGATTGATTAGACTTGCTGATATCATTCTGTAGTTAACAGGGAAATCCCTGTATGACCATAATTGCATAATATCGTATGCATTACCATTGCTTTGCTCTTTGGGTAAGTTCATTGGGTTAAAGTGGTTTTCCAAACAAGCTAATTGGTATGACTGTAGACTACAGAGCATGTTGGATCAGCATAATGTATTGTAGAATATACACCCAGCCTGTATTTGCCCTGGGTGAGGGGATTGATAATGAGATAAAAAAAAGAAAAACTGTTCACAGTATAGCTGTGTACCAACAATGAGGGATGCGCGCCAACAACACGCCTTCTGTATTGAATTTGAGAGCCAACTCAGTCTCTCCCCACACTGTTGGATAAGCCCTGTGGAACGGTAACGTTTCCTTCACCAGGGCAGTTCCTCATTAATAGTAATGGTAATCTATTAAACTAACCCATTCAGGCCTGACGTCAAAATTAAAAAAAAAAAAGTTTTCTAAACCATGACAATTTTCTGAAAGATTTGAGGCACATTTTAACGATTTTTCAAAAATAGCAGATCTACAAGTTCATAGCGCGGCACTCGGTGCCGCGCTATGAGCTTGAGCTATTGACAACAAAACATACAATGTTGAATGCCGATTAGCACTATGAGCACTCAGAAAGCAGCTCCCAATGGACCAGATAATGACACCGTCATTACACTCATGGGCTCTCACCTGGGCACCCTTCAGTCCTTCTTCGCCAATGGGTCCCTTGGGTCCACCTTTTCCCTGCCATTCACACACACATTTCATTTTACAAGATGCCATATAAAATGATCACATTCAAAGAGATTGCCATCAGCTACATGACTACCTGCACTCTTCATGGGAAGAGGCGAAAAATATGTTTATTTGAATATATGCGAGTTAAAGCTGCAATCCATAACTTGTATCTGGTCCTACGCGGGTGATCCCGGGGTGTCGACGTGAGCACCACAATTTCTGCCGAGCTAATACAGAAAGCCTGTTTGGGGATGGAAGAGCAAGAACCAGCTACAAACACAGTTGTGTTAGTTATATCATATTAACACTTAGACTGCTGCCGTGTGGCCACAAGTGGTAGTTAGCTTGCGCAGGCCGGAATTGGGGAGATTACTACTCAAGCACTTCCGTTTTCCCGTCTCGGCAAATGAGAGGAGAAAAGCCTAATAGCATTAGCTCATGCTAGCTATCTTTCTCCAGAACTGTTCATATTTCAATCGCGATGCCCTGAAAAATCTGAAATCAGATCCAAACCTCGGATGTCTGATCAGCACAATGGACAGCGACGTAGTTTTCGAGAAAGGCCAGAGAAGATCGTAATTATAACAGTAGTCTACGCATGCGCAAGCACGTTCCGTACATGCAGGTGTGAGCAAGGTGCTAAAGGTTGTTTTTTAAGGTGCCGTTTCAGATCCATATGAAGCGATATAAAACGTACATATACGATACGTTGATCGCGGACAATAGATGGCTATTAAAAAAACAAAACGTATCAGCCGCAGACAATGTGTTAACATAAACTATGTACCATACAGATTGGTCACAATAATGTTTTGTTAACAGAAAACAGTTGGTGGATAGCAGCTTCAACAGTAAATGCTCATGCCACAGCGGTGTGCCGCTGTGCGCCCTACAGAGAGATGTCCCCCGATGGTTCTGCTACCTTAGCGTTTCACTAATAGGACCACCCACTGAGCAGACTCTCTGCAGCAGAGCCTTCTTAGGGGCCGAACATTAGTCTACCACTGTGACGGTGCCCCTCATGGGCGTTCCCCGTTTAAAGCACATACCCAGCATCCCACTGGGAGAGCTACGCACACCTGAACACTTGTTAGCCCATTGAAACCGGGACAGCATCTGAGCCATTTTTTTGATTTTAACCACTTTAACCATGCATAATTATATATATATATATATATATATATATATATATATATATATATATATATATATATATATATATAAATGAAAGGTGTTTTTTTTGCTCAGGTGCTAATGGCTTAATCTAATACAGACGTCCCCTTTACTTCTAAAATACTTACTCTTTCTCCTTTGGCTCCAGCTAATCCTTGCGGTCCAAGCTCCCCCTGCATAGTGGCAAGAAACAAAAAACAACAAAACAGATCCATCATCATCCATCATCTGTATATCTTATCAACACCATTATCATCCCTCCACAGGCAAACACACTGATATGCAAACAAAGGTGTGGCATAATGCATTTCCAAAGAAAATAAATCAAGGCTTTTTATAATGCATCATCTATTGCTGGGCCGTTTCATTCTTTCCCATTTTAGATGAAACCCGAATCCTTCCTCTCCACTTATACTCCCTACCTCTTGGCCAGGCTTCATCCGTTTGTTCTCCAACAAGACACTCACCAGTTCACCTTTATGTCCCACGCTGGGTTCCCCCTTCTCCCCTTTCAGGATGAGGTTCTGAGCCATGAGACCGTTGGCCGGGAGCTCTCCGAGGGTGGGGCACACAGCACAGGCCTCTCCCTGTAGAGCACGTGAACACACGAGACTGGCATCACAGCGGATGTGCAAATCATTCATGCACTTCTCAGATAGCAACAGCATCAAAGAGGAAAAGGAGAGATGCTCATGCTCGCGCAACGCTGATCCCACACCGGGAACAGCGAACAGAGGGTATGCGCGGGACATCATCATCATACGCGGGAACGCCTACTGAGTGGCAAAAAACCCCCCCACCTTTCTGGCCTTGACAGCCCATACAGTACATCCAAACAGGAAGGTCTTATTTGATTGCAATAAACAACGTTAAACTCACTTTGCCACTCACTTTATGCATGCGAATACCCTCTATAATAAACTAAATGTGTTTGCCTTGACAGCCCATACAGTACCTCCAAACAGGAAGGTCTTATTTGATTGCAAAAACCACGTTAAACTCACTTTGCCACTCACTTTATGCATGCAAATACCCTCTATAATAAACTAAATGTGTCGCACTGCGACAATTAAGCATCTTGATCGGCTACTTTCCACAGGCCACCATTGTACGATTAAGTCAGGCTTAACGCCAACACAAGTACAAGTATGCTACATTGACTTTCAAACAGGCACTCGTTCGATTGCCCTACAGTATCTGTCAAAACCCACATACCTGTATTTGGTATTCCAACCCATTTATAAATACGGTACATAGAAATTCACAAATGCTTTTCGACAAGTGCAACAAAATACCAGCGGGTCAGACACTAATTAAGTGCTGAATGAGGCCACCGGGATATTGTACACTGTGCAAGAAGTTGTTGATCCTCGAGTCTTACAAAGAAAGCCAAGCTAACCTTTTCGCCTCTGGAACCATCCAATCCTCGCTCTCCCTGCCAAAACACAAACACAGACGCCAAATTAGTCCCCACATACCGTGCTCTCTCTGTGTGTGTGTGTGGGCGTGTGTGTGTGTGTGTGTGTGTGTGTGTGCGTGTTGATGTTGGTGTGCTTTGAGGTGCATCGGCCCAATGTGCCGCACGAAAGATATTAATCATGCAATATAAACAGCACATACTTCATCACACACACACATATGTGTGCGTGCGTGCGTACACTTTGTATTATGTGCTTCTCAGGTGAAGGTTAGTTTGCTAGTTTAACTGCATCTACCACAGATACATTGACAATGCAAATGTTTCCAAAATGTCAATGTATAGGAACATGCACTTGGTATATCTATACTGTAACTGTACTATGTCATGCTTCCAGAAATATGATGAACCAAAAGGAATGCAGCGTAAGCTGTAATTTAACAGCTCCGTACCTTCTCCCCCGCCGACCCACCTGCTCCATGAAGGCCCTGATGAACAGACGGAAAGGGAGGATAGAAATGAAGTTGAGAGGTGCTTCAAGAGGTAGCGAACAAGTATGGTATCTCTCTCCCTATCTTTGTCTTTCACACACACACACACACACACACACACACACACACACACACACACACACACACACACACACACACACACACACACACACACACACACACACACACACACACACACACACACACACACACACACACACACGCACACGCACACGCACACGCACACGTTCTCCCCCTGCACATCTCTTAACCAGGTATGACAGATGGATTCGGAAATCGTTTGCACACCAGAATCTCATAAGGCGTGCGAGATGTATGCGTTCGTTCTCAGAGAAATCATTTCCCGTCCCCTCATGTAACCTGGAGAACAGGCAGAATGACTGCGAAAAAAAATACACACATTTCAGTCCAGTGAGTTCTTGCATGCTCTGGGAGAGAGTCGGATTTAGACAATATTGACAGAATAAAGCAAGCTTTGCCTTGGAGACTAAACACAACGTAGAGGTTGTCTCGTGGTGTCTACCATTGCACTGCTGCCAGCAAATGTTGTAAGGGTTAACGAGCGACGCATGACTCGGACAAAGGGGAGGGGAAAAAAAAGTCCCTCGCTTCAGAATGATTAAGTACTATAGACAAATGCACACATTAATTTGAGCAAGTGCTCAAGTATCGCCTCCTTAGCAGTGAATTCATACCACATCCATTATTCGGCACTGAAATGTTTAGCAAGTCACCCTGGGGAGTTCCGCTGATGCTGCAGAATGCAATGCCGTTTGAGATCTGAGTGAACAGGGCACACTGGTTGCCTGACCTTTTAACGCGTCTAATGGTGTGTTTTTTCTTTGTGTACGTATCGTCACTGTCTCAGTGTTGTTTACAGTGTTGTAGGCCTATAGCTGTGGAACTGTACTGAGGTCTCTCTCACACATTATTCCGCCACCTCTATCTCTCTTATAATCATTATCATCATAGGGTTTGGTAGAGACCAGTGGTTCTCAACCTGTGGGACGGGACACCCCGGGGGGGTCCTCACATGGCTTCGGGACCATTACTGTATCAGAAGTAGCCTAATCAACAATCTATTCTATACTATAAAACCACTGGCCAAATTGTCGAATATAAAAAATATGATCATTTTGGGGGGTTCCCCAGTTCAAATATGATCATTTTGGGGGGTTCCCCTGTTCAAATATGATCATTTTGGGGGGTTCTCCAGTTCAAATATGATCATTTTGGGGGGTTCTCCAGTTCAAATATGATCATTTTGGGGGGGTTCTCCAGTTCAAATATGATCATTTTGGGGGGGTTCTCCAGTTCAAATATGATCATTTTGGGGGGTTCCCCAGTTCAAATATGATCATTTTGGGGGGTTTTCCAGTTTAAATATGATCATTTTGGGGGGTTCTCCAGTTCAAATATGATCATTTTGGGGGGGTTCTCCAGTTCAAATATGATCATTTTGGGGGGGTTCTCCAGTTCAAATATGATCATTTTGGGGGGTTCCCCAGTTCAAATATGATCATTTTGGGGGGTTCTCCAGTTCAAATATGATCATTTTGGGGGGGTTCCCCAGTTCAAATATGATCATTTTGGGGGGGTTCTCCAGTTCAAATATGATCATTTTGGGGGGGTTCCCCAGTTCAAATATGATCATTTTGGGGGGGTTCTCCAGTTCAAATATGATCATTTTGGGGGGGTTCTCCAGTTCAAATATGATCATTTTGGGGGGTTCCCCAGTTCAAATATGATCATTTTGGGGGGGTTCTCCAGTTCAAATATGATCATTTTGGGGGGGGTTCCCCAGTTCAAATATGATCATTTTGGGGGGGTTCTCCAGTTCAAATATGATCATTTTGGGGGGGGGGGGGGGTTCTCCAGGTTAAATATGATCATTTTGGGGGGTTTTCCAGTTTAAATATGATCATTTTGGGGGGTTCTCCAGTTCAAATATGATCATTTTGGGGGGGTTCTCCAGGTTAAATATGATCATTTTGGGGGGTTCTCCAGTTTAAATATGATCATTTTGGGGGGGTTCTCCAGGTTAAATATGATCATTTTGGGGGGTTCTCCAGTTTAAATATGATCATTTTGGGGGGGTTCTCCAGGTTAAATATGATCATTTTGGGGGGTTCTCCAGTTCAAATATGATCATTTTGGGGGGGTTCTCCAGGTTAAATATGATCATTTTGGGGGGGTTCTCCAGGTTAAATATGATCATTTTGGGGGGTTCTCCAGTTTAAATATGATCATTTTGGGGGGGTTCTCCAGTTTAAATATGATCATTTTGGGGGGGTTCTCCAGTTTAAATGTGATCATTTTGGGGGGTTCTCCAGTTCAAATATGATCATTTTGGGGGGTTCTCCAGTTCAAATATGATCATTTTGGGGGGGTTCTCCAGTTCAAATATGATCATTTTTGGGGGGTTCTCCAGTTCAAATATGATCATTTTGGCGGTGGTCATGGCGTGAAAAGGTTGAGAACCACTGGCCCAGGTGTCACTGATTTGTGACAAGTCGATCGTACTCACAGCTGGTCCTCTCTCTCCTGCCCCTGGTACTCCGGCCTCTCCCTTAGGTCCAGGCTTGCCCTGAAGAGCCACTGTGTTGCCCAGATCTGCAGGCAGCACGGGACACACCTCGCACGCGTCTCCCTGGAGCACAGACACAAGTCACACCTACACCACACCGTGTGTGTGTGTGTGTGTGTGTGTGTGTGTGTGTGTGTGTGTGTGTGTGTGTGTGTGTGTGTGTGTGTGTGTGTGTGTGTGTGTGTGTGTGTGTGTGTGTGTGTGTGTGCGCGCGTGTGTGTGTATTTGCTGTCGAGCAGAAACCTCTAATCTCCAAATTGTACCATTTTAGTGAATTAATGCCCTACGTGATCATACTGCAGAATCACACAAAAGTATCAAAAGTAGCAGATCTGCAAGCTGGAAACGTGGCGTGAAGCAACTGTTTTTTAAATAGAATCCTGAAAAGTAACAGTTTTGGACATAATGCAGTTCCTAGAAACAATATACTGTATATTCAGTTACTGTAAGGTTTAGCCAGTTACCTCAAATAGGTTTACATGAAACCTACAGGCATCACCGAGTTGAGAATGTATTCATGAATGGGTCCTACAAATAGGTTTACATGGAACCTACAGGCATCACTGAGCTGAGAATGTATTCATGAATGGGTCCTACAAATAGGTTTACATGGAACCTACAGGCATCACTGAGCTGAGAATGTATTCATGAATGGGTCCTACAAATAGGTTTACATGAAACCTACAGGCATCACCGAGTTGAGAATGTATTCATGAATGGGTCCTACAAATAGGTTTACATGGAACCTACAGGCATCACTGAGTTGAGAATGTATTCATGAATGGGTCCTACAAATAGGTTTACATGGAACCTACAGGCATCACTGAGCTGAGAATGTATTCATGAATGGGTCCTACAAATAGGTTTACATGAAACCTACAGGCATCACCGAGTTGAGAATGTATTCATGAATGGGTCCTACAAATAGGTTTACATGGAACCTACAGGCATCACTGAGTTGAGAATGTATTCATGAATGGGTCCTACAAATAGGTTTACATGAAACCTACAGGCATCACTGGGTTGAGAATGTATTCATGAATGGGTCCTACAAATAGGTTTACATGAAACCTACAGGCATCACTGAGTTGAGAATGTATTCATGAATGGGTCCTACAAATAGGTTTACATGGAACCTACAGGCATCACTGAGTTGAGAATGTATTCATGAATGGGTCCTACAAATAGGTTTACATGGAACCTACAGGCATCACTGAGTTGAGAATGTATTCATGAATGGGTCCTACAAATAGGTTTACATGAAACCTACAGGCATCACTGAGTTGAGAATGTATTCATGAATGGGTCCTACAAATAGGTTTACATGAAACCTACATGCATCACTGAGTTGAGAATGTATTCATGAATGGGTCCTACAAATAGGTTTACATGGAACCTACAGGCATCACTGAGTTGAGAATGTATTCATGAATGGGTCCTACAAATAGGTTTACATGAAACCTACAGGCATCACTGAGTTGAGAATGTATTCATGAATGGGTCCTACAAATAGGTTTACATGGAACCTACAGGCATCACTGAGTTGAGAATGTATTCATGAATGGGTCCTACAAATAGGTTTACATGAAACCTACAGGCATCACTGAGTTGAGAATGTATTCATGAATGGGTCCTACAAATAGGTTTACATGGAACCTACAGGCATCACTGAGTTGAGAATGTATTCATGAATGGGTCCTACAAATAGGTTTACATGAAACCTACAGGCATCACTGAGTTGAGAATGTATTCATGAATGGGTCCTACAAATAGGTTTACATGAAACCTACAGGCATCACTGGGTTGAGAATGTATTCATGAATGGGTCCTACAAATAGGTTTACATGAAACCTACAGGCATCACTGAGTTGAGAATGTATTCATGAATGGGTCCTACAAATAGGTTTACATGAAACCTACAGGCATCACTGGGTTGAGAATGTATTCATGAATGGGTCCTACAAATAGGTTTACATGAAACCTACAGGCATCACTGAGTTGAGAATGTATTCATGAATGGGTCCTACAAATAGGTTTACATGAAACCTACAGGCATCACTGAGTTGAGAATGTATTCATGAATGGGTCCTACAAATAGGTTTACATGAAACCTACAGGCATCACTGAGTTGAGAATGTATTCATGAATGGGTCCTACAAATAGGTTTACATGAAACCTACAGGCATCACTGAGTTGAGAATGTATTCATGAATGCTAAAATGTATTAGGACTAGGGATGGGAACATTTTTGTTCCTTGTAGTTGTAATTTACAATTTAGGCATTTAGAAGACGCTCTTAATCACATTTAGCAGACGCTCTTAATTATACACATGGTAATACATCAAATACATAGGAATAGTCATCAAGCATCATAAGCAAGCAAAGAACCTAACATCCGTCTAACAGTGGGATATCTATATAATGAAACTATGCGTATACACTATAGGGTGCTACGTATGTCTACATAAAATGCTATCTAAATTAGATGAGTTGAGCCTTTGCATACGCCTGTAAGGTCGTCGAGGCTAGGGTAAGTGCAACGGCAAGTGCTATGGGCTAAGATGGAGTCTGAAGAGGTGGGTGTCTTGTATCTTGTTAATTTACAACTACAAGGAGCTTGCGTGCGTGCTTGCGTGCGTGCGTGTGTGCGTGCGTGCGTGCGTGCGTGCGTGCGCGCGTGCGTGCGTGCGTGCGCAATACTGGATTATTGTATATATTATGCATTGGGACAAACAGGTCTACTGATGCATTAACACCACAGGTATTGTACCAAGAAGTGAATGTTACCTTCTCTCCTTTGTGTCCTCCTGGTCCCCTGGGTCCCTGGAAACACAGCAGCACAATCCCATTAATTCAGAGGTGGATGCCATGCAGTCTGGTGCTCAGGCCATCTCTGTGTTGTTGTTGTTGTTGTTATTTTTGAGGGGCACCAACCCCCCCCCCCCCCCCCCCCCCCCCCCCCCCCCCCCCAAACGCCTGGCTTTGTGTGTTCCCCATGACATAGTCATATGGAATATTGTGTCTGAAATAAGTCAATCTATCTATGCATCTACATGTACTGTATGTATCTATCTATAATGTATGGTTTTCATTCATTGGTTCGCTCTTAGCCAGGAAGCTGCTATTACTTAAATATCAACCATTGTTTACTCACCGGATCTCCTGATGTTCCATCTTCCCCTGGAATTCCCGACTCCCCCTAAGAACAAAGACCATGGCAAGCAACAGCAAACACTCAGGTACTGTGTATGTATTATGTTATCAGTTATATCGACCACATTAACCCTATACTTAAATGACCATGGTCCCTCAGGGATCTATACTTGGTCCACTGCTCTCCAGCCCCCCCCGCCCCCCCTTACACCAAATCTCTTTGACAAAAAGAGCCGATCTACAATCTCACCACACATTGCAAGCTTGTAGATCAACTATTTTGGCCGAATGTTTGCCCCAGAATAGAGATGTTGCATGCATGGTGCATATACCCAGTACCGAATAAACTCACAAGCAAGCTTGTAGATTTTTATTAAAAAAAAATTATTTGGGGAAATTCTTAAAACAAATGTTCACCTACAGCTGAACAGGCTTAGATGTGTCCAAAATAGGTGCACTACATTGAAGGTAATCTCTCAAGAACAGATTCCGAGCTGTGCTACTGAATCGGCAGGGGCATCTATCCGGCCCCTGTACCCTTTGGGTTTCTGACAACGTGGCCCCGCTGAACAATTTAGTTGAATAGCCCTGCTCTACACCAAATCTCATTTCACCAAATGTTCACCAATTATGACATTCTGTAGGCCTACGCAAAATAGGGGTGCTACCGTGCTAGGGTTCACATGGTTATTAACAATAAAATATCAAGATTAACGTTAGGTTCAGGAAGGAACTGTCCCAATGAGGGAATGTTAGACATACTCCTACCTTGTCTCCATCTGTACCAGGTTTACCATCAAGGCCCTGTGGTGAAACAAGTACACGGATCCTTTACTACACGTTGTCAAGACGGAAAGCAGACATTAAACATTAAAAAGCTTGTTGGATTCAGCGTAGGGTAACGACGAGCTGAATCAAAAATTTAAACAAGGCGTCCGTGCCTGTCAGATACAACTCCATCCTCCTGGAATGCTAAATTCACTCTGAGAACTTTTTGGACGAACCGAGACAGTCTCTGAGAACATTTCGTTGAGACGAAGTTGAGGAGGTCGATAAAATTACAATATAGAATCAGTGCATTCACCGCGTAGTGCACAACCCATGGCTTTTGCAAAACATAAATAATAATAAATAATACTCACTGGTGGGCCTATTTTTGCAAATCCGGACAGCCCTGGTAGTCCTGGCTTCCCTGGCTCTCCGGCCAGCCCTTCCGGGCCCACACTACCAGAGGTACCCTGGCAAAAGGCGAGTTTAGAGAAAAGACACATTTAAAAGCAATGTTAATTGTGAATGTTTAATGGCAGACAAGTTGTGACTGGGGTTTCCCACACACCTTCTGTCCCTTGGGGCCGACGACACAGATGGACCCCGTTCGACCCTGGGGAACGGAGACAAGGCAGATGGGGAAGTGACAACTTAAGTGCGGGTCATTGACATCATCATTGTAACTACGTTTTCAGGCAGAAACCTATTTCACAAATGGCAGCTGTTCAGGCATTGGGGAAAAATTGATTTAAACGATTATACAAAATATGGAATAAAAATAAAACAACCTAATTTTTCAAAGCGTTTTTTACCACTTTCCATTGGTTCAATCGAATCGAAACAACACACAGACATAAAGGGTGTTCAAAAGCACTGATTTATGCAAAAAGTTGAGTTAGGAGGTTTCCTCCCGACAGGAACGATATGCAATGTTTTCAAACCGTCTGGGTTGGGTCACGTCCTCAAATACATATTCACAATGTCAGATGGTTGGCTGGCTTAAAAGAAGAAAAAAAAAGATTCATCCACCCTAACAAATCCATCTGTCCCAGACTTTCTCTACAAGCACTGTCTCAGCGTATGTTCCGTGTGTGTGTGTGTGCGCGTGTGTGCGCGCGTGCGTGCGTGCGTGCGTGCGTGCGTGCGTGCGTGCGTGCGTGCGTGCGTGCGTGCGTCTGACGCCTAAACCTGGGGTGAACCTCAGGGGTGTTGGCGTCATAATTTGTCCCGTAAAACGTGTCATGCGTCTACAGGATCACTAGGCTGAACAGGGGCAGATTAAAAGGTTTAAGTCATGGTGAATAGGCCCCTGCCCGCGTGAGAGACGAACGGCACAGTCAATGAGGCAGCATTGATTGCGCAGGCTTTGTTGCTCCAGCCTAATCTAACAGGCATTAGGCCGACTTAGCACCGAGGGAGAGAGGGAGGGGGAGACAGTGGAGAATTGATATCATTGGGAGCCTGGGCTTAAACAGTAATACTGTATAAGTCTACAGAACACCCACTCTGAGGCCCCCGTAAAAGGAAGTATTTTACATGGCATGCGTGCGTGCGTGTGCGCACGTATGTATGTGCACATTTGTGACATCTTTCTTCCAGGTGTGTGTGTGGACATTTCTTAATTTGCTCTGACGAAGGCTTTTGCCGTAACGCGTAAGCACTCTCAATAAAATATGAGAAATTGCATCTGAGCCAGTCTTGCATCTTCTATTCTGGAGTGCAGCTTTTTATACATTGGTGGTTTATGAGTGTGTGTGGACATTTCTGTGCGTGCGTGCGTGCGTGCGTGCGTGCGTGCGTGCGTGCGTGCGTGCGTGCGTGCGTGCGTGCGTGCGTGCGTGCGTGCGTGCGTGCGTGCGTGCGTTCACACTCAAAAGGACGGCGCGTTTTATTCACACATCCCACAGAACCACTTATTTAGGTACCGGTTTCACCAACTAATTGCCCTGAGTTTCCCTGCTTGGATCAATAAAGGTTCATCTTATCTCATCGATAGTGTCATAAAGAAGAAGAAGGGCGAGAGATGGGGACGAGGAAGGTCACTCACGTCCTTCCCTGGTGTTCCAGAGAGACCCTGTGGACCCAGATCTCCTTTCTGTCCTTTGTCTCCCTGGGGACAGAGAGACACGCAAGCAAGCGTAAGGTATGAGTTATTGTACTTATAGCACCCGCGGGTATCGCACAACAACAATAGAGTGTCGCAGTGCCGACCCCGACGAGCGGCCCCGGAAGAGAATTCCCCATGCATTTTTCCCATAGACATTTCAGAAAGTATTTATTTAAAGACCTTTAAAGCCTCGGAACAAAGCCAACTCGGATGATGACAAATCATGACAATAAACGGGAAAAAGGGAAGGGAAAAAGGGGCATGGTACAACACCTTTATTGTTGTTTTTCTTCTTTCTAATTATTTGTTCGGCCCAAAAAATGGTGTTATCATTTAGTTGGGGACCCCCTAGAACTCCCTCAAGGACCCCTTGGGGGTCCCCAGACCCCACTTTGAGAACCGCTGGGCTAAGGAATGGGACAAAAACTAAATAAATCTCCATAAATTCAAGGCTGAAAACTATTAAACTATTTAAAGTTTAAATTAAATGAAAATATATTTTGGGGTGGTGATCTACTCCTTTAAGTGGTTAAGATGTTACAAGAGGGTAGAAAGTGATAAGGGCAGTGTAAGTTCATATTTTTGAGCGGTGGCACACAGTCTTCTATGCACAGCTATGTGTGTCCGTATGCATGTCTGAGTACGGTCTCCATGCATGTCCGACCTGGAGTGGCACTGTTGAGCTTCACACTGTGAACTACAACTGGTTCCAGGTGCATGTTTGGTTTAACACCAATGTCATTATTATTAAATTGTCTTCATTCTATTAGGTCAACAACTGGTGTGATTATTATATATTTTTTCTTAGGACATCACAAACACACATGCAAATACACACACACACACACACAAACACAGGTTTGTGCACATTCATGCATGTCCCCCCTTCACGCACAGACAAAATATGATTTTCTTCACCTTGTAGCCCGCTTCCTCTCCCCAGTTAGCCACAGTTGCCTGTGGAGAGAATGGAATGAAGACAAGGCCAGATCAATGACCTGACTCTAAAGAGACATCAGCTCCACACTGATGGCGCATACTAAGCAACACATTGACCGACCAGCCTGCAGCCGGGCAGCAACGCACGGCCATCGGACCCCCATCTGTCACACACACACACACACACACACACACACACACACACACACACACACACACACACACACACACACACACACACACACACACACACACACACACACACACACACACACACACACACACACACACACACACACACACACACACACACAGTATACAGAAGACTATACATGTGAATTGTGTACTGTACATCTGCAAACAAAATGGCCTGCAGAAAACACACACACATGTGCGTGCGCACGCACAAACGCGAGCGCAGCCAGAGACACGGACACACAAATGCACTTACAGTACATTCAAAGAGGGTTTATAAAAAATACAAACTCTTTGGGGATGGTAGTTTTATACACCTTGTCAGAGATCCAAGTAAACAGCAGGTGCTGCAGATTAGGAGCTGCACCTGAGAAGCAGAACGTTTTGACACTCACCGGCTCGCCTTTCACACCCTTCAGGCCCTGGAGTCCCTGCGTGCACTAAAGACAGAGACACTTGGTTGGTACAGTACTGGACCAGGAACTAAAGACAGAGACACTTGGTTGGTACAGTACTGGACCAGGAACTAAAGACAGAGACACTGGGTTGGTACAGTACTGGGACCAGGAACTAAAGGCAGAGACACTTGGTTGGTACAGTACTGGACCAGGAACTAAAGGCAGAGACACTTGGTTGGTACAGTACTGGACCAGGAACTAAAGGCAGAGACACTTGGTTGGTACAGTACTGGACCAGGAACTAAAGACAGAGACACTGGGTTGGTACAGTACTGGGACCAGGAACTAAAGGCAGAGACACTTGGTTGGTACAGTACTGGACCAGGAACTAAAGGCAGAGACACTTGGTTGGTACAGTACTGGACCAGGAACTAAAGGCAGAGACACTTGGTTGGTACAGTACTGGACCAGGAACTAAAGGCAGAGACACTTGGTTGGTACAGTACTGGACCAGGAACTAAAGGCAGAGACACTTGGTTGGTACAGTACTGGACCAGGAACTAAAGGCAGAGACACTTGGTTGGTACAGTACTGGACCAGGAACTAAAGACAGAGACACTTGGTTGGTACAGTACTGGACCAGGAACTAAAGGCAGAGACACTTGGTTGGTACAGTACTGGACCAGGAACTAAAGGCAGAGACACTTGGTTGGTACAGTACTGGACCAGGAACTAAAGACAGAGACACTTGGTTGGTACAGTACTGGACCAGGAACTAAAGGCAGAGACACTTGGTTGGTACAGTACTGGGACCAGGAACTAAAGGCAGAGACACTGGGTTGGTACAGTACTGGGACCAGGAACTAAAGGCAGAGACACTGGTACAGTACTGGACCAGGAACTAAAGACAGAGACACTTGGTTGGTACAGTACTGGACCAGGAACTAAAGGCAGAGACACTTGGTTGGCATGTACAGTACTGGGACCAGGAACTTATTACCAAGATATTCCGCCTCAAATCCGGCATCAAGCCAACATGATAATGAAAAGAATATTATGAATATTATGTTTCTATAAAAGATGGCATTTTGAGGTATTTGTACTTTACGGGAGTATTTCCAATTTCCAATATGTTTACTTCTACTCCACTGCATCTCAGAGGCAAATATTGTACTTTTACTTCGCTACATTCATTTGAGATCTTTTGTTACTAGTTACTTTGTAGATTTGGATTATTATTATTATTATTACAAAACATGCATTAACCTCTTCAGCCCTGTATACATGTTTCCACCACTGGATGGCACACAGTCAAATCCAGAGTGCTCGTTGTACTCTGACTGTGTAGAAAATGGACAACTGCAAGCCAAGGGTCTCAGAGTAAACGAACACTACAGGTTTTACTGTGCGTGTGTGTGTGTGCGTGCGTGCGTGTGTGCGTGTGTGTGAGAGCAGCAGAGACGTGATGGAGAATCTACTTACTGATCCTGAATGAGAGCCAGCACAGTCAGCGCCCTGAGATGGATGGAGACAAGAGGAAAAGAATAATCGCTTATTAGGGAAGTGTAATCAATGAGCCGCAAAAGACTTCACATTTGTTAGCTCTGGGACTGGTCTGTAGCCAGCCTCGTATTACACTAGGCCAACGTTTTGTTGGGGGGGGGGGGCGCGGTCCACAGGACGGCCACCAGGAGGTAACGCAGGGGCCAATTGGAAAGGTGAGGAAAATTAAATACATACAAAATCATTTTAAAAAGTACATACAGAATATTCAATTCGATTTCAATTAATACGATTATTGTGCCAGTTTAAACTTTGCCTTTAACATTGGCTTCATAAAGAGTCAGACATCTTTAAAGATGTGTAATAAAATAGCAGATCGAAGCTTCAGTATTTTAGTGTTTTTTTATCGTTTAAAAAATGTATATTTTTCAGTGAGACATTACAAGAATATTATTATTAATATTTTTAACATGATCGAAAAGGTATAGGCAGAAGCTTTTAGCTTATTAATGCCTATCCTTATTACTTTTTGTTACATATTTATTAACATTTATTAGCATGGAAAAGTTTGGGAATACCCGCACTAGATTGGCATCATCGGCATGTGGTTGTGGTTTTGTGGTTTGTTTGCAACTAAATCTTTGTTTTACTGTGGACTGAAGCCCTAAGCATGTCTGGACTCACATTGTGAGGTTATGCATTCCATTATGTGCATGGAACAACATTCTGGAACAACATATTTTCAGATGGGGGGTCCGACGGCCAAATACATAATAATAACATAGGTCTTTAGGATTTAGAAGACATTTGTAGAACCGGGTCCTCATAGTCTTCATGAGTTAAGTAACTGGGTCCTTGGCTCACCTGCGCGCCTTTGTCCCCTTTGGGTCCAGGATGCCCGCCGTAGCCGCCCAGGTCCAGATTCACCTGCTGCGACAGAAACACAAACATTAGCGACGCTCTGCTTTTTAACGCAAACTGCAAGACAGAAAGCGATGGGTGTAACCATCAGTGACGCTTACGTTTTGTTCCCCACTGAGAAAAACACAACCAGCACACTACGGAAAGAGAAAGAAAGAGAAAGAGAGAACAGGAGAGAGAAAGAGAGAGGCAAACACATTATTGACGGTGAAAGTCAACACGTGTACCTGTGACATACGAAGCCTATCTAGGTAGTCTTGCGTTGCCAGACTGCTGCCTCTCGCAATTTTCAAATGCTTCCGTCATACAGTCAGGAGCGACAGAAGCTCTGATCATCATGAGTGAAAATATAAAGTGGAAGTAGTGAAGTCTCCTCCCCACTTCCGTTTTGTCTTTACAGTCGTGCGAATTTATCCTAATCCAAATCGAAATCATCTAAGCATATATATATATTAGTTTTATTTTATTTTATGCTAAGCAGCACGCAAAAATAAAGATATTTTAAAATATACTTTTGTGAACGGAAATGACAAACAGATTACTGCTACTAGTTCCAGACTCTATAACATTTGGAGAATGTGAACTAGTTGTCTGGCTATGCGAGAAATAGCCAATTCATGAAAGGACTGAATGACACGATTGCTGTAGTTCCTCTGCCTGCCATAGAGTGGCACTGTTATACCAACTGAACCGTGGTCTCTAGTGCTGCATGTGAATGAGGGGAGGCGGTCACATATACAATCACACACGTGCATGCGAACGCACATACACACACACAGTCACACACACACACACACCTCCCGCGGGAGAGAAAAATCAATGTCCGACTCCCCGCTGCACTGTGGTGTGCAGGGCCAGCTGCCGTTCTCGACAGGCGGGCAAACATGCATGTAAACGTGCACACAGCACACAGACCACACTCCACACACACACACACACACACACACACACACCACACACCACACACCACACACACACACCAGCAATTAACGCCAAATCAACCACCCACTATTCCTGCTTCGCTTTCACACGCCAGGAAGTTAGCACATTATCGATGTGCTAACAGAGTGGGGAAGAAACTGTGACTGTGACCCCACCCAACCCACTCAGAGGTGAAAAACAGAGGTGTTTTACACACCTCAGATTATTCCTCTAGTAGAGTGGCATGCAGTCTATCAATGGCTGGCTCACAGAGGCACAATGTCCAGTCAGTCTATCAATGGCTGGCTCACAGAGGCACAATGTCCAGTCAGTATATCAATGGCTGGCTCACAGAGGCACAATGTCCAGTCAGTCGTTCCCACAATGTTGTCTATACATCACGGGAATTACCTCTATAGTCATTGGCTTCTAAAGTTTGCAGGAGTGGTCCCTTTTGAACAAAATGTGTCAAATCATGATCGCAGCGCATGATTGCCATGAAACTTTGCAACTTTGCGACTAGGCCAAGGGAAAAATGTCACCCTACATTTTTCAAATCGGCCTCATAGTGGTGCTATAACAAGTTTTCCCTTGTATTCAGTGGATCGTTACGGAACTCCCCAAACAAGTCGTTTCCGCCATGTTGCGTTTTCTTTGCAAATACAGTTTTTGATACTACTCCTACGATTTTCTCCAAATCTCACCCACATTGGTGGTACACACTATCTCTATAGTCATGTTTTGTTTTTGTCCAAACGTCAAATGAATCAATATACATTATCTCTGTAGTCATGTGATCAAGACGTATTTGTCACATTTCTCATATTTCATTCCGATTGGCTAAGATTGTCTTCCAAGGTTTGTGGGGGTGGTCGTTTTGTACAAAATGCCACATATGATGAGTGCAGCACCCGATTGCTAGGAAATGTTCCACACACATTGCCACTAAGCCAAGGAAGAACCTCCACCCCAAATGTTTTCAAATCTCATGGTGGCGCTACAACAGTCCACTTCATGTGTTGGCCTAGAACTATTCGCTAGGTTGTTTTTTACTTGCATTCTTTGGATCATGACACGACTTATAGGCCCTGCTTGTGCCAGATGACATATTCTGCCATATAGTTTTTTTCAAAACTCCTACCGATTTTGTCCAAAAAATTATAAATCACACAAACCAGTACACATTATCATTGGGTTATGTAAGGAAGATGCATGAATTAGATTTTTCAGATCCCATTTTTTGCAGGCCCTGGGTAGGCAACCCGGCCTGGCAGAGACCTGTGCTACGAGGAGCCCACCTTTTCTAGTTTTAACTCTGATACTCTCTACAGACCTGTGACTTAACAAGTACCCCATGGCGGTCCCCGGACCCCACGTTGAGAAGTCCCATCGAAGTTGACATTCCTTTTGATTTTAAAACCATGTATCTTGCAGATCTGGAAGGACTTCAATTTGCAAAGCAGGATCAGTATTTACTGAGGGCATTGCTGGTGGCATCCAAAAAAGCCTTAACAAAAAAGTGGCATACAAATGTTATACCAACTATAAATTAATGGATTGATTTAATCTATAGTATTATGGAGAGAATGACATTCCGCTTTAGAGGTTGAAGTCTTCACAGATAACTGGTTTAGATGGATTACTCATGTCTCTACCATAAGACCTGACTTTGTTTAAAGTCAGTTAAATGTGTTTAACCTGTAGAAGCAGATGCACCTGTTTGAGGTACTTATTTATTATGATCATCAATAGAGAAGAGAGGCAGATATCTCCCCTTGTGTGTATTGTATAGTACGTATATTGTCTTGTTTTGTTTTTGTTGTATGTATTGTAATAGTCTTTTCGTTTACATGTATGTTTGATTAAAATTCAATAAAAAAGTAAATTAAAAAGAAAAAAACAGAAGTCTCATCGACATATTTCTCTCCCAATGCCTACAGTCTGACACCGTCTGTTTGGATTGACTATGACATATTGCTGCCTGGGAACAGTGCCCTCACTGCATGTGTTATGACAGGTTGGCTGCTGTAGAGCTCGCCTTTCTGGCATGAGAATTCCAAATAGGCTCACTTGTTTGGCATAAAAATTCCAACGCGTAGCCTCCTTCTTGGGACGGCTATTGTTGTCGCTTTGCGTATAACATTAGGTTGGCGTTTCTGCCTCGAGTGAAATTCTATTGCTGGCTGCACTAGGCTATTTTTTAATTTAATGTTTTTTTGTATCCTCTGGGAAATTGCACCATGTTTTGTTTGATTATTGAAGTCCCACCACAGATTAAAAGTCCATTTAGTTATTGCAAAGGGAAAATTGAAAGTCTACACTACAGAGGCATGTTATCCACACACCTGTGCCCACACACACACACACACACACACACACACACACACACACACACACACACACACACACACACACACACACACACACACACACACACACACACACACACACACACACACACACACACACACACACACACACACACACACAGCATTATGCCGCTCCCGTCACCCGCCATCACACGCATGTCATGCTCACACCATGCACAGGCATGCATTAGCCAGGGTTATGATTAGATTAGCTACAGTATGGTTAAGGTTATGGAGGATAGAAGACATGGAATGAATGCAGATTAAGTCAATGCAATGTCTCTAACCAACATGTACAGTGTGTGTGTGTGTGTGTGTGTGTGTGTGTGTGTGTGTGTGTGTGTGTGTGTGTGTGTGTGTGTGTGTGTGTATAATTGTATAATTATACATATGTGCAATGTGTATAATTGTATAATTATACATATGTGCAATGTGTATAATTGTATAATTATACATATGTGCAATGTGTATAATTGTATAATTATACATATGTGCAATGTGTATAATTGTATAATTATACATATGTGCAATGTGTATAATTGTATAATTATACATATGTGCAATGTGTATAATTGTATAATTATACATATGTGCAATGTGTATAATTGGCAGCCGTCATATATGGCGGAGGCGCTGCCACTAATACCCATAGAGTACTGAGTGGCATGCCTGTTGTACCATGAAAACACATGCCATAATTTTGAAAATGTAACTCTACTGCACCTATAATATTTGTGTCCTTGTATGCATCTCCTTCGTGTGGACATAAATAAATGGTTACGTGTGTGCGTGCGTGCGTGCGTGCGTGCGTGCGTGCGTGCGTGCGTGCGTGCGTGCGTGCGTGCATGCGTGCTCCAGTGGCAGGGCAGTGTCTTGTGTTTCCACGCAGGTAATAACCTACATTGAGAGCGAGTCCGCGGAGGCAGGAGGCTGCATTAGTAAGCACACACAGGAGCACCATAATGAAGCACCTGGAGTTTTGTATGCTATTTGTGAACAGCATACCCCTATTGTAGGCGAATGACTAAATTAATAGGCAGCACTAACTCCCAGCTGACACTCAGCGCATAATGAGGTGTAAATCAGCCTGCAGCCAGTCAGCAAACTGTGTGCATGCGAGAGTGTAAATGTGTGTGCGAGAGTGTAAATGTGTGTGTGTGTGTGTGTGTGTGTGTGTGTGTGTGTGTGTGTGTGTGTGTGTGTGTGTGTGTGTGTGCGTGCGTGTTTCACTTGCATTGTTTTAACCTCTCGCTACACTGAAGCCACCAATCACCTGTAATAGATTTAAAGGGACACCATCACGCCTACGATAATATGAGGTCTCAGTTAATTGTCGCTAATTGTTGCAGTCCATAGATACAACAAATGGCGGCGGTAGCCGAGTGCGTAGAGAGAGGCCGCCTGGGAATCGGAAAGGTTGCCGGTTCACCCCCCAGGCCGCCCCAGTCTGTGTGTCAAAGTGCCGTCGAGCAAGACACTTAACCCTTAACTGCTCCCTGGGTACCGTGTTAATAGTGCCCCACCGCTCCGAATAATTAAATTCCACGTATGTGTGGTGCATATGGCCACCGTTAGATCGACCGGGACACACAACGTGATCACCATGGTGGTGGGCGGCGCGGATCAACCGCCAGACTCAGCGTCTCTTTGATGCTTGTAAACTAGCGATCATAGATCCGAGTTTATTAGTATACCTAGCCGCTACCAACACCGTGGAGGGACACTGTGCCAGTGATAGTAGCAGCTGAAAGCTAGGTAGGAAGTGTTAAAGGGCCACTTCACCCCTTTTGCAACCAGATCTTATTTTAATGATGTTTGGGAGAAAAGAAACAACCTCCGCCAACCTGGGGAGAGCAATGGACTGACCTCATGCTTCCTTCATGCATGAGTGTCCAAGTCGCTCCTTTACACCTGACAGGGGGGAGTTTCCCTGGTTGGACGTAGCGTGTGGAAGGAACACGTTATTCCAACCAGTTCCTTTCCCCTCCATCAGGCTCCCCGGCTGGCCAGGGGGAGGCAGTTTAGAGACCAGGATTACGGCATGTTTTTTGTGAAGGCCCTTTCGCCAACCCCGCCTCAGGTATGGGCACTGATGACGTGGAGGAGAGGACACGCCGCCAGCGCCCACAGCGTCCCGAGCAGGAAACGAGTATTTTAGTGTTTCAAAGTTTCTGTGATGTCACAGACACCGATCTCACTTCCTTCCTGGACTACATGTCTCAGTAAGACAGCCCTCCCCCTCTCCACAAGGCGGGCGAGTGCACTAAAGCATTATGGTCATTGTAGGAATTCAGCTATCCAATCAAACCCTAGTCAAACACACAGACTTCATTATTTTTCTGGCCATAGAGTGCAAATTTCAAATTGTGCTACTATTAACATTGAGTGATTGCAGTTTTTTCCAGCGGTGTCCCTTTAACCAATTAGCTACCTTTGCCGGAATATTCCGTCATTTAAAATCCAACCATTAATGTTCTTTATTGATATGAAACGGTTACGCTGACAACATTCAACAATGACCCGGTTGCTAGGCAATGCCTTCGTCACTCCCAACACAAGGACGATGTAAATGGATAAAAATCCAGTCTTTTCCGTGGCGGAAGGAAACTACCTCGAATGACCACTAGATAGCAGTAAATGTTTTAATTGTAGTTTTCTCATTCACACATTGCATACCAGTGACACCAGCAGGCCTGTCTCAGTGACTATTACATAATGTCTGACCTGATTGCAATTAGATATAATGACAATTAAGTTAAAATAGCAAAAATAGCAGATCTACAGGCTTTCAACATGTAATTACACATTACATTATAAGGTGCGTTTTGGCCATATTGTTTATTTTCATTATTTGTAGGCGTCATTCGGTTATTTGTATAATTAAGCTTTGCAGAAGTTATTTATCGTATCTGCCCTGTCCAATTTTTGTTTGCAAAGCCAAAAAGGCACAGAAACAATTTTAATGTTATTCATATCCAATGCCAAAGGCACAATTAAATCAGTAATTGCAATTATTTGTATGACAGTTAATCATCAACTAAAACGTTATGATCGTGACACAGACTAGATATCAGCTTTGTAAACTTTTCAGCACAAAATTGGCAGCATGTCAGAAACACACAGAAGACCGCCCTGCAGTTTTCTGGCTGCTAAATGATTCGCCCATTAACCCATTCAGGCCTGACGTCGAAATTAAAAAAAAAAAAGTTTTCTAAATCATGACAATTTTCGGAAAGATTTGAGGCACATTTTAACGATTTTTCAAAAATAGCAGACCTACAAGTTCATAGCGCGCCACTCGGTGGCGCGCTATGAGCTTGTAGATCTGCTATTTTTCAATAGCTAAATTATAACATAATGTTTAAAACACCAAAAGGGGTTCCCGCCCCAAAATGGGTTAATGGTTAATGTGGTTAAACGCTAACGTGACATGGATGCGTTCCAGGTCTCAATGGATTAAGCCCCATTTATACTGCCCTGTGTCGTAAGCTCACAGGTCGGATATTTTGAGCACAAATTAGGCTTTAGCCCTATTCTGTACAATGCACGGACGACAGATACAAAGAGATAATGTCCCTTTAGCTGGGCATGACGGCTGGACATGCCATCAATCTGTGAAGTGCATAAACAAATTAAGCTCTTTGTTTTGGTTCCATTTGCCCACGTTTACCCTTTTTAATTGGATTCCATCTGGAGGCACGTGGCGAATTTCTCTCCATGTCTTTTTAATAATGCAGGTTGTGTACAGAATTGTCCAAGTGCGCGTGCGTGCGTGCATGTGTGCATGTGTGCATGTGTGCGTGTGTGTGGGTGTGTGACTTACTTTCTCTGCCAGAGCCTTTGAAGCAAAAATCTCCTGTTGGCAGAGGAAACCAAAATAAAAGAAAGGGAAAGAGAGGGTTAGTGAAATACAAAATGGCCGCAGACCCATTTCTCTCTGTCGGTTTGTTAAAAAGCTGTTAACATTGACCTTCAGGTCAACAGACCCTTCCTGCAGGGTCAAAATGGACAGCCCAGACAGCATGCTAACTGACACATGATGCAACCATTTCTTAATAGTCTACTTGCCAGCCCATAGAGCCCCATTGTGAACCCGGACATGTTGAGTACACCAAGGTTTTATGTTAGACATGTTGAGTATGGGTCCCCAGCATGTAGAAACTGCCGGGAGCTAACTTGCATATGTTGAGCAATTTTCATAAATGGCATAATATGTGACCATACCATTAACTCTATCTCTACCGATAGCTGTTAGCATAAACCCCAGTTCCAGGGGCCAGCATACGCGTTCACTTTAAAAAGTCTGAGTTTGCCCGCCCCCCACACATTCTCGCTACACACACTCTAGTATCATTGGAACACGCACACACTCTCAAATTACATCCGAAATGTGGATGGCAGAAAAGGACAGCGATCCAAGAATCCGACTTACGGAGGTTTGAAAATCCTCCTTTCAACTGCTTTGCACTGTGAATATATTTGCAATCCCATAGTTGGAACGGTGGGGCGTTGCTATAGGAACAGGACCAATGTTAAAGGCTTCCGTAGGCATCAACCATTATATAGACGGAGTATACGTTGGGGTACGTATATATACGGACTTGGGATATGACGCCACCTAGCGTCGACGTACGGAAATATACAGACTTGGGAAAAAAGGAGTTAACAACCTATAGAAGGCAAAACAATCTAAATTTCATCATGCTTTATGTAGCATGTGACGTGTCAAACTAGGGTGTTTTCATGATGCTGAAAACGAGCTTGTTGTTACCATGGATTTTACCGTCGCTACGTAACATCGTTAACCTCGACAGTGGTGAGTGACATTGTTTGTACAGGTACGTATGATCCCATGTGCATCCCAATCCTGTGGTGCGGACCGCGGTTGGTGCGGATGATAGTATTAATGCGGTTGGATAATGACGCCCATTATCCGCCCATTACATGCGTTTAGGGTGACAAAACACCTCATCTGTGCATCTCTAATAGGTATGTGTGTATATATATATATATATATATATATATATAGTTTATATTTAAATCAGACCCAAAACTAATTGGTCTGTGAACCAAAAGCGAATCCCCCCGCCCCAACCATTAAGGATCCAGTAGTACACAGTGACATGCACTAAAAGGCCCACAGCAAATGTAGTTCCAAGTCTCATTCAAATATGGTGAATTCAACTCTCTTTAAAGTCCTCCCTGGGGGCCAAACCTCTTACTTGCGCGTGTTAAGTCTCCGCAGCATTAGCGTCGTATAACATCTTTATCAAAGTGAAGCCCATTGGAGCGCTTTGCTGCACCATCTCGTTTCATCAGCAGGGAAACAAAGGGGAGAAGTTAAGGGTCATGTTGGTTTCACATGCATTAACGGATGTTCTCCTCTGTCCAAAGAGGAAACAAGAAGAAAACGGAGAGAAGAGGAGATCAGTGTTGATTTCGTCAACTAAAACCATGACGAAAAAATGCAGCATGCAACCAAGTGTAAAATGACTTGTACTGGATCTCTTGTCCACTAGTCCCTTCCTAACATTTTAGTTTTTATTTGTTGACAAAATTGTCAATATATTTAGTCTTAGTTTTATTCATCATAGCTTAGTTTTCATTTAGTTTCCATTTAGTTTTCCTCAGTGAAAAAAGTCGACGAAATCAACACTGCTGGCCGGGCCAACGGAGTGATGGACAAAAGAAAGAAAGAGAAAGAGTGTTCCCTGCCGAGTGCCAACAACAAAGAAAGGTCAACAGAAAGAGATGGGCAGAAAGAAGAGGGAGGACTCTGGAGAGCAGAGTGGAACATAGTTGTACAGCATTGTGAAAGTCCCCTAAAAAGACAGACAGACAGAGAGAGTAGAGATATGGATGGAGTGGAGAGAATAAACCCTGCAGTGTGCTAAGGAGCACCGACCGCTGCAAGATGTTTGGATCCGACTGTTAAATAATCCAGCCACTGCCAGCCATTTTCCTTTTTTTCCCTCACATTTTAAGTAGTCACAGAATATTTATCTGCCGTTTGATCGATCCCCCGGTCGTTGCTATAAGACAGAGACTTTCTCTGTGCTTTTTTTCAATAATTCCCTGTGATGTCATGTGGGTCAATATATCATCATCGTACATCGTCATACTGTACGTAGCGAGCCAAGTGTGTTTGGTAGGGCTGTGAATCTTTGGGTGTCCCACGATTCAATTCCGATTCTTGGGGTCACGATTCGATTCAACTCGATTCTCAATCCAAAAACGATTTTCAAATTCAAAAGCATTTTCTTTCCAGATTCAAAACGATTTTCTATTCAAAATGATTCTCGATTCAATACATAGGATTTCATCACAATCTACTCCAGTCTTGAACTGAAGTGACTACAGTAACTTGAAAATGACTGAAGACATGATGTTTACTGTGATTAGGGTGAGCTTACATTTCATATCACACACACCATGTAGTGAAAACGCCTGTAACTGTAACCAGAAAAATAAATCTAAAAAAAAAATTCTCGATTTTTGGAAATTATGAATCGATTTTGAAACGGAATTGCGATTCTAATTCGAATCGATTTTTTTGACACCCCTAGTGTTTGGTGCAACCACGCTTGCAATTTTCCCAGAATTGCACCTTTCTAGTTGCCGTTGTGCTAGAGTAGACCCTACATTGAATTTAGATTCCACAGACACAGCCTATCAGTAGGTGGCGATCTCTGATAGTCAGTCTACACACACACATTCCAATAACACTGCCAACTAACACATTAGACCAGCAAAACTTATTTTTGTATTATTCCAAGGACCCCTGGTTTGATATGCATTAGGCCCTATTTGTGTTTGTTTAACTCAAGAGTGTACTATTCCATTTGTACAACCTCTGAGTTACAGACCCATAAGGGTCCTTTTGGTTTCCTAACTATCAAATAATTTAGCTGGGGACCCCCTGGAACTAGCCTCGGAAACCCAGACGTTTTTGCACATGGACCCCTTGGGGTCCCCGAACCCCACCTTAAGAACCAGTGCTCTAGACAATAAAAATGAGAAGCCAGAGCTTTTTTTGTCGCACACCTGTAAAACAAGCATGAAACAAATCTTTTTTTTATCGTGAAAATGTGGTGCAAATCTTTGAATATCGCTCTTTCACAGCGAACGCTTTAAACTCAAATATTTGCTTCTGGGGGGTCCCTGGAACAACATATTTTGAGATGGGGGTCTTCGGCCAAATACAGATAGTTCTGGGGGTCCTTGACATGAAAAGGGTTGAGCACCACTGATATAGAAACAAAGGGTTGAGCACCACTGATATAGAAACATAGGATTTCATGATTTACAGTAGAAGTCATTGGAATCAGTTCTCGAGTCTAAACTAATACTCAAACTTTGTTTGATTTTGTGGGTGGGGGTGTTACATAAGAGTATTATGTTGGGATAGTATAATATAATATAGTATAGATATAACCACATTTAGTATTGTGTGTGTGTGTGTATATATATATATATATATTATATTATATTATACTATCAACTATTATATGATCTATATGGCCCATGGTTGGAGAGTGGAATACTGACAACAACTTTCAGTCTAGGTCCGGTTGTCATGGGAGGAGACCTACCCGAGTTGCTACGCCTCGCCTCCAATCCCGGCTGGACCAATCACCTGCTAGTCACCTCCACTATTTAAAGAAGTGTTTGAACCTGGGCTCATTGGCAGTGTGTAGCAGTTTTGCTGTAGCTGTGTGCATGCTGTCCAGAGCTGTAAGGTCTGAAAGGTCTGAATTAATGTCCTGTTGGTCCACTGAATGTTCGGTGTGACCTCAGTTTTGGATTAATAATAATAAGAGTCAGTACGGTTATGTAAATAATGAGAGCCTGCTTATTGTAACCAACACCTGTTTGGCTAGGTGAGTCAGTGCAGCCAGAGTGGGCTAGTCTTGACTGTGTAACCCTTTTCTTTTCTTAAGCTGCTAGGCAAGCCAGATTTTTGTTACTTTAAAGGTGAGGACCAGCTTATTTTTGATTGTTGTTTTTATTTGCTCTCTATTTTTCTAACTGTATCCAGAGACTGTTAACGAGGTTTGAAATCCCTAAAATTCTGTAACCTGGTACTTTGTGTTAACCTTTAAAAGGCCTATAATAAAGCGACTCTTCACTCGCCAACGTATTGCATCCTTTTCCACCCCTAGACCACTAAGGATTGTAATATATTGGGGGCTCGTCCGGGATTGGAGGAGAATACTCTTATGTAACAATGGGTTAACCTATTCTGGGCGGGAACCCCTTTTGGTGTTAGCATTATGTTATGCTTTAGCTATTGAAAAATAGCAGATCTACAAGCTCATAGCGCGCCACCGAGTGGCGCGCTATGAGCTTGTAGGTCTGCTATTTTTGAAAAATCGAAGAACGACTGACATAGAAACATAGCTTTTTCAGAAAACTGTCTCAGGTCTGAATGGGTTAACAGATGGGTGGGGGTTTAGGTCTGGCAAGCAGAAATGCATAATACAGTACTTTCCTGCCATCCGGTAAACATTTCTGCAATCATCTCCGCGTTCTATCGGGCAATCTGCTCACGCATTCGCCCTCCCACCTAAGCAAAAAAGCACACGCTATAGCAACGATTCTGTCAGTATTGTTTGACCCTGCATGGCCCGATCGGCATTCCCGACACAGCAGGCAGCAGCGGCCGAGACATGCTGTGCAAGCATACAGCGGTCCACATACACACGCATGGCATTCCACTTGCGCTGAGGTCACCTCGCTGCCAGGATCTGTTCTAATGGAAACAGTGCTGTGCCATGGTAACATCTGGCGTGCATACAGGGGTCACGGACCTGTTGGCATATTTACTGTACAGATACTGTAACACAGGCAACACACAGGCATATAATACAAGACATATATTATATGCAGTCCAGTGTGAGCACGTAACAAATGTGAGCACGGACCAAATGATCCATATCTTTGCTATTGTGCTTGCCTATTGTAATACCCTGTTTTTGTGTTGTTTTGTGTTTTTGTTTTGCGTTTTTTCTCTTCTTTCGTTTTTCTTTTCCTTTGTTAAGCGTTTTGTATTGATTGTACAGTTAGGACCCTCTCGAAAACGAGATACTATATCTCAATGGGTTATATTCCTAAATAAAGAATTTCAAACAAAAACGCGTGCGTGCGTGCATGCGTGTGTGTGTGTGTGTGTGTGTGTGTGTGTGTGTGTGTGTGTGTGTGTGTGTGTGTGTGTGTGTGTGTGTGTGTGTGTGTGTGTGTGTGTGTGTGTGTGTGTGTGTGTGTGTGTGTGTGTGTGTGTGTGTGTGCGTGCGTGCGTGCGTGCGTGCGTGCGTGCGTGCGTGCGTGCGTGCGTGAGAGAGAGAGTAAGTGAGTGAGTGTGTGAGAGAGAGGTCTGTGCTTTGTAACCCAAGTGCTGTGCTAGCTTGTAAAAGCAGCCTCTGCAGTCGTGGCCATTATACACATCTGTGACTCAGTGAGAATGTGACTCAGAAGATGTTGGCAACAATGCCAGGCCCTCAACACTGTACCATAAAAGGTTATCGGAGAGATAGAGAGAGGGAGAGAGGCACAGAGACAGGCGGAGAGATAAAGAGTGTGGTTTTAGCCTGTCTCCAGCCCCTGAATAAAAAAAATGTTCTTCCGGCGATTCAGGTCCGGTGTCTATGGCAGCCTTTTGTTGAAAATCTGATACTGCGACCACGGCCAATCAGCGCCGTATCAACTCTATGACATGATACAACAAACATGGCTGTCCCCACTGTGGTAACTTGCGACTGTATCAATCTGGCTATTAAATCGCCCTATGATAAATAGTTTCTTTACAGAAATGACAGGTTTTAGAAACATCATCATCCGACATATTTTACCGTGTTTGTTGACATGCTAGTAGCACTCGTTGGCCGCGTTTGTTTGGTTAGCTACCAGGTTAGCCACATTGACAACGATGTCATCTGCTACTATTTTGATTGGTTGGTGTGAACCAATCGCCGAAGACTGCCGCTTTGGCAACGCCCATCCCAGAAACTGCTGCCGTGGGCAGGGAATAATGAAGTGAAACTGAATGAAAATTCAGGCCGAGTGTCAGGCTAGTGAGGTTGGCGAGGTGGGGACAATAAGAAACGAGAAAGAGCGAAGAGAGAAAACAGCGATTACGATAAAGATACAGGGAGAAGGAATGTCAGAGAGAGCGAGAGAGAGACAGAGAGAGAGACACAAACACACACACACACACACACACACACACACACACACACACACACACACAGAAAGACAGAGAGAGTCTTAGAGAGAGCTGGCATGCATAAGTTATTGTAGCAGTATCGGGCTGGAGCCATCACTGGAATTGATTACTCTGTCCAGAACATCTCCAGAGTTAACACCAGCCTCTCCACAAGACAAACACCAGGCCTAATGAATAGATAATTGGATATGGATCCCATTAATATGAATGATAGAACGAGTGGCGGGGGGGCAATAAACAGCCTTTTAGGTTACAATGAAACAACCATGTGTAGTAATTCTGCACGGCGATAAAGACGGCACTCAAATGTGGGGAAGTGTTTTTCACGCGCTGTCGCCGGCGGATGCTATGAACAGTCGACAAGGAGCCCACTGAAGTGAGGTCATAGGGAGGTCTCAGCACAGACAGGGGACCGGAGTAAACGAGAAAACATGTTTTCAGGAGACAGACAATCAGGGAAGTGAAGCAGGCCATTTGCTACATATCAAGCCCCTCCCTCCCCCCTACTGCTACCAAGAAATGTTTGCTACAAGAGTTCAGACGTCTCAGACTCCCAGGAAGATAGTGTTCTCTAGCCAAATGTGCGTGCGTGCGTGCGTGCGTGCGTGCGTGCGTGCGTGCGTGCGTGCGTGCGTGCGTGCGTGCGTGCGTGCGTGCGATGGGAACCATGTGTGTTGTAAATTCATTGAAGTGAGGTCACACAGTGGAGAGAGACTGGCAAATTTTCCACCATTTGTTATTGGCCTGACATGGCTTGCCAATGGTTGTAAATGAGACAATAAGGGTGTCCAGGAGTGTACTGTGTGTGTGTGTGTGTGTGTGTGTGTGTGTGTGTGTGTGTGTGTGTGTGTGTGTGTGTGTGTGTGTGTGTGTGTGTGTGTGTGTGTGTGTGTGTGTGTGTGTGTGTGTGTCCATTACCTGGTTCAAGTTCTCTACCAGGTCATTCTCAGCAGCGCGGCGAGTTTTGGGGGCATCTGGTGGGCACTGCGAACACACAGTCGACAGAGAGCATTTATTCATTGTGTGCGTGTGTGTGTGTGTGTGTGTGTGTGTGTATAAACCTCTGACAAGAGAAACATTAACTTAAACCCTATCCCTAATTGACCAGATTCCCATGGGCTCTACTGCCTCTTTTTGCGTTTTTGCTATACACTAAATATCCTTGTGGAAAATAGCTCATCCACAAGCTACTTAGTTTCACCAAATGTTCAAGGGTTTGAGTGGATAAAAGCTGTACCTTTGATTAATGTGTGCGGCATAACCCTCATTACACACGCGCACACACACACGCACAGTCGCACACAGTCGCACACACACACTTCCTGTTCTAAATTTAAAATGCAGCTCTCGGGGAGCCCGGCAGCACACAAGCCCCCGAGCCAACGAACCAGGAGACTAATCCCTCTGGAGAGCCTCTCCTCAGGTCAGGAATGTTCCATTATCTCACTTCTACACAAACTTCTGAGGGAACTTCTGACTGACTAGGATATATCGTTCAACATGGATGTGGAGACGAACTGAACCCAGGCCTAAAAACCTACATGTATGACATGCATGCAGACGCATTGCAAAACCACAATCAGGCGCACACACACAACAAGCACATGCACACACTGCTACGGCATTCACAACCGTCGCATTTGTGTAGTAATCGACAACTCCCAAAAAGTAGTTCGCTAATTTGCCGCCGACACCGCCATCTGGTGGCTGAATTGATACTCGTAGAACGCCACCATCCACTCCATTGTTAACCGGGGGAACAGTAAGTGCAAAATCGCTACGTAACAGGTCACCGCAAATGTTATTTAATTCACCCAATAATAATGTTTTATTTATAATATGTACCTTTATATTGGCAAAAAGACTCTGAAACTGGCATTTGGTGGCCTATTGTGTCTCAAAGTAAACTAGAAAAAGTGCCCTTCTGGGCACAGGTCTCCACCAGGAGGATAGGAGTGTGTGTGTGATGTTTGGCAAAATGTTTAGGAGCAATATAAACGTGTGTGTGTGTGTGTGTGTGTGTGTGTGTGTGTGTGTGTGTGTGATGCTGCTTGGCCTGTTGTAGCGCCACCATGAGGCTGATTTGAAAACTGTCAAGTGGCATTTCTTCCAAAGCCTAGTGGGAATATGCATGCACAGTTTTACCACAATCGGACGTTGAGTAGTTGTGGCGATTTGTACAAAACGGGTACAAAGCGGGCTACTCCTGAAAAGTTTAGAAGCCAATCGTAGCCAATGAGGGTGGATTATGAGAAATCAAACAAACCCGTCTTGATCACATGACTATGAAGAGCATGTGTACCGATTTGCGTGAAATTTGGATAAAATCTGAGGGAGTAATATTAGAAAGTGTTTTACATATGTCGGCCTCCTGGTGGCGCTATAAAGAGCAGATGTAAAAAGTTCCAGCCAAAGGTTTTTCCTTGGCCTCTAGGGAGTTGGCTTACAAAGTTATCCACATATCCGTGCAGTTAGAGGTAAAAACACTTTTCGGCCAGTTATAGCACCACCATGAGGCTGAGTTGAAAATGTTCATGTGGCATTTCTTCCTCGGCCTAGTGGGAATGTGTGTGCACAATTTCACGGAAATCACATGATGTGTTCATGATTTGCAGCATTTTGTTTGAAACTGAGCACTCCTACAAACTTTGGAAGCCAATCTTAGCCAATCAGGATGGAGTCTGAGAAATCTGAAAGACCCGTTTCGTTGAATGGCTCTAGAGAGACTGTGTACAAATTTGCGTGATGTTTGGACAAAATCTGTAGGTGTACTGTCCAAAAACTTGTTTTGCACAAAGCGGCCTCCTGGTGGCACTATAACAGGCCGTTCTGGAAATTGTGTGTGCAAAATTTGGCATCGACCGGGTTACCGGTGCCGGAGATTAGCTGTTCACAGACGGAAGGACGGACGGACGGACACACACACGGACGGACGGACGGACGGAGTGCAAAACATACTCTCTCCCCATGCCTTCGGCCTGGTGGAGACAACTATAGACTATATTACATTTTCTGTTGATGAATTTGTAATTTGATTACACTTTTGTGTTTTAACTGGTCGGTTGTCGTTTGTGACACTTCCGTTGTCTATAGCAGTGTTTCCCAACCTTTTTTGTCCCAGGGCACACTTTTCATAGCCTAAAAATCTCAGGGCACACCTAGATATACGGTGTATAGGCCTATCTATATACATGTGTATGTATGTGTATATATATATATATATATATATATATATATATATATATATATATATATATATATATATATACACACACACATACAGTGTTGGGAAAGTTCATTTATTTTACTAGTTCAGTTCTTAGTTCATCATTCAATATTTTGAACTAAAGTTCATGGTTCCAAAAAATGAACTATTTTAGTTATTTTTCGTTCTCTCTTTTTTTGAATTATTATTATTACCACAGCCCATAGCCATATAGAACCTCAGACTTTATTGAATAAAAAAAACTTTGGGGGATTTAATAATAAAAAAATAATTCCTTTAAAAAAAATACATTGGAGAAAAAATAGCTCATATGCAATGTGAAATGCCACCTAATTCTTAATCCTTTTCCTTGTCTTTATTATTGGCCAACTTGTGAAAGCTGCATGCTTTTATTGTGAAGGGTCTCAGTTCTCACAGCCTGCATATTTCCACGTGCTGAAAATAGCAGCAGTCGTTAGAGTCTATTGTTCTGTCGTTGTTATCGCACGTCTAATGGTTAGACGTGTGACAACAACAACGACGCAACAATAGGAAGCCTGCAGCCCAGTAGCTATAATATTGCTTTCGGGGGAGGGTTAGTGTTATTTTCGGTCAAATCAGGCGGCACACCTGGACACATCAAACGGCACAGTAAAGTGCCGCGGCACACAGGTTGGGAAACACTGGTCTATAGCATACAACGCTGATGAAGGCTACACGCCGAAACGCGTACGTTGTTGTGCTGTCTTCTTGCAGCATGCCATGCCTACGATGAAACAATAACGTGCCTTAAAAGACAGTTCCGTGAGTGCTGGGATTCTCTTGTTTAAAAGTGACTTCTCCGACCGTGCACCCGGTAAAATGATCAAAGAGAATGAGACGAATTGGATTTGTGCGTGCTTCCTTCATTTAGATTTAATTCACCCAAAACATACATTTTGTGACCGGCGATCATATCGTTTATAGAAATGAGCCGCAAATCAAGCTTGTTTTGATCAAAAACGCAGCCTGGAAGAAAAATCCAAGATATCAGGATTCTAAAAACTGCGTTCCCATAGACAGCATAACCCAGCGGACATTTCACTTCCGTTTTGTTTTATTTTTCTCACAGATTTGTTCATCGCACCAGAACCGGAGTGTTACAGGCGCTAGCAGAACAGAGTTGTAACTTGTGACCCGTAAACAATATATATTTTAAAAAGTGTCAAAAGACGATAATTCTATGCTAAAACCACATTCCAAAACCACAGATGAACGGTCTACAACGATGCAAAGTGTTGACTGGTGGGTTTGTTCGTCGACTATTCTGTGAAACCCCTAATGCACACAGACGCACGTGTGCATGCATGCATGCACACACACTCGCACACACATGCCCACCAACACAGCCAACGTGGAAAATGCATAAGAAAAGTTGTCCAAAAATATCCTGGGCTCTAAAATAAACCTGTGTTCTGACCGTGCTCTCGTCTTTCCATATATGAGCAATCACTTGCTCTCCTTTTGTGTGTGTGTGTGTGTGTGTGTGTGTGTGTGTGTGTGTGTGTGTGTGTGTGTGTGTGTGTGTGCAGGGCAGAAACGCACGCTACGGTATGTTGTTTTCACCTCGATGAATCTGCTCTCATTTGATCAGCCTTTTTTTTGTCTGACGCCTAAAGACAAACGGCACTGACAAAAATAGTCGCACCAGAAAGAAAAAAAAATACACTTAGCCAAAGACGGAGATGAAGACCGACAGAAAGAGAGGAAAACAAATGGGAGAAAGGGAGAGGGAGGGAAAGAGAGAGAAAGGAGGTTGGTCGGGGTGGACGGAGTAAAAAGAGAATTTCTCCACCTCGGAGTGAGAGCAGTTGTAATTCAGTTCTTTCATTTAGGCTTTCTAGTCACATTTTATGGGAACAAACAATATCGGTAAAGCAGAACTGCAGCGACATACTGTAATTGCACACAATGGAATTAAGGCCGAGTCAATGTGTTGACACTGTAAATCCACGTCTCAGAAGACTACGGCTGTTTAAGCCCACGGCCGTAATAAGTCTGTTTTGGTGGGAGCCTGAGTTAAATAACGGTACAGTGACCCGGATGGATCAAAGACAGCACAGCAGGGATGTAGAGTTTGGCAGAGGAAATATTGTTCAATGGCCCGCTCATCCATGGCTCGTATTGAGCATGTAAGCCGCTGCGAAAACCTCCAATTTTGGTTTTCTCCTTGGTTAATGACCACCATTATTTACATGTGCATATTGTAAAGCATTTGCTGCTATATGAAATTAACCGCACAAACCCTTAGCATTCCCACTCATTTGTCAGAATCTGCCGACCTACAACCTCACAACGTCTCACAACGAGCCACGTTATGAGCTTTGAGATTGGCTCTATCGCTGCCAAACGATTTGGCGTAGAAAGTAAGGAGTGGTCGAAGTATCGAAGGAGCCCTGCGGTCACCAAAGTATATGCGGTTTAAGTGGTTGAGAGTTCATTATTATTCTATATCAGTATCAGTAGTAGCATAGTAGAATTAGACATTTCATTGTCATAATTGTAGTGTTAGCAGGAGTTTAGCTTAACACATTAAAACCGGGAAAGCATCCCGTGTCATTTCAGATTTTTGCGTTGGCTATTCAAAAATAGCAGATACACAAGCTCACGGCATGTCACTTCGTGCCACGCTGCAAGCTTGTAGATATGCTTTTTTTATTTATTTATTCATTTTTAAGTTAAGTTTAGAAGGCATTTTGTAGAATCGGCCTCAGGTCGTACAATTGGCATGCTAGATCATTAGAGTAATTGCCGTTCTTACCCGAGCTCCAGCTATCTCACAGCAGGCCTCCTGAATGGCCAGAGAGGGATCGCAATACAGCATCACCTGCTGAATGTCCACCTGAAGAAGAGAGAGAGAGAGAGAGTTATTTTCACATGACAGCTCTCTAGTCGAGACCAGTTTAATATCCAATAGTTTTACTGTTACTCCACCACTGTACATCTCAGATCCAAAATATTGTGCTTTTACTCCACTACATATATGTGATAGCTTTAGTTACTTTGAAGATTTGTATAATTATTACCAAACATACATCAACCACTTCATTCCAGCACTGCCTTTACAGCGAGGAGCTTCACCGGAGAGGGCATAACGCGTGCGAGGGAATACGCCGTCACTCCCGTCCCGGGAACGCTCCATCCCTGCTCAACATGTATTCCAGAGTCCTGACTGACTGGAAGGAGTCGCTCGTGCAGCGGAACAGAGAATGCCCTCTCCTGAGCGGCAGCAGCCCATGTACAGCCAATTGTGTTTGTTGGAGTGCCCCGGCCAAGTCAGAGGCACCGCAGACGAATCGAACCCCAATCTGCCTGCACGGCACTTGGCAGAGGTGGCACGTGTGTGCGTGTGTGTGTGCGTGCGTGTGTGCGTACGGTTCCACGTGTTTCCTAATTTCCTAATTCTCCCTTCCTTCTAACTAGGCCAGTTAATTGATCGTCAAGCTAAGTGCCTGGATTACGGGATCTATTCACTGCTAATGGACGCAGCTCACGGCACTCCCAATCTCCCAGGTAGCATGCTCTCTTTTTAATCAGGCCCTGAATTACACTGCTTCAGGAGCACATAGCCTATGGACCAGAGCCATAGAGTAAGATAGAGTTACGACATTGAGGAGGCAGAAAACTGAGCTCTCACTGTTCATGCAACCCTGGAGTGTTACAAATACATTGAGGGCGGCGCAAATATCAGCAATTTTAGGCATGTGTGCAACATGACAACTGTACAAAGAATTGTACAGTGACAACTAAAGTCTCTGTAATTTTTATGTTGTACTATTACAAAAAAACGATCTAAAAAGGGATTTAAGATCATTAAAGCTGTGCTGTTGCCTGAGTCCAGTGCATTCCGGTCAAGGACATTGTCACTCGTCGCAATGCTCTTCGCCAATATGTAGATGATCCGCCAATGGACTGGCCCCATGAAGTGAACGGAGTTGTCGTAACTCTGTCTTACTCTATGGCTCTGCTGTGGACATGCATGTCATACACCTCACTCCCAATCTTCCGCCGTAGTCTGAAAATCCACCTCTTCAGACTCCATCTTAGCCCGTAGCACTTGACCTAGCCTCCATGTCCTTCACCTTTCCAATCAGCACCCCTGAACGCAACAACGTTGAAACCCTGTGATATAATATAAGACTGCATGTGTACGCTCGCTCACAAAGAGGATGGAATTGTGTCATTACAAAAGTATTTTTCCACCCAAAGGAAAAGGACTGCAGGCAGTGCTTCAGGGGACACTCGTTCACAAGTAGCACATCCTTCTGTCTCCCACTGGAAACACACAGCGAGTGAGTGTGCCTCGTGCCATTATTAAAATGCAATGTGCCATGAATGTGATCAATTATAATGCTGCACACAGTTCTCTGGCGTCTTTCTCTAAAGGGCATTCCTTGAATATTAGAACGTTGGACGGAGAACTGAGCTACAGAATATGTTCATTTGGGACAAATTTTGGACCTGAAATGTAGTGGAGTAAAAGTAAAAGTACTGGAAATTGGAAATATTCAAGTAAAATACCTCAAGTACAGTACTTAAAGGGATAGTTCACAATAATATAGTGGTTGCAACTGTATTAATTGATTGCCCGAGTCACGTGGTGGGAGTTCAGCTCTGGTTTTGGTCAAATATTAAGTAGTTCCGGTCATTTTGTGGGGGGCACGCATTAAAAGTAAATGAATCCACAAAACTAGCGTAATTTGTATTGTTGACATATTTCTAAAATATTAGCGCAACTTTCATTCAACTTTGACCCCTCTATCACATGGAACTATTTTTGGGGCGTAGTGATAAAAAACATAGTTCTGTGTGACTAGTAAAAAATTAAAACCAAAAACCAAAACCAGAGCAGAACTCCCACCACGGGACTCGGGCAATCAATTAATACAGTTGCAACCACTATATTAATGGCAAGTATTTCATACAGCTTAAGTTAAAAAATTCTGAACTATCCCTTTAAGTAAATCCACTTTCCACCAGTGCTTTTCAAGCACCTAAAGTAATAATTAGATTGTTTACCTCCACAGGCCTGGCATCGGCGGCCCTGATGCCCAGGAGAGTGTGTCCATCGATGGGCAGCTCTCCGCGGGGCTCCAGGGGCTTGGTCTCGATGGAGCTGCAGTCCACATGCAGGGACACGGCATCGTGCCGAACGCTGAGCGCCACCTTGTGCCAGCGCAGGTCCAGGAGAGATGCCACGCCCTCCCCACCGAACACGCAGCCCACCAGGTCGGCCCCCGCGGAGTCTGCCCCTCTGGCCCGCAGGGACATCGTACCCTCGGGGCCATTCAGGTCCAAGGAGAACTGCAGAAAGATGGTGATTAAACGAGAGGAAGAAATGGATGGGTGAGAAAAGGAAAGAGAGAAATGAAACAAAGCCATAAAAAGAGATGAGAATAACATTTGCAACCACTCAAGACAAATGTGTTAATTAATTCTTTAGAAAGCAGTATTTTTCCTCTGCACAATCCGCTCAATTCCTGAAAATCTACCAGAAGATGAAGAAACATTGAGTGCATCTCAAGGTGGGCTAAAGTGACAGCGACAGACATTACTACTAGTACTATCTCTGAAGAAGAAAAAGGCTGTAGAACCCATTATGCACTTACAACTGAGGCGAGGTAAGCGAGAGAAGAGATATTAATTACGCACACCACCAGCACAGCCAATCAATCAACCGTAATGAGCCGCCGTGGCAACGATCCATCATACACACCGAGTATTTAAATCTGTCCCCAGTCTCCCAGTGATTATGGGAACTCTGGCGCTTTATCATCAAACACACGTGAATAACAATGAGGGGGGAATGAAAGGAAAGGCCACACAGATGATGAAAAGAGTTGACAGTGGAAGAAGACGACGGAGGGTGGTTGGCGGATGAAGAATAGACGAGTGCAGGAAAGAGGGAAGGAAGAACGGAAAAGGTGCGGCAATGAGAGGAGGTACAAGGGGAAGTGATGAGAGGAGGTACAAGGGGAAGTGATGAGAGGAGGTACAAGGGGAAGTGATGAGAGGAGGTACAAGGGGAAGTGATGAGAGGAGGTACAAGGGAAAGTGATGAGAGGAGGTACAAGGGAACGCGATGAGAGGAGGTACAAGGGGAAGTGATGAGAGGAGGTACAAGGGGAAGTGATGAGAGGAGGTACAAGGGGAAGCAATGAGAGGAGGTACAAGGGGAAGCAATGAGAGGAGGTACAAGGGGAAGTGATGAGAGGAAGTACAAGGGGAAGCAATGAGAGGAGGTACAAGGGGAAGCAATGAGAGGAGGTACAAGGGGAAGTGATGAGAGGAGGTACAAGGGGAAGCAATGAGAGGAGGTACAAGGGGAAGCAATGAGAGGAGGTACAAGGGGAAGTGATGAGAGGAGGTACAAGGGGAAGCGATGAGAGGAGGTACAAGGGGAAGCAATGAGAGGAGGTACAAGGGGAAGCAATGAGAGGAGGTACAAGGGGAGCGATGAGAGGAGGTACAAGGGGAAGCGATGAGGAGGTACAAGGGGAAGCGATGAGAGGAGGTACAAGGGGAAGCGATGAGGAGGTACAAGGGGAAGCGATGAGAGGAGGTACAAGGGGAAGCGATGAGAGGAGGTACAAGGGAAGCGATGAGAGGAGGTACAAGGGGAAGCGATGAGAGGAGGTACAAGGGGAAGCGATGAGAGGAGGTACAAGGGGAAGTGATGAGAGGAGGTACAAGGGGAAGTGATGAGAGGAGGTACAAGGGGAAGTGATGAGAGGAGGTACAAGGGGAAGTGATGAGAGGAGGAACAAGGGAACGCGATGAGAGGAGGTACAAGGGGAAGCGATGAGAGGAGGTACAAGGGGAAGCGATGAGAGGAGGTACAAGGGGAAGCGATGAGAGGAGGTACAAGGGGAAGTGATGAGGAGGTACAAGGGAACGCGTGCGATTATGCAAAGGACAGGCAAGAAGCTGACAGAAAGAAAGAAAGAAAGAACCAAAAATATCTATAAAGCCAAAAAACGGGTGAGAAAGGACTGTGCAAAACTGAAAGAAAAATACATATGCAGACAGAGAGAAGCCATCGTTTCCAAGCAGCAGACAGACAGAGAGAGAGAGAGAGAGAGAGAGAGAGAGAGAGAGAGAGAGAGAGAGAGAGAGAGAGAGAGAGTGATATGAGAGAGGGAGGGAGAGAGTCGTGTTGGTACTTGTGGATATCCTCGCTGGTCGGAGATCTGCAGGAGGTATAGGGTGTCCCTCAGGGCCTTCTTCTTCAGGGCCAAGGTGAAGACCAGCGTGAACTCTTCAGGCAAGCCGTGAGGGAACACCTGACTGAGAGAGACAACAGGCGTCAGTCAGCCAGAGCTAGACACTGTGGCATGCATGCACGCACACACGCACGCACGCACGCACGCACGCACGCACGCACGCACGCACGCACGCACGCACGCACGCACGCACGCACGCACGCACGCACGCACACAGACACAGTGAGAAGCATTTCGGTGCATGATGGATTGTTTTCCACTGTTGTGGTGTTAGATAATCAATATAGGTTCAAGGGGCAAAACATTTCTATCCACTAGAGGGTGCTTGTGAACACTTCAACTAAAAATAACCCTGAATGAATGATGAACCATTTATACTGTAGCATGTTACTATACAGTAGCTAACTTGGAAATATCTGATCCTAATTAGACCATTATTAGATCTTTAACTCGTGAGAGTGTCCCGTACGGGTTCATTTGGTTTAATTTTATGCTCTCAAGAGTTACATTATTCTTCAAACGTCGTTATTACTTAATTTACAAGAAGTCTACACAATTAGAGAATGTAAAATAATTGTTATTTTGATCGTTTGCCTGTTATCTCCTATGGTACCAACATCAATACCGCATGGACTTGTGGACAAAATCTTATCCAACAGCAACAAAACATTCTTTAGTTTTGGGTCTTGAGAAGCTAATTAAGTCTCATCAAATGGGGGTCCGTGGCTCAAATGCCGAATAAATAATGGGCCTCGACATGAAAAGGGTTGAAAACCACTGCCGATAAGCCAAAAGGAAAACAAGAAAAAGAAAAAGCACAACATGAGGTAGAAACACAACAAGGATAAACAAACATGCGACGGAGAGGCATCTCGGCGGTCAACAGAATTAAGTTGTCCACCGAGTTGCAAGGTAAACAAGAGCGAGGAGTAGGAGTCCGTCACGCAGTGAGAATTACATAACAGGCTGCTACACTCAGGCCTATACACGCTGGGCTGAGGAAATTGTTGCGAGCATACATTTCCCGCCTGATATCCCCAGGTTGTTTACGACAGCAACACAGAACATGTTGTATGTTGTTCAGAAAACAGTAGCGTCTCCTAGGGAGGTGTATATACAACACAGCAACCTGTGTGTGTGTGTGTGTGTGTGTGTGTGTGTGTGTGTGTGTGTGTGTGCAGCTGTGCATGCAGATGTGCGTTAGCATGCCAGCGTGGGTGAATGATAAGATATGCACGCAAGTGTGCTTGTTTGTGTGCACACCGCATGTCCACGTGAGCACGTCCCGTGCAGATTTCATAATGAAAAGGCCTATGCTGACTGCTGAGCGAGCCTGGGCATTCTTTAGCATACGAGAGATGCAGCTGCGCTTAACCCCATCCCTTTGTTTCATTTGCTTCTCCTTCGGTCAAGGACGCACGCACGCACGCACGCACGCACGCACGCGCACACGCACGCACGCACACACGCACACGCACACACACACACAAAGGAGTGTGGATGTTGCGTGAGATGAGAAGCTAAACAAATATGGTATGCCCATTGAATGACCGACTCGCCGAGACAAGACACACCGTGAAAGATTCTCTCTTGCACGCACCCACACACTCATACACACGCACGCGCACACACACATGCACTATTGTTGATGCTGGCAGCTGGTTTCTCACTCCGAGAATTGGGGTGACAGTGATTTATTATGAGGGGGGAAGGGAAAATAGCCAACCAACACAGAACATCATCAGAGGAAGAGAAGAGAGAGCTTGCAGAAAAAGGTGAGGGAGAAATATCACAGAAATATTGATCCCACAGTCCCAGAGAGAGAGAGAGAGAGAGAGAGAGAGAGAGAGAGAGAGAGAGAGAGAGAGAGAGAGGGGCAGAGAGAGACACACACAGAAAGAGAGAATAATACATAGAACTATAATTCATGAGGGCTAGAGAGAGACGGGCCCTGAACCCAATGTCTTCAGAAGTTGGAGGAGTAAAGGGAAAGAAAAAGTAATGTAGGTCCGTGGGAGAGAGCAGGAGAGAAGGTGAAAGACAGAAATAGTACAAGAGAATGAGACAGAGAGATTGAGGGAGATAGTTAGCCAGAGAGAGAGAGAGAGAGGCGGAGAAGGTATCATAGATATGGAGCGTTGTTGTAAACACTACAGAGAATGAAGTCGTTTAGGAGTTGGTTAGGGACACCGGCTGCACGACAGAAAAGCAGTGACTCTGAAACCTATAACGGCTATTGGGATTGGCTTAGTGCCTGCAGGTTCCTGCGCACGCACGCACGCGCACACGCACACACACACGCACACACGCGCACACACACACACACAAGACAAAAAATAAATTGTGGAAAACTCTCCTGAGTATGAGCAAGAGTAGAGTAGGGAGCATGGAAATAAAGAAACAGGGGTGGAGGAAAGGAGGAGCGGAAATGGGAAATCCAATCTTGAAATGGTAAGATTTCTGTGTTTCGAATGGATTAACACCTGGGTGTTGCTGCATAAGTGAACAAACTGCATTATAGTGATTCTAGCAATCGGATGCTTGTGCGATATATATTCCATCTCGAAATGAATATTTTAGCTAGAGAGGAGCTGCGGAGGAGGAGGAAACAGACCAATATTGAATATTATGTGACAAGAAGCCACAGGAAGGAGATGCTGTTGAAAGACGAGATGTTTAGCCAGGCTAGCAAAGGATCTCTATTAAAGGATGGCAATGTTGTTTGTCAGTCTTTAGATCTCCCAAAAAAAAAACGATACAGTACGCCAAAAATATTGACTGGACGCCGGAATGAATTACTGAAGGAGGAGGCCTAGATCGAGGTACGTTACCTCCGGATTCGGAAGCAGTGTCAAGCCACTGACAGGCCCAAGGCCCATAACAGACGCAAAGTAGCGGTGTGGGAATGAGTTTCGGAGAAACTAAAGGCTCATACATAGTCTGGATTTTCGGTGGTTAGGTGACCACCGGACTACAACATGATGTCACGAGCCGCGGTGAAGAGCAAACCACCGCCACCGCTCCAGCCCTTCTCTCTGTTTTTACTCACCACCGCTCAACGTTATTTCAGCTCCGGTGGTCAGCTCACCACCGGAGCGGTGGTCACCTCGCCACCGAAAATCCAGACTATGAATAGGCCTTAAGGAGAAAGACTTTCGGGCGGCACCAAGGTGCTTCTGGAAAGCCTTTCGGCACCTCAGGAGGGGAAAGCAAAGCGGGGAACCATCCAAGCTGTGTACAGCACGGATAAAAACAGAGGGTGAAAAAAAACGCTTGTAAATCCGTCCATCTGTTCAATAGTTAGAGCCCATTCATTGGTGGTCTGTGCTAAAGTGGAACAATACAGGACTCTTCTAGAAAATTCTCTAACATGGAAGTTTTTGCAACCAGCTGCGTTTGGTGTGAAAGGGCCATTAGGCCACTAGTTTGAAGGCTTTAACTTTAATAATCTGCATTTTTCCACACTTCCCTCCTACTTTACATCAGATTTCTATTATTTTGTTTTGCCATGTTGCACTGCCAAGTTCAACTGGAGGGTGGCAGGGTGCCAACCGCCGCTATTTGCTGTGCCAAGTCTGTGTGCTGCTGCGCCTGCCGTTTAGCACCCGCTGTACCGTTACTGCTGCTGTGTCAAACTTGCAAAGCCCATCAATTGCACTGTCGATATAAACATTTGCAACACAAAATGACTGTATTGTATAATATAATTATTGCATACTCAACTGTACACTGTAGTTCAGTAGCAGAGATGTGAGAGCAGATGAAATAATAAATAAATGATAACAAGCAGACTCGCTGTTAAAAAAGCTTTGTGAGCACACACGGCGCAAGCACACATATCAAGTACAGACCTATGAACACGTTTAACAAAAAAGCAGTGGTGGAAGAAGTACATGTTTTACTTAACTGACAGAGTTAAACGTCTATTGCAGCCCTTTCCAGCGTTTTTACGAACATTTCAAGACCCATAGAATATTTCGCTCCTCGACGATCTACATACCGATCATTGCAAAAGAGTCGCTGCTTTCATCGGGGACAAGTGTCGCGATGCTCCGTTCACTGGTTTTGGGCAGTTGAATGTAGCGTGTTTTTGCCAAAAAGCAAGAAAACAGAGCAAAAATATATTTGTATCAATCCTTTAACATTACGCTAAGAAGTAGGTCGTGAGTGGCTTATGGTCGGTATCAGCTGGTAACATGCGGGTGTATGTCGCTGTGCCCCTGGGAGATGGATTGCTGAGGTGGAGCGCCACACCTACCATCAGCTCCCACTACACACAACCAAGCCGTGCTACTCATACGCAGAGTTGGCGGTGCCCAGGATCGAACCCATGAACTTGTGGTCCAAAGGCGAGAGCTCTACCGACTGAGCTACCCAGACATAAACCACTAAACTGGCTTGGAAATTCTGGTTCTCGGTTGACTCACATCTAGCACCACTGAAAACAACACATGACAAACGGTACATCCATGTGCCTTGGATAGAAATTATGAATATATTCATCAATGGCAGTCAATCTCTTTGGGTGCCAAGTACGAGATTTATGTCTTTTTCTTCAAAGACCCAGAGTGCCAAATAAGAGAAAGACGAGTGTTATGACCCCAGCCTAGGGGAACTGGGGGCGCAAGATGATGACACAAATTGTGATTGGCCAGAATGAGATGATGTATGATGTTAAGAGCGCCCCTCACTTCACACAGGAGTGCTTTTTATTATTACAAATAAATAATACAACCCTAACTAAACTACCCAACTTAGTAAATCAAAATACAATCAATACTCTAACTCATATTTATCAAAATATAGCAAAAAGGGACCCCAGAAGAATGAAACCTCACCACCCTTACCAAAACCTGGCTGTTTAAATCATCAGTTCAGAGATATAATACAGAGAACTCAAATAATGTGGTGTGAGTTTCTGGCAGTCCAAATGGGAGTGAAGAAAGAGAGGACACCTGATGTTGAGAATAGCTGGCCTTTTATCCTCCTCCAACACCCACCAGAGACCAATCACTACCTACTTTCCAAATCATTCACCCATTCACTCACTCACACCTCTGCCACTCCCTCAGCTCACACACCTGTCCCACATCACTCTCAGCAAGTCACCTCATCCAAGGGAAAAGAAGGTTAACCCTACCTGCAAAGTTGACCCCAGGGTCGTAACAATGAGATTTATGATAGGTGTCATCTGACTCGACTGTCCTTGTAAGCAGGAACAAGGAAATAACTTGTCCGCTAAAAACACAGCTCCCATCCACTCCCATGTTGGAGCATTTTTCACACGCTCTGTATCGTTCACCAGCTCAGTGGCCTTGTGGTTAGACTGTCCGCCCTCGGACTGGGAGGTTGGGGTTCCATCCCCGGCCGGGTCATACCAAATACTCCCTGCTTGGCACTCAGCATCAAGGGTTGGATTGGGGGTGAGATACCGATATCGGTCATGATTCCATAATCGTGCCTAATTGAATAATTATGTTACAAAATAGTGCAAAAAAAGCATCTTAACAGCAACAAACACTAAAAGGCAATGAAAACCAGCAGTATTCTCTGTTTGCATGGTTTACAAAGTCTCTGATTCACTTTCACAGGGCCAGCAGTAAGAATCTGGCCGAAGAAGACAATTATTTAGGCATTTAGCATTAATCCAGAGCGATTTATACTAAGCAAAAACGGTATGGAAGCATGCAGTATCAAGCAATCAGTGTGACCATCACACAGCATTGCTAACAAATGTTGTCTGCTCTCTGCTTATGTAAATATATACTTGCTTGGTGAAGAGAAGATGCACATACAATATTCAAATAAATATAATTAAATTAATCCAATCCGCAATAAGTTACCATGGCACCTCTATCAATAATAATAACAATAAAAATAACGATAATAATATAACTAAATAAAACTACAAAACAAAAGTTGAAACTCTTTCGACAGCACTTTGAGCACTGTTTCTGGCGACATGCCAGAGTGTAATGGTATGGCACTCCCTTTCGTATATAGACCATTACCGCTTAAATGGAATTGCTTTCAGAGTAATCAAAACATATTTTATTGCAATTAAAATCCATCTGAGCCGTGACCGTTGCCCATTTCACTCCCATTAACCCATTTTGGGCGGGAACCCCTTTTGGTGTTAGCATTATGTTATGCTTTAGCTATTGAAAAATAGCAGATCTACAAGCTCATAGCGCGCCACCGAGTGGCGCGCTACGAGCTTGTAGGTCTGCTATTTTTGAAAAATCGAAGAACGACCGACATAGAAACATAGCTTTTTCAGAAAACTGTCAGGATGTAGAAGACATTTTTAGAATCTGATCTCAATGGGTTAAATCCATGCAGACAGCAAACGCCTCTGTCATCTGAATGCGAGATGGGGCTCCCCCCCCCCCCCCCCTCAATTCCAGACGAGTAGCTTCATCTGTCAGTCAGTCATCAAGCCAAGTGGAAAGAGATTCAGACGTAAAGATCACTGCTTCCTGATTACCACATGCTCACCCTCTCACACTTGACTCAAGCTTTACATAGTAGGGTCTAATGGCCAGTGGTGGAAAGTAAACTAAGTACTTTTACTCAAGTATTGCAGTATTGATACTTTTACTCAAGTAAAACATTTCAGTACTTTTATCCACCACTGCTAATGGCATAATATAGTGTCGCTGTAAAGTGATACGATACGTCCCAAAACCGGTACTTTCCATGAAAAGATTAAAAGTTAAAGTTAAAGGTTAAAGTTATTATTTAGACACAACCTCTTGTTAATATTTTTCATTGGCTAATTATTTATAAAACCCCACAGATAGACTTTCCCACGGTCAATCCCTATTTGGCGCATATTTAATTATACTGAACGTGAACGTTTTTTAAGAGAGAGCAAAATAGCATATCTACAAGCTCACGACGTGTCGCAATGCACCACCCTGTGAGCTTGTAGATCTAGGGGCTTTTTTCAGTGCTTTAATGCGACAATCTCATTAGTATAAAAGGGCATTCATTTATGAAAGAACAAAAAATCTAATGTGGAGATTATACGGTATTCTTTTCTGCCCAACAGCAATGATTTTATGAAGCTACTGCAGAGTGCAGACTGAGGTCACCATGCATTCCTTCCTTTATTGCCTCTCATTTCAGTACGGCTACTGATTTATTTTTGAAAGGAAAAAAAGTAAACGTTTGGTTAAAACTTGATTTAATTATCTTATTTTCACTACAAAGGTTTGTTTTTGTTTTAGATCTGTCATTGTGATATTTGTACCAGTATGCCCAGCTAAATCCATTTGGTGTTGCTGGGGCTGAGTTGGCCCGTGGACACACTCTCGGATTGGGATCTTGTGGAGACTTAACAGTTTTGCTAGCTACCAGAGCAGGTCCACTACTAGGGCGTGCGGTTCCCAAACTTTTTTTAGTCCGTGACGCAAAAGAGAAATTAGACATTCCCCCGGCCGGGGCCCACAATTAGCAAAAATAGCCGATCTACAAGCACATAACTACTTCACTAAAATTACTTAGAAAGAAAAATCATTTAATTTGGTATTAAATCATGAAAACTTATTTTTTGAAAATTATAATAATTAAAAACAAAATATAGGAAACTTAAAAACTAAGGGGACCCATAACAATGTGTCCGTGACCCACAAAAGGTCCTGACCCAGTGTTTGGGAGATCTGTTACTGTTTGTGTGCATGTTGTGCATCAAAACATACAGAGCTGTGGAAATTGATTATAACATTGCGTGTGCTGTATAAATATGCACATAAAGTATCTAATCCATCCATTCTGGGTTCTACATACCCTAAAAGTTTTTCTCTTACGTAACAAACAAAATTGACTGACGCTGCTGACACTTATCTGACTCACTACACCTGCGGGTAAAGGTAAGTGGAAAGGAAGAAAGAGAAGTGTGTGTGTGTGTGTGTGTGTGTGTGTGTGTGTGTGTGTGTGTGTGTGTGTGTGTGTGTGTGTGTGTGTGTGTGTGTGTGTGTGTGTGTGTGTGTGTGTGTGTGTGTGTGGGTATGTATAAAGTGAACTGATATCTTTTCTTGGTTAGTCGTTTTGGGAGGAAGGGAGAAATGAGTGATGGGTTTATGTAAATAAAGAGACAAATATACTAGGAAAGGGGGAGAAAATGAGGAAGATAGATGTGTAAACACTTATTATTCTTCCTTTGAGCTTAAAATAAGTCTTTGGGGTAACATTTCTCACTGATAAAATGACAGCGCAGCTCTCTATAGAATCAGCATTTTAATGAATACGGTAACACGAACCAGAAAATAGAAGAGATATAAAGTAAGAGTGTCTGCCCTCTCTCCCACTGGACGTCACGTACCACAGAAAACTATAAAATATCAAGGTTTCTGCTCGTCACTGCCTAAATCATTCCACGAGAGTGACATCCAACTGTTAAAATATCTTCTGTTTTCAACAGCAGCTACACTCTACATCCGTGACTAACAATATATAGTGACACATTTATGCACAAAAAGATCTCCCACGAAAAAGAGAATGTTATTGGGGCTTCAAGTGAACCAAGCCCATGGGACCGGACGGAGTGATAAAATACTTCAGGCCTGACCTAATTGGCACATTGTGCAGAAACAGTTTTTTATCAGCAACTGAAAGTGCGGACTACTACACTCAATGCAAGAATAACTATTTCATATGAGTAAAGGTGGTTGCACACTGGACGTGTTTATCGGAAAACCGATAGAAATCCGAAAAACGCGCTCGGTGTGTGGGGACCTTAACACTTGGCAAAACTAAGTATTAGCATTAATTATATGGAACAACTTGGGTCTAAAAAGACGGGAAAAAACACTTTCACTGAAACGCGCACAGCTGAGACTCTAAACAGCTGAGTGGGATTGGAGTAGAGAAGCAGTGCACGATCAGGTGACCTCAAGTGCAAGTCCATCTCAAACTAGAAAGTTCCAGATATTCTGCAGCGATGGGGACTGCCCAGTGCCCATACTTCCGATATCCCATATGACTACGTGGCTTTGCATACAGTTAGGGTTAGTGACAGCAGGGTTTGTAATGTGGCTGCGTTCTGCCCTCCAGCTGTGCAGAAAGGCAACCCTGATGAGAATAAAATATACTTTGTTATAGGAACCCAGTATAGCCAAATGTGGGTAATAGGTAAATAGTCTTTGGTGATGGATGTATTATGGAGATCATCAGCCACTCTGTCGGGTGTGAAAATGTATTTCATACACAGGCGAGAGGTTTGCTGTCACAATCTACTTCTGTAGATCATCCTCTGCCGTGCTGCGCATGTAGCCGTGTGTAATAAGTAATTGCTTCAGTCAATAAACCATGCAATGTTTGATTGCAGAAAAACTAGTTATTGAGTCAGATCATAATTGTATTGCAAAACAAGGTTTTATTCTTTGAAAATGCATAGAAATCCCATGCCCATAACCTCCTGAAGTGCATAATAAATTAACTTAAAAAGAATAGTTTGTATATCGATTAGAGAATCATAAACAATGGTTCCAGATAGAATATTTCGTAGGCCATGAGGCAAGATAAAGAACCTCTCAGTTCCCCAATTAAAGAAGCTTTTTTGCTAAGACTACAGTATTAACAGAGTGATACAACTCCAAGCCACACCTCCGTATGGGCCAACAGCAACAAGACCACCCAAAGGAGGGTACAATGACAATAAGTCAAACTGCAAAACACATTGTTATGTTTGATGCCGTGCTCCATTAGGTTTAGTGGTCGCACGTTATTCACCCAGCAGCAAGCTCATGTCAGCAAAGGATTGTGTATAAAAAAAGAATGGCTTGTTAAAAAGTTTAATAAGCAACCACTGCATAACAGTGAAATAGTTATATAGGCCGCAATAAGCATGTGGAGGCAGAAAACCGACAAATGTTACAGTAATCCATTACAGGCCATTGTTAACAGAGGGAAACGTAGTATTTCAGTATATCTGGGAAAACTATCAGGAAGTGACCGGCAGTGTGGTCTGCCAAATCATAGATATATATAAACACTAGATAGCTCATCCGCGCTGTTGGCCAATGGAGAGCGACGTCGTTACGTGGCGGCCATCTTACCTCGGGACACATAACATTGTATCTATGGGGCATGTACTCTTAAATGACCATAACTTGCTCAATTTTCAACCGGTTTTCAAACGGTTTGGTTTGTTATAAACGCCAGAGACGTCCGCATACTTATATGCTTTTATACGACGTTCATATAAAAATAATAAATTAAGCAGATAAGCGTCCTGAATCATAGCCACGTTGACAACGTTTGTAATAAACCAACCCGTTTGTAAATCCGTCAAGATTTGAGCGAGTTATGACTGTTTCCGTTTGAGCTGCCATTGAACATACTGTACTGTATCCCCGAAGTAAGATGGCTGCCGGGTGAACGACGTCAGAAACTCCGCCTTGAGCCATCTAGTGTTTATATATATCTATGTGCCAAATGGTCTACTTTTACATAACAGCCGAGCCACTGGACAACACTGACACATCTACTGAGGGTCAAAGGCACATCGGCCGTAGGGGAGCGACTCAGTAAGTTGATTTGAACACGGTGCAAAAACAAAAGTAAAGGCCTGAAGGGATCATGCACAAGGGCAAACCAGGGTGAAAGCTTGGCATAATAAAGAATTGTTTGTGGCAGAAGTATTGGTGAACCCTTCATGTTATCTACCAAGGCCATGACAAGAGTGACATGTTGACTAGCACAATCTCAGAATCCTCCCATATATAATTTAATTTCCCTACAGTACATCCTGACGGACGATTTCCGAATGTAGTTCTTTTGCCTCGCGCAAGGTTCAGTGCGGTGCAGTGTACACAAGTCACATTGGGGAACAAAAGAATATCGACTAACGGTTGAGTAGCTTTTGAGTAGATCCAGAGGGATAAGAGACAGGGCGACTTCCTCAGAAACACACAGAAAGACACAGCCAGGGGCAGCAGAGCAGTGTTGATTTTGACAGCAAATTGTTATTTTAGTTTTAGTCAGTCTTTTGAATAGTATTCATTTAGTTTTAGTCACATGTTAGTCACCTGAAATGTTTTAGTGTTAGTCTAATTTTAGTCGACTAAATCTACAGTTGATTTAGTCGAATAAAGTGTATTTTGGCGGGCCTTGATGCCGTCGTAATGACTGATTTTACACTTTTATTTGTTAACGAAATTGTCAATATTATTATTATTATTTACTAGTTTTAGTCATCATAGCTTAGTTTTCATTTAGTTTTCATCAGTGAAAAAAGGTAGTCGACGAACACTTTGTCATAGTATTAGTCACAGAGCTGTGCACTTACTCGGTGGGCTGCAGGAGAGCCGTCTTGCCCAGGCGGAGGATGACAGGTCCCCGAGGGTTACGGATCTTCTTCACCTCTGCGTTCTTCAGCAGGGAGAATCGTCGTACCAGATTGAAACCTGAAATTGAACGCCATTCATTCAGTTACCCACACACATAAATGTCCTGTCACCACTACACAGTATGTGTGCGTGTGTGTGTATGTCAGCAATATATAATATTTTAACAATATCATGATATGGCGAAAGTGTTGCCTTTTCCTGGTTTTAATGATATCGAGCCATTTGGTCAAAGATATTGTAGGATTTGTCTATTTGATGCATATCGTGCGTGCGTGCGTGCGTGCGTGCGTGCGTGCATGCGTGCGTACCTGTGATGTTGTGCCTGGCTGTTTGAGGGAACTTCCAGTCATCCACCTGTACAGAAGGGCATCGCACTCCTGGTGGGGCTGAGGATAAGATTTGAAAGAGCATTGGTCAGACAGCACAAACATCAGTTATGATCCAAGCATACAAGAGATGTCCAGCAGAGCACGATTTTCTTTTCCTTTCTTTTAACATCACTTCACTCACCCCATGAGAGGAAATGTGCGTTTATGTGTTTGGCTGTTTCCAATATGTATGCTGAGCGCCAGTGCCGGAAAAGTGTAAAAAACTAAAAAAAAAGAGAGTTTGATAAGTCAAATGAAAAGGAATACAAGGACAGAGCCTGCTCAGGGAGGATTAGAGGCCACTCAGGCCAGTCTGACAGCTAGTCTGTCTGTCTAGCACCAGCCTCCACATTGATGGACACGTTCTCACCCCGCCGAGGGGAGGTTACGCAGTAAAGTGTTAGAACCTGTCAGAACAGCGTGCCGGGCTCTAGAAGTGGGGGAGTGAGATGCATTAAAGTAAACCAAGGCAGTACAGGTATACCTGCCCCCCCCACCCCCCCCCCCCCCCCTCCCTCCCCTGAGGTTAAATGTGATACAGATATAATAGATCTCTTTGGGGCAAGGGCGCCCCCGTCAATGTGCGGTGCGGCACTTTCCCCCACCTTGTAAGAGCTTCTGGATGTGACATGTCACGTGTGTGTGTGTGTGTGTGTGTGTGTGTGTGTGTGTGTGTGTGTGTGTGTGTGTGTGTGTGTGTGTGTGTGTGTGTGTGGGGGAGGACTGGACATCTTGGACGAAGGGGAAATGTACCTTTTCTACTCAAAGGAAGTTCTACTGAGAGACGGTGTGTGTGGACCAGGGAATTGTCAGCGTTGTGTACTACTGCAGTGCACAGTGATGCATTTTGTAGCATAACCGAGAGGCGCGGTGACGCACTACTTTCATTAGGCCTCATGCAACATTTAGCTACATGGTCTTTAATAGTGCGGTCTGTCTCTTCCGCTGTAGGGCAGACATCAACTAGCATCACCAGTGAGACGAATGTTGTGTTTATTGTCTAACATACAGTAATCTAATCTGAGCAACGGACGTCAAGATGTTTGTGAACGTGGCATGATGCCATATTGCGTGCTGATGCAAGGTGACCCATCGCGTTCAGGTCACCAGCGAAGCCACGTCGTCATTGACATGTGAAAGTGCATCGCCGGAGAGGGAGCTGACCATTTTGGTGAGATCGAAACTAATTCAGCGCCGGAGTCAGAGGGGGAGTGATTCTGCAGCTAATGGCTCCAATTAGACTGTGAGTCAGACAAACAGCAACTGTGCGCTGAAGGACATCCGCATTGCCTGTGTGTGTGTGTGTGTGTGTGTGTGTGTGTGTGTGTGTGTGTGTGTGTGTGTGTGTGTGTGTGTGTGTGTGTGTGTGTGTGTGTGTGTGTGTATCTGAGAACAAACAACAGTGGTATGGTCTGAGTCATTCTGCCAGGCAAGGGGAAAGCTTAATTAAATAAAGTTTATTAAGAGCCCCTCGCAGTTCCATTTCTAGTCTTCTTATTGTCATTATTCACGGTGTCACCGCACAAATCCACCTGGTGTGTTGTGGCAACTGAACCCAGAAACTAGATGTAGCAACAACAACAACAGCCACTGAATTGGTTGAAGTTTCGAGAGTATGAGTCAGCTGAGGTTCATTTAGGACACAAGCCGACTGATGATTTGTTTTATCATTTAGATATGTTAATAAGAATACATTCTAGTGCCTACAGGCTATCTTCTAATTTCTTATGATTCTTCAGACTAGTGCTGCATAATTAAATCGAAAAAAGATCCAGATTCAGACACCTACCCAATCTCATTTTGTGAAGAATCGTGCTGCACTAGTTGGCTGTCCAATTAATTTCAGTTATACTTTTTTTTAATAAATACTTTCATGGAAACAATGAGAATGGTGTGAGAATCGTGATCTTAATTCTTGTGGGTGGAAAATCGAGATTCACATTTTGAGCAAGAATTGTGCAGTTTGTGCACTACTTCAGACCCGATGAAGAGCATGCAGTTGCAACTTCACAGTAGAGCGGCTAGAGCCAGATGGACATATCGGTCTGGCCTATACAGCACAATGAGCACATTAGCCATAATAACTTTAATTTAATCACTTTCAACCAACGGCCCTGTTTTGGGCATGTCATTATAATGTAGTTTTTCCAAATGTTTTAAAGGTTTTAACAAATAGCAGTACGTTTTTGCACTTTTTGACATAATAGCAGTCAAAACATCGGTAATCAGTGGGCTAGTACTCTCCAAAATCAGGCCCAAAGTTACGGCATCAGTTGGGCTGTACTTCATTGGTTTTCTTTTTAAAGTTATTTATCTTCAAAGCCAATTATAGTTATCCTTGGTTTGCATTATGTCCCTCCAGTACATGGATTTGTGGATGTTTCCCTTGTTTTTTAGATAATTCAGTGAAGGTTGACAGGAACCAGAGAAAAACGACTTGACAGGAGAATGCTAGCTAGATTCAAAACCTTGCAAGCGCTAACTCATTGACAGCTTCTCTGACAAGAGCACCTGCCGCCCCCGTCAATCACCGCCACAGCACCACCTCAAAGTGCATGTTACACGTCTTCATTCTGCTTGGAAGACAGGTCAGGGGGTCCTTGACATTTCTGACAGAACAATGTGTAAAAAAGAACATCAAAACCCAGTGGACTTGGTGAGTGTTAGAAATGTAATTTCACAGCAGCATGCTAAAGAACAACTTCATGCACAGTGAACCCTGCAGCGTGGATAGCACTGCTTTTCTTGGCTTTTGAAACCTTGAAAGTGGCTGCACTTTTACCTTGACACATTCTGTCCATCTCCCCCGAGCATGTCACGTATGCCTCATGGCATCGTTCAGGGCTTGGATTGTGACTGGAGCAAGAGCTGACAGAAGGAACGTTTTGGGGAAGCAAGCAGCAGCAGACTTGAAATGAAAAGGTTGGACAAATTGAATGAATCGAGGACTTGGAAGTCAGAACTAAATGTGCCAGACAACTGACAGTACAGTGCAAGAAAGTGTAAAGGAAAAGGTGTTTAAAGGAGAACTAAGGCCTCTCATCTTCTGTCTCAGCAAAACACCTCTCCCTCACGCTCTCTCTCTATCTCCCTCTCATACACAACTGGGCTACCCCCAATACATCTTCTACCAACTCAGCAAAATAAGTATAATCCCTGCACACTCACTCAAGACATATTACTACTTTCAAAAAGACACACATGCACATACACTCACACGCACACAAAAAGCACTCTCTGCCCAACTCTCTCCATGCAGGCTCTCTGAAGTAGAAGAAAGACCGCAGCCTGCGCAGCCTTTTTTGGCAACCCCCAAAATCCACTTCTGACATTTTTTCCACTATCTTTTCTCATCTGCTGCTTCAACTATTTTTTTCATTGGGCAGTGGACAGAGGGAGAAGGGAAGAAGGAGAGGTGTCACTTGAGGTAAGGCAGCTATTTATAAACCATTCTGGAAACATGGGTTTTTCAGAAAACTTTTAGGATTTAGAAGACTTTTTTTTTTTTTTAGAATCCTCAGTCCTAAATGGGTTAAACCGCCAGTCAGTCAAGAGATGTGTGAGGCCATTTGAGATGAACAGTGTACGGAGCGTAGTGAAGTGACCACGGTTGCCGTGGCCTTAGTACAGTGTGAATGAACAGTAGTACAACATGTGAAAGTAAAAGCTCAACTACATTTTTATTCATGAAGTTGACTGACATCACTAGGGAAAAGAAGCAAAACGGACTGCAGTGGCATGCCGCTTCCGTGTTCTGATAAAGCGGCAAGGTTCAATTAATGGAGGAACAACTGTCACCCTCCCCACTGCGGCAGGAAGCAGCACCAACAAAAAGTGGCCCGGCAAAGTTGAGAAATGTTCAACTTTGGCGCTGCTGCATAGCCGGACAGAGCAGCAACTAACCAGAAGCACCATGTGGTCTGAAATAGGCGTCTGGCAAACTGAGGAGTGCCAGATCAATCTCCCCAATGAGTTTCTTTATTTTATTTAGCAGATTTGTCTGGTTTCCAGGCTAAAATAGGTGTGGACTAGGTGTACCCACGAAGGTCCACATAACCTTTGTCGGATTTTAGGATGGTCACAAATCGCTACTGCTGCTGGTGTAAATGTGTGTGACGGATGGTGTGTAAATCATTATCTGTTACATAACATTCATTTCATTTATCTTATTCATTTCATCAGTCCCTATATGACATCTGTCTGCCATCTTTTCTGTGGCTGCCTATAGCTAGTCACTGTAGTCAGCGACAGTAAACTTACCTCACTGTCCTTGTGACTGCTGTGCAGTCGCACTGCTGGCAATGTGTTACTCGCTGCTATAGCATGCAGTTCGACATCTGCCTCCCCTCTGTGTGAAATGCCAGCATCTGTCCTGCAGACACTGCAAAATGCTTTGTTGGGATCTCGTAAGGCAACAGTATTTCCTTCCCCACTCCTCCCGGTACTTGCAATTACGAAAAAGCCTTTTGGCTGCCGGATGCTCACCACGTCCGGGACAACATCATACCTATGCTTTGCGGGTAGTTGTTTACCAATTCACTGCCCTACTTAGTCTCGGTACCCAGGCTTTTATTTTCGTTCGCCTTCAGCTCAAAAAGAAAGGCCTGGGCAAACGAGATACATTTCCTGGTCTATGGGTGGGAGTGAACTACAGTGCAAAGGGGCGTCGCTCCAAATTTAGTGTTCTCTGCTGTTTTCTACCAGGGAGGGGAGGAGGGGGGCGGGCGCTCAGAACCAATAGCCTGGCCAGAAACACGCTGGCCAGGCTACTGCACTGCTGTTTAAAAACTAAGCTAATAATAATTTTAAAAAAAGTTAAGTAAGTCCACGTAAGGTGCTAAGTCCACGGGTTCATGTACTTTTTAATTGCATTGTAATCCCCATAGGGGAATTTTAGATCGCCTCATATAAGAACTGTGATTGAAAAATAAGCAAATCATCCCGGCCGTTTCACTCATATGGAATCAACTGACTGTGAGAAAACATTAATGTTACTGCTGCTGAATTAGTTACATTTTCGCTAGAAACAGAATAACAAATATGAGGGACTGACTGTCATAAACGATACAGAGACCTCCCTGACAATATCGCCGAGACAGTTTGTATATATGAGATGATTTTAAGAGGACCCCATGTTATTCTCCATAGAGAAATACTGCCCATGAACCAGAGGATGAGCGGGTGACTTTGGCGCTCTATATGGGACTGTCCTGTGAACCCTCTTCGCCCCTATAGACCCTATAGTGTCCTCTCAGGGATTTTTTTTTAATTCATCTACAGACCATGAATCTGAATCTCTTCACAAGAATAATAGATTTTTGACAGAAAATAGGTGTCAAGATGCGACAAATTAGGCTTGAGAAGTTGTGGAAGCCATGTGCTGCTTGACAGGTGTTTTCCAACATTACCATATTGATAGATACCGTATTATGTGTGGCTTTGAGTTTGTATTTGCACAGTATAATTGTCATGTAAGATAATTTGAGTGTCAGTATGTGCAAATAGGCCACAACCGGATGAACCACATGAAATTAAAGAATGATTTACTCATGGCTGTGATAGCTTCTTAAAAGCAGCGTTTCAGCATGAGTATTTCCCCCTAATTGAAGGGCAAATTAAGTTCTTCTACAGACGGGGCTGACTACTTTTGGGGAGTCTGATGTCTTTTCAAACACTTAGCTTGGCAGAGGACACAGTGGAACTTGAACCCATTTCTTCCCAAGCTGTGATCAAGGGGAAAGCATTGCCTTGTTGACAAGCTAATTAGCACAAAGTATGAATACCACTCCAGGATCCCGCTAGTAGCTGCATGTAGCCTTTAAGAGATTGGATGGACTTGGCGGGGTTCATTTCCTCTTTGATGGGCTGTCCTCAATTCTTGCCAAGGCAGGTAATGATACAGCATTAGCAAGCATAAGCCACACCACTGTGCGCATTCCTGCACGTCTCCAACTTGCAAAGAGAAAGATTTATGTTAAATAACTCCTAACACTCGTTTCCTCATATGGTAATGTTGATGGTTAATGAGGGTGCGTGTGGCATGTTTTGTAGTTGGTGCAACCGGTAATGCCAAATTATACTCCATTGTGTTGTACGACGGTGTCCTGTGCCAAATATAGCAGATCTACAAGCTCTTTAACCCGTAATGGTTCGTTTGGTTTTTAAATAAATATCACCAATTTAGTTGGGGGCCCCCTGGTACACCCTCAAGGACCCCTGAGGGTCCCTGGGCCCCACATTGTAAATGCCAAGAAGCAGTGGTTTAGGATTTCTCTACTGAAATGAAGTAACTCAATTAAGTGAATTAAAAAAGTCTCCAAGTGGCTTTCTTTGAGATGTTTACAGTGCACCAAAAGGAGAAAGAAAACAACAATTACAATTAATGAGGAGAATAATGTGATGTAAAAATGGCCTATTCTTAGCGACACCCTGAGGCCTTGAGAAAGCTTAGCAGCAGTGTAGGATCCCCTACTTCCAGGGTGCGCACGCTTTTATCCGACACACCAAAAGTCCGACATGCGCAAAGAAATCACCCGATGCTCCTGACATGCGTTGGTCCGACATGCGTTGGTCCGACATGCGTTGCATTGTGCTTGCGGTTAGGATTAGGTTAGGGTGTCGGACTCATGACTGTCAGACTAATGACTGTCGGACTGTTAGTATGTCGGAACTTATGCCTGTACCCCTACTTCACATGTGGCCACCACTGTGCTATAAGTTATGCGCAGTGCACATCAATAACACATGAAATATGTGACCCAAACACAACTTGTCACGACAATACAGTAGTATTGTCAGGATCTGCCTTCTGTGTGTTGTTTTTGTTGTTCTTGGAACTTATTCTGAAGTTATGCTATGGTGTTCTTGAATCTTATTTTGAAGTGATGCTTTGTGTTTCCTGTTTTCCTTTGTAGTTGGTTCCTGCCTTGTCTCACCTTCCCTGATTTTTGGTTCTTTGTTTCACCCGTCTTGTTTCCCCCAGCCAATCCTGTTGTTGATTTGATTTGAGTTCACCTGTGTCCTGTTAATCTTGTGCCTATTTAAACCCTGTGTTTGGTTGTGTTCTGTGTTGGATTATTGTATTGTCACCTGAGTTCCTAGTCTGTTTTATGTTTGTTTGATGGTGTTGCTCTCCTGCAAACCTCTGTTTAAATAAACTTCCACTTGATTCTGACTTCCTCGCATTTGGGTCCTACTTGGAAACCACCTCCTGACAAGTATATACGGCTAGCAAGACAGTGAACCGGTCTCACCTCCATGAGCAGCATCAGCTGAAACGGGGCGTACTCGATGTTAAAATTCAGGCCAGAGTAACGCCCACAGTGTGATCTTTCCAGCTCTTTCTCGGTGGGTGGGTTGGTATTTAGCATAGACTAAGTCCATAAAGCTTTAGGAATCAATGGCCTTATAGACCATAGCAGGCGAGGCTCTATTGAAACCAACTGCATCTCTCGGTTTTAATTTCCTTCTTTGTAACAACAAACACTTGGCACGGCGCTTTCATTAGGGAGACGAGGTCGGAAGTGCATGCAGAGTAGAAGAGTGTGTGTGTGTGTGTGTGTGTCTATATTTGTTCGTAGTGAGAGGGGGTATGGTTGTTATTGAATGTGCTTTACAAGGTGGCATTCCAAGATAATTGGACAAGGTTGCTGATCAGCAGAAAGTCTCGTTCTTTCTCTCGGTTTTCACACACGCACACGCACACACACACACACACACACACACACACACACCTCGCTCCCTTCTCTAGTTTTCTTTCTTCCACACACTTTCATTCACTCTCTCTCTCACACCCATAGCCACACATCTGTTTTATTCTTCACGCTCTCAAGGATAAGAGGCCCTACCAGAAGATATATTGTGCATGTTTCAAAGACACATAACACAGCAGGTGCAGAAGGGCATGTGAGGTGATGTGCTTGACGCAGATAAATGATAAGATTAGATGTAGCATAAGTGATGTGCTATAGTATAATTGGAGAGACAGAAATGAGACGGACCAAAAATGGTACGTATTAAAAGACTGGAGGAAGCAGCAATAGGTAGCAAGAGGGGAAAAAATCAAACAGATAGCTAAAAGTGAAGAGTGAAAACGCTGAGGGAGAGAACATTCCTGGTTGTTTTCCAGAAATAAAACTGAGGAGTGGAAAGGCTTGAAAGCTGCACATTACTGCGATGAGGTCATTTATCTTTGCCTTACGGGGCTTTGGACACCATTCAACAAAAGACACCATCACAACAGGCATACCAACCAACTCCCTCTAAACAACAGAAACGTCCGAAACCACTTAGTACATAAAACTGATCTACAAGCTCACAACATGTGAGGAATGATTTCTTACGTTCACCCATAATGACTGTTGACAAACAAAGGGACACCAGGAAAAACATCGCGCACATGTGCGAACTGAGCGGTGCAACTATACTTTTATTGCTATAGTTACTGTGTGTGTGTGTGTGTGTGTGTGTGTGTGTGTGTGTGTGTGTGTGCGTGCGTGTGTGCGTGTGTGCGTGTGCGCGCGCACTGCACACACACAATGGGACAGACGGACACACGGTGTGCGCAAGCTCAAAAGTGGTAAAAGGGGGATATTATTGTATGGACTGTGTATCTGGCAGTGTGTGTTTGTGTAGTTGATTGTATTATTAGTATTGCTGAGAAATGTTCACTGGAAGCTTGTTGGCATGGAAATGTACGGCAGCTAGCCAGTATCTCGTTACCCTTACTTCCAGTGCCATTGCTCAGACCACACCCATCTTCAAACTTGGCCTCTAGGAGTAGTGGTTCCCAAACTTTTTAGGCCATGACCCAAAACAGAGATTAGATGTTTGCCCGGGACCCAAACTAGTGAAAATAGCAGATTTACAAGCTCACAACGCGCCACTTGTGAGCTTGTAAAAACAGCACCCTCTGCTATTTTCTCCCTCTGAATTTGCCTCTGGGGGAATCTGGGGGCCCAATCTCTTTTGGCCCCTCCTCTTACGGTCGCACGTGTCTTTGTTTACATTCCACCTGCCAAGTAGCTTGAAAAATATAAGGACTCGCCTTCTTCAGCGATTGGGTTGGAGAGATACCAGATGCAAGTAGTTTGTGAAACGAGTGTGAAGCAAGCTTCTGCAATCTGGCGGAGTTAGGTTAGAAATTAAACAATGCCACTGGCATTATCTTGAGAGATTACAGACCTTTAAAGAGACTTACAAGGTGTAAACAATGCCACTGCCATTGTCTTCAGAGATTACAGACCTTTAAAGAAACTCACAAGGTGTAAACAATGCCACTGCCATTATCTTGAGAGATTACAGACCTTTAAAGAGACTCACAAGGTGTAAGCAATGCCACTGGCATTGTCTTCAGAGATTACAGACCTTTAAAGAGACTCACAAGGTGTAAACAATGCCACTGGCAACTGGCATTGTTTGCCAGCCACGCTGTTGAAGCTGGTAATAAAACAAACCCTCAATTCCAATTCCAACTATGCGTGAAGCAAACAGTATATGTGACATTTTATAGTAGCAGTAATTATAAGGTACTTCAAGCGGCGGCCCAGTGAACTCACATCCACAATACGGCAATGAAAAAAAGACATCGATTTTCAAACAAATCGAACACGTTTGGTTCTGGCCTCTATTGCGTGACGCAATGCAGAGCAGCATGGTCACCCCCTCAAGCACAACTCCTCAAGACTAGTTTTGTTTAAACCTGCTTTCCTCTCGTCAGCAAATATACCAGCTATAGCGCCGCTTCAGATGAGCTGGGGAATAGCGAGTGTGTGTGTGGCACTCGCTGTGACAAAGTGTTTTAGCTCCACTTGAGAAAGCACTTCCTTCCAGGCAGCCACTGCAGGAAGACTCTCGGGGGATGCGGCAGGCTGACTCAGCCTCATCTGAGGCACCGCGGCTGGGTTCTCCCGAGAGGGACGTTCCCCCCAGAGCCCTGGAAGCTATGTTGGGTTTGGCTGGGGGTTCTCAGAAATACACTTTGACATATACCTCCGAAGGCGCATGACAGTTTGGGGAAACATCGAGCTCGCTACGCCTCTCTATCACTTTTTTTTTCTCCGTGCCCGTTTCTTCTCTCTGGCAAGTGCAGCCATAATATACACAAATGATGACGAAAACTACCCTGCCAGTTGTAAATATGAAAGACGTTTCAAATTTCTGTAAAACATTAGGCTATTTTAATACTATATTTCATTGGAGAATCAATGAATTCTCATCAAAAGTCAGTCGGTCTGTTGTTGATGAGTGAGGCTGTCGCAGCATAAAGATGCATTATGCATTTTCAATGGCCGCTGTTCCCGAGAGATGAAATGACAGGACAGCAAAGTGCTATAGCTGGACAGTGTGATCAACGGAAGAGTTGGAAACAACCGTCGTGAACATCTGAAGCTAAAAGATGTGAAAACATGTGAAGCTGATAAAAGACATCCCTGACATTGATATGCAGTGATGTAAATATGTTTTCAATGTAATGAGTCCTGGTATGCAGGGATGGTCTTTTAGATGAGTCCCAGGGACTTTTTATGAGTCCCACTTCAACAACGTTAGGAGTCATATTTTGCCATTTTTAGAAATTTCAGCATTTAACTCCAATTTAATTGTATATGATTATAATGTGGTTATATTCATGTAGAAAACAGAAGAAGAAATGATTATTATAACTAAAGCTAGCAAAATAAACTAGAATAAAAAACAGTACAGTAGTACAGTAGTGCATCCCGTGGATGCAGAGGTCGTTTTTTTTTTTTCAAGAAAATCATTAACATGGTGAAACACATCTTGATGATGTCATCAAGATGTGTTTCACCATGTTAATGATTTTTTTCATACTTACAGTTCTAGGAAACACAGCATGGGGGGACTTTTTTATTATTTCCACACAACAGCTCTAAGGTATATTAATGACATAGTAAAATGTTGAAAATGGGTGGAATGCCCCTTTAACTATAAACTGCATTTTGGGATGCAAAATGCACCCTATTTTAATCTCTGGATATGCAACAATAACATTTTACTGGATCTTTAAGATACCAAGTTACTTAAGAGTCTCAGATTGATTGATGGGTTTATCTAGATGAACACGACCACATGTAGTAAACACACGTCTCCCTGCCACAGCATTACAAACAGCCACCAACCACGGACTAGCACGGGCTACAATTACACTCCATTCCTCTCATATATCCCGAGGCTCAGTACGCGCACACACACAATGCTTCCTCAATCCTCAGTGATGACACGGTTCAATATGCCTCAAAGGCTGACAAAAAATGGTTATGCAAGCATGCATTGCTAGTCTGAAACTATTGGTAAATGGTGCATGTAGCAGCATCCAAAGTGCTTCACAGTGGCATTCACCCAGTCAAGGCAAGGCAACTTTATTTATTTTGTACGGCCCCTTTCATACTCCAAGGCCAACTCAAAGTGCTTTAAAGTTTTAGTGCTAAGGACCCCCAAAATGATTTGCATTTACAGATGGGGCGCCGAACGCCCCATCTGTACATTTTTGTGACAGGGACCCCCAGAAGATTTGTGTTCAGAAATTCAAAATTATTCAAAAATGTTAAATTCAAAATTATTCAAAAATGTTCAAACACATTTTCAGAAATGTTCAAAAATAGCAGATGTACAAGCCGCAGTGTGGCTGGAAGAGACGCACTGTGAGCTTGTACTGTACATCTGATATTTTTTAATAGCCAACATATGAAATACGGATAAAATGTATTGACAACACACTGTGATGACTTGACTATGACGGACTGCCGTTTATGACGTGTATGGTGTTGCTCCATCAGTGTTTCTTTCTTTGTTGATACTGCTATTTGTTTGTATGGATGCACTAAACAATGTTTCGTTCATTCTATGTCTCATACAGTGATAAATAAATGTCTTATCTTATCTTAAAGGGCTTACAATGATGTGTTACTATATTAATATGTATAGCCAACATTGGGGAATTGAACCGGGAAAATTCCTATTTCCAAACGAAACGGCCACTCTACCTCCTGAGCCACTGCTGCCTCTATATTGTTTTGCCACTTTTTACTGCATGCAGTAATGAATTATGGCTGCATAATTGCTCGTAGCCCGAGAGAAACGATACGGAATGCAAAACGTCACTGTATTTCAGCCGTAGGATGAATGTTCTCCAATTGAGAAATACTAGTTTCCTTTTACAACATACCATGTAGATTTACGATTCAATTCCTGGGAATTAATCAGGTGCAGTGGCCACAGCAGACTACAGATAGAGAACTATGCACAATGGCCTTATTTAACTTATTACCACCATGGCTATACTATGAAAGTGGAAGAAATGGAGGCATAATCCAAGCTAGGGAAGGAAAATCAGGTTTTTCTGCCCCCTATCTCAGTCATTAAACCAGTATATGTACTGTATGAATTATAGAGAAAGTAGGTGATCTATAAGCTTGCAAGGCATTGTGAGATTTTCTTTATAATACATACAGCTTCACAGAGCACACTTCAAGCACATTAAAGTTATAGAAAATCCATCCAATTTTGTAAAATATGCTTGACGCCTCTTGATTATAATTACAGCCAATGCAAGTGGCTGTTCACTTTTGATCACTAAACCTGTGATTTTCAAATTAGTCATGCTCATTTCCAAGTATAATATCCTCAATTCAAACGTGGTCTTGTTTTAATGATAGTTTTGCTGGAAGCTTTGCAGCTACTGCGATCATTGGTACCCATAGATATTGGACAATAGCTATGGTTCAAAAATATGGGACAGTGAGGTGCAGGTCGAATTTGGCTGGAGTTTCCTTTCAAAATATTTCCACATGTTTCTGCCTCGCTGATGCAAGTTATGGGTAATTGCTGTAGTATGTGATAGCTGACCTACATGTCTCACAATGGGGTAAAAAACGTACATCCTACTTTTATCTGGCTTATAGCTGATAAAGGTTTGCATTTACTGGACCATACAAAGCATCAAATGTGAAATGATAAGATTGGACATTTTCATATGACAACAGCAAAACGTTAAACCACTGTAAGGAAGGAATCTTTATTTACAGAAAGCCATTGAAAACCCTTGAAAGGACAATTAAAATACCCCTTGACACTCTCCGAACCCAATCTTTCACACCGGATGGGGAGTGGGGACATTTGTTGGAGGTGCCACTACAGTGGAAATAAGGATAAAAACGTTGCTTCTGGACATCAAGGACCTCTGACCTTCTCTGGCAAGAAGGCTGGCAGAGAGGTCCTTTGAAAGGGGAAGCTCGCCTCGAAGTCATAAAGTTGCAGAACTTTTCTTCAATTAAACACTCCCCATAGGAGGAAGTGGGCATCTCACCTTGTGTCGACGACAGCATGTCACATGATCCCAGACTGAGGGCCACCAGAGTCACAGAGAAGAAGAGAGGCCACATGGTTCACTTTCCCCCTGGATACAGCTCACCTCAACCACTAGCTGAGAGAGAGAGAGAGAGAGAGAGAGAGAGAGAGAGAGAGAGAGAGAGAGAGAGAGAGAGAGAGAGAGAGAGAGAGAGGGGGGGGGGGGGGGGGGGGGGGGCAGAGTCAACGAAGTCATCATAGCCAACATTTCATACATTTTATAAGCGAGCCCTCCAGCGATGCCTGCCACACTTGCCATTTCCGACAGCTGCACATTATGCCTGACTACTGATTAGCCGGTGATGTATATTTATGAGTCAATCACGGTGGATGTGCTAATTATGAGCCATGATGTGGGCTTTGTTAGCGATGTATGAACGAACCAAAGTGTCTCTCATTAAGGAGTGTAACTATTATAAAGTCGGATTATGATAATTATGCTGACCATCTGGGTGGCCTTTGACTCGACAGCTGTGACACGTATTGTACGGGATACACACACATTTGACTTGCATGCACATACACATTGCAGAGACGCAAACAAACATTTATGTGCAAAAAATCTGTCCGTAATGACAAAGAGAATGTCCACACATAACACACACACACACACACACACACACACACACACACATAAACAAAGCCGTGCACATGAAAGTAACAGTACACCGATTTTCATGGAACCAGGTCGGTACAAAGTCAAACCGACAGCTTAGGCCAAAACACACAAACACATCTGGAGACAGTTCCAGCGGAACTCTGTCTGTTCTGTTGCACCAGATGCTTCCACGTGGCCCGACAACATGCATGCACAAACATGCATGCAGTGCATGCAGACACGCACACACACAAATATGCCACGTCTGCATAATCATCCTCTGTAACCCTTACCGACCTCACCCTACCACCCCTACCACCACCATGAACACACACACACAAATGACATCCCTGCTGACCTCAACTTGCCCTCAACATGTAGGCCTGTGGCCGTGCGGACCTCATAACTTGGAGGTGTTGACAGGTACAGCAGGGCCCTCCAGGCATAAAGGCAGACACATACTCCTACGTCTACTGTACACGGACACACACACACACACACACACACACACACACACACACACACACACACACACACACACACACACACACACACACACACACACACACACACACACACACACACACACACACACACACACACACACACACACACACACACACACACACACACACACACACACACACACACACACACACACACACACACACACACACACGGTGTGGCAGCCAAACCAAGGACCCAGGGTTGAAGGAACATACACTCACCTGGTTCGGCTGGTTGCCTACAGGGGCCCCGCTGGCAAGTTTTTGCCAGACAATGTAGTACATGTCTCAAATGATGCTCCAACATAAGAAAAGCCGGAGCCCAAGTTATCCCTCCTTAATTGTGAATGATACCTATATTTCAGACTCTTACTGTCCAGACAATCTTAGCTATTTCAGACATTTGAAGCCAATTTTGACCATGGTCTCTGGTTGCCTACCATTGAACGTTGAACCATTGAACAATGTGCCAATTGTTTAGATGCCGTGTTTGCAATGTTAAAAACATCATCCGGCCGTTAATAGGCTAGATGTGATTATCCAAAAGAGTTCAAAGTAGCTATAAGCAAATAATATGTAAAAGAAAATACCTTTTTTTTGGTATTCAGACAGCCAGCAATGAGTAAAACGCTCCCCAAAGAAATGTAGTCTCTGTGACACATCTAGGGGCCACAATCTGCATTCAAAGATGTTCCTATAAGCTTTGTCATTGGTCGAAATGAGTAACCAATCAGGAAGTAGACAGGCAAATCATCCAATGACAAAGCTTCTAGGAAAATATTTTTACCCATTGCTGGGTCAAAAATAATCTATTTGAGGTAGAACCCATTTAGACCCGAGGCCGGTTCTAAAAATGCCTTCTAAATCCATAAATAAATTCATAAATAATGTTGATGGTACACACTTCAATGGCTGACAGAGTCCATATCAGTGTGGATGTATTTGTTCATTTAACTGGATGTACTGGAACTGCAACAAGACAGTTAAACACATGATAAATGTATTAAGTCACGTTTCTGTCCAGGAAATAAGCCAGATGAAAACAGTTATCAAGTTCAAAGGAGTACAGATGTGTGCGCTGGTGGGCTTTGAGATGACCAACAACTGTGATCATCCTACAACCCCCATTGTGTTCACTTAAATGTGCTTCTTCTCCTGAAGGCAGGGGGTTTGTTTTAGGAAATACTGATGTGTTTTCTCCTGGCCCTGCATCAATTGGTATTTCTAATAACTCTCGTGCTTTGAAAATGGCTTATGTCTTGGTATGTTCCCCAATCAGACATCAGGTTTATTCACCACTGGTGTTTACGTCTTTGCATGGATTATCAGGAGCTCAATGTTTGGACAAATGTAGAATAGCTTAGAGGCTAGCTTGGTGGGTACTGGGTAGAGAGGCACTGCCCCAGAGTACATGTCTACTGCCCAGTATACATGTCTCTGAGAAAGACCTTAGGCCCCAACAGCCCCCACACAGACACACACACACAGACACACACACACACACACACACACACACACACACACACACACACACACACACACATAAAAATATATATTATCTATTGCGTTACAGATGGAAGCAGCACCTCAGAACATGCTGCATGCATGTGGAGACGAACAGACAGCAACAGTTCAATGAAACACATCATATTACGTGCCCGTACTGTCAAACAGCAACACTAGCAAATTGGTGTAATAATAGGCCTGCAGTCCCGCACGCAACCAACCAACCAACCAGGTCCACTGTTCAGTGTTCACAGAGCTCCAAATTTGATTAAATGAATTTGTGCCAGTTGTTTGTGGTGCTGTTGGGTTCCCCCAGTCTTCCAGCTGTCCTTTTGTGCAGTACTCTGCAGTGATAAGACTCTGACTGATAGATCTGTATCTTTTTATCAGTTGCTCAATCTCTCTCTCTCTTATGAGAGAGATTTCTCTCTCACACACACACACACACACACACACACACACACACACACACACACACACACACACACACACACACACACACACACACACACACACACACACACACACACACACACACACACAGTGGATTTTTCTATGAAAACAATCTGCAGATCTGTCTGTGGGATCATGACCCTTACTGAATACGCAAGGGAAACCCTCGCCTCCGCTAAGAATGTGCAGGAGGGGGATGCTTTCAATGAATGTGTAATGTATTGCAAAGACTCACTGGTACAACTTAAAGAGATACAAATGTTGGATGCATTCATTGCATATAGGTTAAGGTTGGATGCATTCATTGCATATGTTGACGTACATGCATGATACAGTAGCCTAAAGTGGTTGTGGGCAGCAGAGAAACATGACAGTGACAGGCATATACACTACTACTGTACAATTAGCCTACACTGCAGCATGGTGCATAGTTACACACACAGACTCAGACACACGCATGCGCACAGCAGACACAATTTGTTCCACTGTTCTTCAGCCCATGCTGGGAATGCATTGCAGGCCTGTTACAACAAGGAACATGGAATGAATAAAAGTAACTAAGGATGCCCTGAGGCTACAATAGTCACTCCAGAATATCCGCTGACCCGAATCCAAAGGAACATTCAAACCAATGGAGGCAATTTCCAAACAGTAAGGTTGACAAAAGAGGCAGGTTTTTACTAGCATTGCCATCCGGGATGTACGTGTTCAAGGCAAGGCCCCTCACTCTAGTCTGTATCTAAAGGCGCTCTACTACAACTACTTAGTAAAAAGAACAGCATTTTTTAAGTAGATTCTGTTGGGGTTGCTTCAGAGATCCTATTTCCATTTTGCACATAGTTCACATCTATTAAGAAGTGCTGTGAACTGAGGCCTGGGCTGTTGATGTGAAGTAGTTGGCTCAATGCCCATGCAGTGCTCTTTGGAGCAGCCTGCAGCAAGCAGCAGAACACTGGTTGATTTCCTTCAGCTTCCTGCTTCCCTTTAACATTTATGTTCGTTGGCTATAGTGAACTAAATGATTGCTTTAGTTGCCTTGAGCTACACTTTAAAACAGTGTAAATATTGTGACGCCAGCAAGTATGAGCCGACTATTAAGACAGTGACCTTCTTCATGACATAAAACTCTCTAGCACAAAATACACACACGCACACACACCGCGACAACAAAGTCTCCAGATGTGGTTACTTCCACCACATTCCTGCAGCCAGCCAGGATGCAAAGATGATAGTTGGCTAACGAGCTAAGCAGATGTGACTCATATGTCATGTGAGTCTTTTGAATGAGGACGGCAGCAGGATTCGAGTCAGTGAAGCTGAAAAAGTTGACAAACTAACAACACAACTTTAACAAAAGAACCTGTCAATGAGCATTGATTGGAACAACTAAATGTAAGTGGTTAACAGATACCACTCTTCAGAGAGAAGTTGAGCATGAGGCTACAATCATTTAATCGATTAGCCCATGGCAGTTTTAGTTGTTTGTTTTAGATTTATTTAGTCGACTTTGAAACTAAACTTGAAAACGTAACGCAGCTCTGCGTTAATAAGCATCACCTGAGTGTGGATGGTGGGTGTGTGCGGGCGGTCAATAAAAGTCATACCTTCTTCAGCTATTGATAAATCCTCAAAGTTATGACCACATTAATCCAAAAAGTATATTCCAAACCCCGAATATCTGTCTTTTTTTCTACGGCGCTTCAAACAATAATCCACACGTACTGGCCTTCCCTTTGAGTTGTATTAGAGGCTTCTTCCAGGGGGAAAGAAAAAGTTCCAGACTCACTGACTGTATGCAACTTTAGCCCTCCCCTCTTCTTCCTCCTCGTCCTCGCTGCTGCACTGTTGTTCATAAAGTTCGACAACTCACACACACGCACACTCTCTCTCTCTCTCCCAATTTCTGTCTCGCGCGCGCGCGCACACACGCACAGTCTTACACCGCCCCTCCCCATTTCCCTCTCTAATCCCCCCCTCTCTCTCTCTCTGGGAATCAGATCCTCCAGTTAAACGTGTATGACATCACCTGGTCCAGGCAGCGCTGGAAAATTAGCTAGAGGCACCTCCATTCTCTCTACCCCCCCCCCCCCCCCCCTCTACCCACCACCACCTCTCCCTCTACCATCATCTCCTTTTCCTCTTGTCCTCATCGGCCAACTTTCCCCCTGTCTCTGTCTCGGTCTCTCTCACACAGACACAGACGACACACATGAACACACACTTACTATTTCATTTGATTCATAGACTGAGTCATAATTTGCTGCTTTAGGCCGAAAAGATTTGCATTTATTTTGTCTGGGGTTTGCTATTGGTCCATGAAGCCCAGACCCACTACCAGTATTACGCCCTGAGGGCGAGAAGTGACATCAACATATGGAGTGAATTCTGTACTGGCCGTAGGTGGAGCGTGTCTTGAGTTTACAGGGTTAGATGAGGTCAGATCAACATATGGAATGTCAGAACAGGTCAGCTCCATATATGGAGATCTAAGGGAGGCAGCGGGGGCAGTGTCTTGAGTGTACAGGGTTAGATGAGGGCCCAGGTAGGACCGGGCCTTAAGTTTTGGGCCTGTTAAGAACTCTAGTTTTCGCCGGCTGCTGGGCAGCACTAATAACTTTGGGGCGTGCGCGTCTAGAGTTTAAATGGACAGGTATCAGTCAAAAGGGAGACATCGAAGAGGAAGGACGGGTGGGGAGGGATCAACATATGGAAAGTCAGAACATGTCAGCTCCATATATGGAGATGGAGGCGTGATGTCACGAGGCGTGGCCATATATCGAGGCGTGACCATATATGGAGGTGTGACGTGACACACGGAAATGCAGGTTTTCATAGTAAATGCAACCTACGGTCGTAATAATTTGACACCATGCTTTTTGTTGGTGCATCTCTGAGGCTGGCAGTGCACAACACTGAGCAGTAAAAAGTAATTAATGAACTTGCCATGATACTTATATTTGACTGACAGCTTGGTCCACAACTTCCACTGTGTTTTATCACCATGGCTTTATTATGCACAATCAATAGGCTACCGTGTCCTGGAAGCTACCCCATTCAGAAACACTGATCATAATGCCCACATAAATTCTACCTTTATCATCTGTGAATAAATAATTTGAGAGCCAAATAAATGTTATTCTGGCCTCTGATTTATTCACGATCTCTCCGGCTGCAGTGGCTGAGGTAGGTAGTTAAAAACGATTATGTCATCTTATGGGATAGGCCTACAATACATTTATTTTCTCTCTTGAGAAATGAACCCCATGAGACCTCTTTCGCTGTTCCATGAGGTATCTCTGCCCCCCCTCCGCTCAAACGCACCCACACCCATAAAACATGACGAGATTGACGAGATGGCAAAAAGCCAAGTTTAACTGTCCGTGACTTCTTTTCTTTTGTCGATTACTTTCGCAGCTGTCTGACAATTTGACCTTTAACCAACATGCTCACCTGGAAGTGACCGTCTACACCCCAGGGCTTACATCAGTGGAAACACGGCAATGTGTTATTATGGGTCAGGATGCCTGTGTGAGTTTCTGGGTTACACATATAATATGCATCATGTTTGCACAATACTTCTGTGTGTGTGCGTGTGCGTGCGTGCGTGCGTGCGTGCGTGCGTGAGAGAGAGAGAGACATTCGTGTGTCTCTGCTTTAGTGCTTACCAATCTTCAGCTGATCTTGCCGCACTGGATGAATGAAATGTAACATCTTCCTTGACTGCAGAAAGGTAAACAAGCGACAACAATGATCTTAATCTATCCCAGGGGAAATGTGTGTTGAGCGCACCAGTTGCTATCAGTAAAAGCAAACGCATTAACACACAAAAGACTCAAGTACATTAGACTGGAGTAGGCTACATACAAAGAAAGATTAGCACATACACAATGCACTCCCCGTTGCAGTCAGAACTGCAGCATCACTCCCAATCTTCCATCGTAGTCTGATAACCCACCTTTTCAGACTTCACCATGGCCCATAGCACTTACCCTACCCCCTTAGACAGCACTTTTTAGACTTAGATAGCATTTGATACAGACTTATAGCATGTTATGTAGACAGCACAATAATTGCATTGTATGTAGTCATAGCACTTCATAGTATATATGTACAGCATAGTATAGTATATATGTATAGTTTATATGTACAGTGTCTAGATATGTTCTAGCTACGTTCTTAGCCTACGCATGTTTCTTGATAAATGCTTTTTATATATGTGATGTATTCCCATGCTTTTGTTCTTGCTTAATGTAAGTCGCTCTGGATTAAGAGCGTCTGCTAAATGCCTAAATTGTAAATTGTAAATACACAAACACACCTACATGCAGTACTAAATATGGTGTTGTCACAAATACACCTCTGCTCTGTCATTATACAAATCGTCCCGTCACCGTAATCCATTGCAGCCTCAGCCTATTTGCCTGATCCACTTTGTCAGGCAAAGACAGTAATCTATCAAAGAGAAAAGAAATATCTACTGTATCTGTACATCTCACTGGAAGTGAGAGAAAACGAGTCATAGGCCTTCTTCAGGTATGTTTGCACACACGGGCAATTTGTCTCGGTAGGTTGGCATGTTACAGTGAATAGGAATACTACAAAATATTTACAGAACGAAAATACATCGCTTGGATGCACCTGGGATGTATCCTCGGTGATGTATCCCAAAATAGATATTTAAAGTAAAGCATATAGAAAACTATATTATGACATAGAGGCTTTACATAAATGTGGAGCTCGCTGAGGGAATGCATGTTTGCATCTCTGGTGGCAAGCTATTAGGGAATCAAATGATCTCCAATGCTGGGGTCTGGACTGGAACACGTCCAATTATATTTTGAGAGCAGGCATATTTTTAAACTTGTTGTGAGCTTGTAGATCTGCTTATTTTCGCAATTTTTTAACGTATAAAATGTAGGGCATAAGTGGTTAAACAGATATCTTGTACCATTACATTATGCGTTATGCCCTCTCCCCTCTCTGAGACTACCCAACTATAACCTTCTCACAAGGCTTGTTTCTCCCAAACTATGAGGAAAATAACTTTTTTGGATTGGAGGAAAGTAAAATTCACAGTAACATTCTTTGGTTATTTGTTCCCACAGGCTTAAATAAACACATCAGGATGCCAGACCCTCACCAAACAATCCTCTTTTGGGCTTTTATTACCGTTGCCTGATAAGACGTCTGCAGTATGCCTAGCCCTGAGATGACGCCCCCCTGTTTGAGATTGTGAATCTTTGCAAATCTCTGATCACACAAAGGAACTCCAGTTCTCAGGAATGTAGTATACACTACAGTGCATGTCATGACCTGGCTCTGGTCAATGACAATGAATGAACAACAGCAGAATAACTGAAGGTCAACCAAATATTTACTGAAGAAACTAAACTGTGAGTAATTACAAAAGGACAATGAGGTGTGACAATCAGTATAATCGGGGTGAATACTGAGGTGATGGATCAGTGGATAATGTCCATCGAGTGTGTTGTTAATGTCAAAAAGAAAGTGAAAAGTAACAAAGGAGAACTGGATGAGAAGGATGAGAGTGTGAGTGAGAAGGATGAGAGTGTGAGTGAGCCACAGAGGCCTGAGGAGCTTTGTATGCAAGGTAACTTGCCCGCCCACAGTTGTTCTCAAAGGTTCAACTTTGAGAACAACTTTTCTACTGACAATCACCTGACAGACAATCCTGTAAGGTAGACAAATAGCACACAGAGCTCGAGAAGACACCAACAAACAATGAGTTAATAAAACCAGCAGGACTGTGATAGGCAAGATATGATAGGAATGAATAATGGGTTAATGAGTGATGCATATGTCATCATGTCCAAATGTATAAGTCATTTCTACTAGTCAAGTATTCACATTTTCACATTTTCTAAATGTAGCTTATTTAATTTGGTAGTTATTTTTATTTTATTGTCATTCTTTATAGCCTACTTCATGCTGCATAAAACATTTTTATTATAGTGAATTCATTGGTATATTTAAAAAAATAATAATGACACCTTAATTGTGAGTCAGATTTTAAATAGAATTACCAACTAAAATGATGTTATCTCATACACTTCTCTCACAAAGTTAGCAAAAGGCCTATAAGAAAACAAATAAACTCTGCCTGTCAATTAAATGCGGCCATTGTCTCTCTCTTAACAACTTGGCATCATCATCATGCAACTTCATCATTACTAACTTGAACTTCTGTTCAGAAGTAACATACCCTGCTAGCCTGCTTACACAGGCTGAAAGTGTGCGCAAGTCAATCTAAATTCTGAAGACACTGGACCTGTCTATGTGGGCTGGTTGTGAACTCCTCCACAACCGCTCGTCTGTGGCCAGAGCCGCCAGACAGACAACTTGCAGTGCCTCCTCTGCATCCCTGGAGGCCAGGTCCAGCTCTCACACACTATAGTCTGGTAACGTGCCACGATTCTACAAACTATACCAGAATTGGGTTACCATTGCCAAGACCTCCAGCTATCGGCATCAACTCCAGCTTCACAAGAAGTCACCCCAGCACCGAGGTTGAGTCCCACGCATAGACTGGTCCCACCCTACGGACGTTTATGTGCAATGATCCACACACTGACCTCGGCAGGTCAAGGCCCACGCGGAGCCCTCCACCACTTGAACCGAAGCATTGACATTCTGGGGGAAACATTAACCAAAAACAACATCTACAAGCCCACAAAGTGTCGCCATACAACACCTTGTGAGCTTGTAGATCAGCGACACCTATGCACGACACCTTGTGTACTTGTAGATCAGCCATTTTTGCCATGTTTGGTAGGCGACGGGAAGAAGTGATCCAGTTTCAGGTCCAGTTTACTAAGTCTGTCAGAAGGCTGATTCAGGTCCTTCCACATCAACAGCAGATCAGCTAAGTACATTTGGCTAGTATTTATTCGAAGATTTCACAAACGCCCGTTTAACCACAAATATTACCCTCCTTGACGATAAAAGGCTATACATGGTTTGTGTACAGGTATTTATCAACAGTTAATTATCATGCATTTATTATAATATTTATTATAATTATCATCTAATTATTCACAGATTGATTAGACTTTAGTGTCCATGCTTTCATTTTATGGCTATATTTGAATCTCCATCCATATTCATTACGTGATTCATATTTTAGTGTGTGAGCATTTGTAGAAGTATAATTATTCAAATAGCCGCAAGTGGCAATTAACAAGGTCCAAGCACAGAAGATGAAAAAGACAACTATGAGAAGATGATGAAGAGGAAGATGATACAGATAAACGCTGATTTTCAGAACAGAAACAGAAGAAACAGAAACAAAGTATATAACCACAAAACGGTGATGCAGGGGTTCAAGCCAACACAGACTATTTAAAGTTGAAAGCTGCACGGATTATAGACATTTGAAAGTTTCCATCGCCTGTTTTAAAAAATGGCACCTGTGCGAACTGAGAGGTGCAACTATACCTTTATTGTTATTGTGTGCCTGTGCGTGTGTGTGCAGGGGTCAATAGGTTGTGCTACAAACCATTCCGTGCTCAAACAGACAGACAGACCTACACACAAAGCCCTTTATTGTGAGCGTGTAGCACTGTTATTACGATCAGATAGGCCTATACTCATTCTTTGAAAGTGAAATGTGATCCAGGCCAAGTAATTTTCGAGCAATATGGATATCCGACATTGGTAATAAAAAAAAAAGAAAAAGAAAAAAACATTTTAGGGACATGCCCATAGATCCGAAGTCCCGTTAGTCCGAACATGCATTAAGGTTGGCGAACATGCATTAAACACACACACACACACACACACACACACACACACACACACACACACACACACACACACACACACACACACA